>NC_059155.1:1274342-1591677 GCF_020740605.2 Lemur catta | reverse complement strand
TTCTCATTCATTGCTGGTGGTAAAGTGAATTTCTACCTTTTGTAGGAAAGTAATCTGGCATTGTCTATTAAAATTTAAGATACACATATCTTTGTTGTTTTTTTGGAATATAAGCTACAAAAATGAAAGCCTCAGCATGTGCAAAGATGTGTATTGCAGCAAAAAACAAAAACTTTACAAACCCCTTGAATGTCCAGCAATAGGTGAATGGTTGAATAAATTATAGTAGATCCTTGCTGTGGTATAATGAAGCTATTAACAGCAATGCATAAAGTTTATACAGAGCTGGGAGGACTAGAGGAAGCTCATTAATTTTTCCTTCTACATCTCTGTACTATTTGACTTTTTATATTTATTGAGCAATTATCTTTTGTAATTAAAAATCCAATAAAATGAGAAAGCATTTTTAAAACTCGGCAAGTATAGCACAACATATTACATGTTGTGATGGGGTCATTTGGGTGCTGCGGGGATTCACAGGAGGAGGTGCCTAACCCAGCCATAGTGCATCCAGCCAGGTTTTCCATAGGATATGACATCTGTTTACTCCTGAAGGTTGAGTTGGAGTTAGCTAGAGGGATGAGGGACAGGAAACAGCATGTATAGAGGCTGAGAGGAAAGAGAACTGTACATCAAGTGATGTTTATAGCATATAATTGTCAGAACTTGCTGATTGATTGTATATAGAAGATTAAAGGGAGGATTCCATGATAATGCCCAAATTTCTGGCTTGAGCAGTTGTGTGAGAGGAACACAGAGAAACTGATTTGGGGGCAGTTCAGTTTTGGACAATGCTTGTAGGAGGGCAGCTGAGACAACAAACACTTGGGTTTCTAGAAGTTGACTTGCTTGTCCTGAGAACCTGGCCTCTGCCAATGGTATCATCATTGGGCCTGCCTTTTAGTAACTGCGTACCAGTGTTGGCCAGGCCAGCCATGAAATCTCGCTTGCCTTCTTGAGTAGAGCTCTCTCTCTACTGGAACAGCTGCAGATGAGCTCTGGAGCCCAGGGCCCCTTGGCTACCCTGAGGCTGAACTCAGGGCCAGATCCAGGTTTTGCGGGGCCTGAGGCTTATACAACTGTGGGGAATCTTCTTAGCAATAAGATTAAACAATTAGAAATGACCATGTATATTGATTTAGAATGAAAAGATAAATCACACCAAATTATATATTTACAAAAGTAGAGAGAAGTCCAGGAATATAATAAAACTTTTTTTTATAGAACTGCCTGATTATTAATTTTAATAAATTAACCTCTTTAAAATATTTCCTTTTTGACTGAATCCATAGAATAAGTCCAGATGACTTTAGGTTTGGCAATGAGTTTTTAGTTTCAACACCAAGAGCACTATCTATGAAAGTAAAAGAAAAATAAAGAAAAAGATAAGTGGGACTTCATTAAAATAAAAATTCATCCAAAATACCCTGATAAGAGAATACATTTCTAGACTGGGAAAAATTTGCAAAGCACATATTTAATAAAAGGCTTGTATTGAAAATATACAAAGAACTCCGGAAAGTCAAAAATAAGAAAACAACCTAACTTAAAAGTAGGCAAAAGATCTGACTGGAAACCTCATGAAAGAAGATATGCAGATGACAAATAAGCATATGCAAAAATGTTCAACATCATATGTCATTAGAGAACTGCAAATTAAAACAACAGTGTGATACCTCTACACCTATTAAAATGGCTAAAATCTCAAACACTGACAACACAATGCTGGCAAGGATGTAGAGCAATACGAAGCCTCATTTATTGGTGATGGGAATGCAAAACTGGTACAGCTACTTTGGAAGACAGCTTGACAGTTTCTTACAGAACTAAACATACTCTCATCATTCAATCCAGTAATTGCTCTCCTTGGTATTTACTCAAATGTGCTGAGAACCTATGTTCACACAAAAACTTTCACATGGATGTTTATAGCAGCTTTATTCATGATTGCCAAAGCTTAGAAACAGCCTATCCTTCAATAGGTGAATGGATAAACAAACTGTGGTACATACAAACAATTGAATATTATTCAGTGATAAAAAGAAATAAGCTAGAAAGCCACAAAAGACATGGAGTAAACTTAAATTCATATTGCTTAGTGAAAGAAGCCAATATGAAAAGTCACATATTTTAAGATTCCAACTATATGACATTCTAAAAGGGCAAAACTATGGAAACAGTAAAAAGATCAATCTTTGCCAGGGATTGGGGCTTGGGAGAAGAAAGGGAAGGATAAGTAGGTGGAGCACAGGGGGATTTTAGAGCAGTGAAACTATTCTATATGATAATATAATGATGGATATATGAAATTATGCATTTGTCAAAACTTACAGAATGCACAACACAAAGAGGGAGCCATAATAAACTATTTGCTTTAGCTAACAATAATGTATCAGTATTGGTTGAGTTACTGTAACAAATGTATTATACCAAAGTAACATGTTAATATTATAATAAGTGAAACTAGGGCAAGGAGGAGGAGGGAAAGGATATGAGGATTCACTGTACTTTCTGTTCAATTTTTATGTAAATCTAAAACTCTAAAAATAGGTTATTAAAAATAAGATAATTCAGTCTTTCCTCCATCACAGCTGATCAAAATTTGATTTTTTACTGTTGATAATTGGCTGTATACAACATGCAACTTCACAAAGTGTATAGTCCTGTTAAGCAGTAATTCAGATAAATCAATTTCACATAATTCCATTAAAATAAAAAAATGTATGGCACATCTATATTTGAATACATTAAATCATCCCAAGAAGAGACATCCTCTGTTTTGAGTAGACATAGATGAGAACCACATCCCTCCCTTATAATGTATTATGCACCCAATATTTACTTTTCGCATTCTGAAGACAAGCAATGTCTAAACACATATTTGCAATAGAAATCAATCTGTGATCCCTCCTTAGCTTCATCTAGCTTCATCTCCTGGATGGCAAGATTGCTTCCATTGGCCAAAATTCAGGATCAAGGCCTAGGCCTGCAGATAAACTATGGCACAAACAAGATAAGATGGTGGAGGGTATTGCAAATGGGCTGAGGCTTAGGCAAGAAAAACCGACTAGAATTGAAGAATACAGAATAAAGCAGAAGTGTAGCTTAGGAATTTTCCAACTCGAGAATGGAATGTATGAAGACAGAGAAAACTGTAAGGGTGTCTACCCGAGAGAACAGAGGTTCTCCCTAAGAAAGGCCCTGGGCCCTAAGCCTTACTAGCAAGAGGGAAGCTTGAAGACTCAGGCAGGGATGATGATGATGTCTTATCTTTTACTCTGATTAGGAACAAATGCCTTGCACCCCAAACTTCATTCATTTTCTCACTGCATCTCTCAGTCCTTCCTTAATGTCTCTGCATCTCCCACCCTCCAGTCATATCAACCCTGGCATCTCTAGTTCAAGATTGTTTTGACCCTTGTCAGCTATCTCATATCAGGATTGGAAGTTTTTCCATCAGCTCATCAACTGCTCTAGAAGGGTTGAAGAGTGTCTGCAATAGTCTTCATACCTATCTCTACTGGAAAATCTCTGTTAATAAGAAGTTGACTACATTACAAAGCAACGCTTACTATAAGGGAACAGTTTTAAATGGGATCATATTTCTTTGTTCAAGGCCAAATCTCTTTCCCTGGGACTTTTCAAAGTCTTCAGTATTTTTTGAATGAAGCCAGAATAAAGGGCAGACTAAGTTTGTTCCTTCTCTCACGTGACAGTCCTTCAGGGATTTGAAGACAGTGATCATGTCCCTTTAGGTCTGCACACATTCTAAGGTGAAAACATTCTAAGGACTTTAAGCTGCTTCTCACATGTCTGTCATCCCTTCACCATCTGAGTGACTGCCCTCTAGGCATGTTATCTTAAAGGTTGCTTCTCAGAAATGAGCCCACTGCTTTAGCTGTGCAGAGTTGAGTGGGATTAGCCCATATCTTGTTCTGAGCACTGTGCATTTATTAATGCAGTCCAAGGTCAGATTAGTACTTCACACAGCATCCCTATTCCTACTGAACTTGCAGTTGACTAAAATCCCTGTCATCTTTGTACATGCTGTTGCTAAACCACATCACCTACTCCCATCCTTATGTATTTGAAATTCTGGACTTAAACCTTATTTTTATCCTTCACAGTGAAGACATGGGCCTAGGATTCCTGCTTGGTGAGCTCTTTGGGCACCCTGAATCTATTATTTGCCGTCATCCCTTCTTGCCATCTCTGATTGTAATGCACAGGCCATTTATGTCTTTCTTTGGCAAGTGTGTAAAGCAGGTGATATATAAGGTTCCACATCTACATTCTTAGAGCAGTACACATTTGATCCAGCCATTTGGCCAGGTGGAGCACTGTCTGATCAAACCATTATTAACTTTCATTTCTTCATCTTACTACCAATAAGGCAATATTTATGAAACTTCTATGTGCCTGGTCTCTTTTAAGACCAAGCCTTTTATTAGTAAATGCTTGCCACAACCTTATAAAGTCGGCTTCATTATCATCCGCATTTTTCAGATGAGGAAACTGAATATTGGGGAGATAAAATACCTGTTCAAAGTCACACAACTAGTGAGTGGTATAGCCAAAATTTAATGAAGGATATGTTTGACACCAGCACCCATGCTCTTGACCACTATACACCATCTCCATCTCCTGAAAAACCAGTCTTTCCAAATCCAGATTGACATCACATATTAGATACATTCATCCAGGCAGAGGGAAAACATCAACAAGTCTAAGCCTAGAGCGTGTCTGCTGTATTTGAGATAATGCAAGAAGACCACTGTGGCTGGAACCAAGTAGGCAAGGGATAGACAAGTAGAGGATATGTGCAGAGTGATAAGTGGGGGCCAGATTATGTAGATATTTTGAAGGATTTTCATTTGTACTCTGAGTGAAGGTAGGAACTATAGGAAGGATTTGAGCAGAGGAATAACAAACTGGCATATATATGAAATTTTGGTTGCTATCTTTGTTGAGAGTAGAGTATTGAAATCAAGGGCAAAGTGTTAAGGGAGCTCGGTGGAGAAGGTGATAGTTCAGGGGATGGGGACTCAAGGGACGGTCACAGAAGGCCAAATTTTCTCACAGCTAAACTCAAAAGGGATATGCTATAATAGACTCGTACTTGGAAATTTGACTTAATTCATATCTATGGGAGATTGTAATTAAGACTATATTATCATCATCAGATTAGCTTTAGTTTACAAAGGATTTCAGCTGAATTCCCTGCTCCTGGAGCATTTTTCCCTTTGTCACTAGATAGCACTTGCAAGTACCTCTCATTTCAAGAACATTTACTACAGAGCATTTACACTAGATGGCGCTCAGGCCATTTCCCCCAGAGGCTGGCTTGCTCCAGTATTTGTTGACACAGAAGTCTAGTTACCTCTTCTTGCACACAAAGATTTCTGAGAGATTCATCAATACTCAGTTCTGGTAAAACAATCAATTCTATAATGGATACTTTTCTGTGAAGTATTGAATCATTCATGCCCAATATAGTGATTCTGAGCCAAACTCATAATTCAGCTTACATCCAAGAGGAGTGCTAGTTTATTTTATTATACTGATGCATCCTGGTAGGAGGATAAGGAGGAACACCCATCCTCGGTCTACCTTTTGCCTTTGAGTTTGGAAATCCATGCCTAATCTGCAGTGGAAGATTATGCCTTAGGTCATCTGTGTGATCTTAGGTTAGTTACTTACTTCCATATGGTTAAAAGTGTCCTAAATATCTCTTAAAGCCAGTAAACTGAACAATGATATCCTTGCTTCACTAACATCTTTTTGGTTTCCAAGGATGGTCACTGTTTTTTAAAAAATTAGAGGCCTCTGGCATCATCTTTCATGCCTAGTTCTGACTTTGTTAGCTTTACCTAGTTGAGATATACAACTTCAACTGGTCCTTGAGAGGGGCATGCATCCTTTTCACAGTTTATCTTCCAAAGTTAAACCGCCCAAAATATTTTATACCTTGTCTGGAAGGCTTTTTCATCCTTTAATCACTCCAGTCTCATCTGATTTGCTCTGGAGTTCTTTTATTTATTTTATTTTAAAATATTTAATTGACAAAGATCCTCTATATTCAAGGTATACAATGTGATGATTTTATATATGTATAAATTGTGTGTCCTTGGACTTGTAACTATTTGAACCTCACTTTAACTATCTGTAAAATGAGAGAATAGTTATAAATTGTTGGTGGCTGTACTTTGCTTATTCCCATCTAATCAGAGTTTATGCTGATAAGAAGTTTTCTGTTTTCATTTTTGTTTTTCTTTTCCCTTTCGGGCCTGACTATAAACTTAATCTTCTGTGACTAAGAAACACAGTCTCTGTTTTGAGGAAAACCAACCTCTCTAACCACACATTAAGAGTGTGGAAATTCACAGACACACACACACATACACCCCTTTCTTTCTTTTTTTGTGTGTTTAAAAAACAAGCATTTAATTTTAGGATAATTTTAGATTTACAAAAGCATTGCGAAGACAATTTGTATTCTAATCCTTTTTTAAATTGTGAAACATAAAACAGGTAAGATAAGTGCCCCTGACAAAAAGGATAGCTTGATGATTTATCTCTAAGTGAACACCTGTGTCATCAGCACAAAACTAAGAAGCTCCCCTAAGACCCTGAATTCTCCTTCCTACCCAAAATTTTACCGCATATGCATGCATCCCAAAACATGGTGGCTTCATTCTTCATCCCTAAACAATTAGTTTAATTGTATCTATTTTGGGACTTTGTATTAGTGTGATCACAAAGTAGGTATTCCTTTGGATCTGGCTTCTCTTACTGAAAGTGAGTCACACGTGTTACTTTGTATAGTACAGTTTGTTCTTTTTCATTGTTCTATCTGATACAATGTGCTACCCAATACAGTAGTCATTTGGGCACATGTGGCTATTTAAATTTAAATTAATTTACATTAATTAAAATGAAAAATTCAGCTCCTTTTTTGCATTTGCCACATCCCAAGTCCTCAACATCCTCATGTGATGAATGACGGACATGGCAGAACAGAAAAATTCCATTCAATTTTATGAATATATCAAAATTTACTCGTTCTACTGGACATTGATGGACATTTTGGTTGTTTGCAGGGTTTGGCTTAGGACATACACCCCTTTCTTAGTAATGAGAGGAGAGCTATGCAATTATAGTCTCTTACTTTTGAACAGTTTCCAAACTGTGTTCATATCTCCTTTCTCATTTGATTCTCCCCCAAATCCAGTGGGGAATAAGGAATATAGTCATTGCAATCTCTATCGTGTAGATGAAGTATGTGAGGTTTATAAAGGTCAAGGGCCTAGCTCAAGGTCACAAAGTTTCTGAGTGGTGAAGGAGGTATGTGAACCCAGGTCTCTGAATACTGTGCCATAGGGGACTCACTTAACTAATGATGGCTATTAGAGTTAACTGGGTAAAATGTCTTGAAACATTTGCCCATTTTTCAGACATTTGACCTAAAATACAGAGAAGGGAAAATCTAGTTATCTAAGGTCATGTAAAGAATCACACAAAAAGAAAATTGAAGAAAGAATAAAGTCAATCTAACTTCTGTCCATGTTTACAACCAACCTCCTCCTGTTTGGTTAAGAGCTAATCCCTTAAAAAAGGTACCTTTATTCTTCTAAAAAGAATCAAGTACATTTCTAAATGTTGTGCCCTTTATTAAAAGCTTAGGTACAAAGAGCAAGAAATGTTTATGCTTAAAAAACCAAACCTCACCCTTTGTGTTGAGCAAATGGGAATCCTTTGATTCAATCTAAAATTTCTATTCTAGGTATGGTTACGTGGGTTTTTTTTTAAAGGAAATAAAAATGGAAAACATTCAGTGCTTTTAAATACCACCTTTCTCCTTCTCAGTTTGCTTGCTTATTATTAATACAGTTTGAATGGATTCTTGCTTTGACATGGAAGTTTATTTTTAAAAGAACCATGGATAATTTGTTACTATAGCAATAATTTCTCACTCTGCAGCTATTTAATCTTCAAGCACCATGGAACTTTAAATGTCAAGGTGGTCCATATTTAGAATGAATATAGCATTTGATTGTACCAATAATTAAGGTGTTTGTGATGAAAAGAATTGGAGTTTTTGGGTTTTGTTTATTTTTAATTTTTGTATAGTGTCTCTCACCTTTTAGGCACTCTCAGCATGGGGGAAAAACGTTTGCGGGTAACGTCAGCATAGATGCCCATGCTGCTGGAAGCACATGGAAGTGATTGGCTGTGAGCGAGCCACATCAGTTCGAACACTGGGGAGCTATGGAAGAGCACAGAGCTGCCCATGTTCCACATTCTGATACAAATATGCGTCAGAAAATAGAACAGCAAGTTTGTGGCAAAATACTATGTGTAAATCTTTTCACCTCGGAGTTTAGTTCTGAATCCAGCATCTGGGAAAGGACTATCTCTCACCACCAAATAGGCATTGTACTGCTTCAGCATGGCTTTGGAGGAGTAACCACTCTTTTGAGGGGCAGTGCATACAATTTGGTATAGCTGCTACCAGGTGGTGCTTAAGTTCAGAGCAAGCTTATTGGTGCTCTTTCTGGCATGACCCACTCATGGCTTGGTTTTCATTTACCAGGATCCAGTTGCATGTTCTGAAGCACACCCTTTAAAATATGTCTACAATCAGCTAAACTGAGAACTGCAACTGAAGCACAACTTAAAGCCATCATAGATCTCAATAACACTCTTCCTTCATGTTTACTTGCCTGGTCCTGAGAAAAACCCTTAACATGAGCTCCAGGGACCTATGGACTTGACCCCTACCATCTGCCTATGACCCACTATCTTAGTCTGCTTGAGCTACTGTAACAAAGTACCACAGACTGGTTGGCTTATGCAATGGAAATTTAATTCTCACAGTTTGGGAGGCTGGGAAGTCCAAGATCAAGGTGCAAGCCTACTCAGTGTCTGGTGAGGGCTCTTTTCCTGACTTGCAGACAGCTACATTCTTGCTGTGTCTTCACTGGCAGAGAGAGAGGGGGAGAAAAATGGAGGGGAGGAGAATGCTCTAGTGTCTCTTCCTATAAGGGCACGAATTCCACCATGAGGGCCACACCCCCATGACCTCATCAAAACCTAGTTTCTTTCCAAAGGCCCTATCTCCAAATACCATCTCATTGGGGATTAGGGCTTCAACATATGAATTTTTTGGGGGAGGGACACAATTCAATGTCTAGCACTTATCTACCTTTTTTCTTCTTACTCTTTCTAGTCTAGCCACACTGAAGTTAATTTAATTCCTCAAACAGTCATGCTTTTTCATGATTTCAGGTTCAGGCTTCAGGGTCTTTATACAGACAAACTTATTTGCCTGAAATCTAGTCCAATTTTTTCCTCCCTGCTGCCATTTTCACCTAGCTAATTTCTATTTATTATTTAGGTCTCAGCTCAAGGTCACTACCTCAAAGAAGCTTTTCTAAACCCCAGATTAGGTGAAATTATTTGTTATGTATTCCTACAGCACCCTATATACCTTATCACATAAAAATCATGACAATTGAGATTGCTCATTTAATGTCTATCTCCTAGGCCAGACATTAAATTCAATTATGTCAGTAATCTATCTTGTTTACCATAGTATTTCCAGAGCCTAGCTCATAGTGAGCACTTAAATGTTTGTTGAATGAATGAATGAATTATAGGCAGCTTCAGTGATAGAAAATCAAGGTTCCTTTGTTTGGGCTCAACAAACAAAACTTCTTTAAGGTAAATCCGTTCTGGTACCACTACATTAAAAATGGTGAACTGGGATAAGAAATGCAACTGATTTTTAACACAGAGATCAAAAGGTATACATATAAATGTCTGCTATTTCCTTCAAATGGTCTCTTTGAAAAAATGCCTTTGGATCTTGGGACACATTTTGTCTTTTGAGTGAAGGTTTTTGGTTTTGGAAATTATTAAAAGTTATTTAGGAATATTCATTTATCGATTCATTTAACAAATTCCATTTTTTTCTGAGAAATAAGGTGTGGCTAGTTAACAATGGGACCAATTTTCTTGTGTGACTCATAAACTGACTCAGAAAGCAATTCTAAAAGTTACATCTTTAATGAGAATCATGGAAATTTTATCTTGCCCATTTTTGAAGTCACTGTACAACCCAGACATGTTGACTGACTTTGTGAAAAAGCCAAGCCTCTATTGAAATATTATACATATCACTCAAGTATTTCATGCTTTGAGTTATGTTTTTGCACAAAAGACATGCCAGGCCCTAGGACCATACCTGACTACAGGCAGAAGGGATCTAAGGAACAAACAAGACCTAAGCACTAAGACTTATTTGTTGCTATCCAGCCCTCATCTGTGGCCCTGGCTGTTTGTTTTTTGTCATCTTCAGAGGCCATGTGTGCCTTACTTGCTAAGATTTCCTCCTGACATCTGCAAGTGGGTAAATCGTGGTGTATGTTTCACCCTGTCTAGACCCCATTAATATGTCCCATTAATTCAATTCTGTTTAATTCACATTTTTTTGAGCAAGATGACAAGTTTTTTGCTAAGCACTGAGAGTAAAGCTATTAAAAATATATAGAAAAACAACAGAGAAGTTACAGCTTGTTAGCTGTATAGACACTTAAATAACTACCATAAACTACTCTTAGTAGTTCAGCAATCTATGCACATGCAACATTCAAAGGAGGGAGACTGCAGAAAGGATATCCTTCCCCTAAGGACTTCATATTTCAATGCATGCATGTGCTGTGAAGGACTGTAACAGGGATCAGTGGGAGACAAGGTGCCACATCATCCTGAACTGAAGGAGAAGGCAGTTGCCTGAAGCCTGCTGTATCAACTTGGGGTGACAGCTTTCTCCTATAGTTCATGATGGTATTCAGGGACTGTATTAGTTTCCTATTACTGCAATAAAAACTTACCACAAACTTAATGAATAAAAAATAGATTTATTCTCTTACAGTTTTGAAGATCAGAAGTCTAAAATCAAGGTAGCAGAAGGGCTGTATTCCTCCTGAAATCTTCAGGGGAGAATCTATTTCCTTGCCCTTTTCAGCTTCTGGAGGCCTCCTGCATTCCTTGGTTCATGACCCCTTCCTCATACCATGCCTACCTCTTGCTTTTGTTATCACATCTCCTACCACTATGACCTTTCTGCCTCCAACCTTTTTTTTTTTTTTTTTAAAGACAGAGTCTTGCTCTGTCACCCAGGCTGGAGTGCAGTGGTGTGATCACAGCTCACTGCAACCTCAAATTCCTTTGTTCTAGTGATCCTCCCACCTCAGCTTTCTGAGTAGCTAGGAATACAGGTATGTGCCACCACACCTGGCTAATTTTTAATTTTTTTTTGTATAGATAGTGTCTTGCTATGTTGCTCAGGCTGGTCTGGAACTCCTGGCCTCAACTGATCCTCATGCCTTGGCCCCCAAAATTCTTGGGATTACAGGCATAAGTCACTGCGCCCAGTCCTGCCTCCCCCTTATAATGACCCTTGTGATTACATTGGGCTCACACAGAAATATAGGGTAATCTCTCCATCTCAAGGTCCTTAATCACATCTACAAAGTCTCTTTTGTCTTATAATCTAATATTCAGGGTCTGGGGGTTACAATGTGGGCATCTTTGAGGGCCATTATCTTCCTAGCTTTGGGACTAAGGCAATGAGAAAAGTTTGTGCACATATAGCAACAATAAAAAAAATTGATGCTATACCAATCTTGCTTCAGCTTTTCAACCAATTGAATCAAAATCATTGGCAGTGACTATTTGAAATATTTCTTTGGCTTTTCATTTTACTTCAGAATGCCCTACTTCTTTGAAACGTGTTATAAGACTATATTACCCATTATATCCCCTTGTCGATGTCACCTACCCACGTCCTGATTATTACCATCACTCTCCCCATTAACTTAAGACTATAGTACCTGGTTTACTCTGTTCCTCTCTTCTCTTGTCATTATTTTTGCTTACATGACCTGTCTAACACTCTGGCCCTCCAGTTAGGTGACCTTTTTATTGTCACTGATCATTTCCTCAAGCCCAAATCAGCTACACATTTCCTTGTTTACAATTCTGAAATTTCAAGTGTGCCACCCTCTAATCACTTCTTATCCTTTTTGCTCACTTACTGTAATACTTGCAGTGATACATTAAATTTACCCTTTCTCTCTATTCAACTTCCCCATCCTGACCCCAAGTATCTACTTACCTATTGTATTTTATAATCCATCATTATATTTATTCATTTAAGATACATTAATTGAGCAACTACTATGAGCTAATCTGAAATACAGTGGTGAGGAAAATAAAGGTCTTTCCCTCATAAAACTACATACATTTCAGTTAAAATATAATCACTTTCCTATAATTGTTCTCAATCCCTTGTACCACCTCTGAAATTTCAATTTCAAGCACCCTTTTCTAATGGAGACATCCAGTCCATTGAGTTTATCACTTTCTTCACTATCACCACTCTTTTCCTTCATCTCTTTTTTCCTCAAACCTCTGCTTTTACCAACTCTTATCTGATGACCATATCTCATATTCATTTTTTAAAAATGAGAAGTAATAAAATAAGAAACTCCTCATCTTTCCACTACCATGTTTCCAAATCTTCCTATATCTCTATCTGCATTTTCTGCCTTTCCATCCATTATAATGAAAGAAATGTCCTTGTTCTTAGAAAAAGTGAATACTTTCTCTTATGCCCTGGTTCTGCGTGTTTTTTTCTTTTTTTTGCCTACTAAGGACATCATTTCATCAGTTGTTTCCTTTCTCTCATATCATCACTTTCTCTCTTTCTATTGCATCATCCTATCAGCATACAAACATGCTCTAGAATTTTCTGTTTTAAACAAACAACAAAAACATAACTTGATTACAAATACTATTACAGCTGCTTACTCATTTCTAGGTTCTACTCTACATCTTAATATCTTAAATGTTGCCTTCTACATCAAACTAAAAACTTCTTCACAGCAAAGGAAACAATCAACAAATAAAAAGGCAACCTATGCAATGGGAGAAAATATTTGCAAGCCATGTATTTTATGAAATGTTAATATCCCAAATGCAGGTGATCCCTGATTAATGATGATTTGGGTTATGATTTTTTTTGCTTTACAGTGGGTTTAATCAGGGTATTAAATATAGCAAGTCACAAGGCACAATAGCTTCAAAAGACTGCATGCACATAGTAGCTTTCTGTGTATGTATGCAGTCTTTTTTCATACTCTTTTTTTTTTCACTTAGCAATATGCATTTAAAGTCCCTCTATAGCTTTTCATGACTTGATAGTTTATTTCTTTTTTCATGGAATAATATTCAGTTTTATGGATGTGCCATGGTTTGTTTATCCATTCACCTATTAAAGGACATCTTTTTTGCTTCCAGGTTTTTTTAATTGTTGGTTATGAAGAAAGCTACTTTAAATTTTCTTGTTCAGGTTTTTGTGTGGACATGAGTTTTTAGTACGTTTGGGTAAATATCAAGGAGCATGATTGCTTGGTCATATGGTAAGGCTATGTTTGGCTTTATAAGAAACTGCCAATCTTCCAAAGTGGCTGTACCATTTTGCATTCTCACCAGCAATGAATGACAGTTTCTGTTGCTCCACATCCTTGCCAACATTTGGTGTTGTCAGTGTCTTAGATTTTAACCTTTTTCATAGGTTTGTAGTGGTTTCACATTATTGTTTTAATTTGCAACTCCCTAATGATTCATGCTATTGAGCATCTTTTTAGATGCTTATTTGCCATATGTGTAACTTCTTTAATGAAGTGTTTGTTGAGATCTTTTGCCAACTTTTTAATTTTGTTGTTCACTTTCTTATTTTTGAGTTTTGGGAGTTTTTGTGTATTTTGAGTAGAAGCCCTTTATCAGATAGATATTGTGCCATTTTTTCTCCCAATCTGTGACTTGTGTTTTCTTCTCTTTACAGTGCCTTTTGTAGAGTAGAAATTTTTAATTTTAATGAAGTCTTACTTCAATCTTTTCTCTCATGAATCATGCTTTTGGTGTTGTATCTGAAAACTCACTGCCAAACCCCAGATCATCTAGATTTTCTCCTATGTTATTTTTTTAGGAATTATATAGTTTGCATATTGCATTTAGGGTAATGATCTATTTTTTAGTTAGTTTTGTGAAAAATATAAGATCTATGTCTAGATTAACTCTTTTTGCATGTGGATGTCCAACTGGTCTACCACAATTTATTGAAAAGACTATCCATTCTCTATTGAATTTCCTTTGTTCCTTAGTTAAAGATCATTTGATTATATTTGTGTGGGTTTATTTCTGCGCTCTCTATTCTGTTCCATCAATCTATTATATTCTATTGATCTGTGTGTTCATTCTTTTGCCAATACCACATTGTCTTGGTTACTGTAGCTTTGTGTAGTAAGTTTTGAAGTCAAGTGGTGTCCTCTGACTTTATTCTTTTACTTCAATATTGTGTTGGCTATTCTAGGTCTTTTGTCTTTCCAAATAAACTTTAAAATCAGTTTCTTGATATCCACAAAATAACTTTTAGCAATTCTGATTAGCATTGCGTTAATCTATTGATCAATTTGGGAAAACTGATATCTTATCAATAATGAGTATCCCTGCCTATGAACATGGATGTCGCTCCATATATTTTGATCTTCTTTGAGATCTTTCATCAGAGTTTTTGAGTTTTCCTCATATAGATCTTGTATATATTTTGTTATGGATACATCTTAGTATTTCATTTTTTGGTATCAATATTGGTTCATTATTTGTAAAAAAAAAAAAAAAGTACCAAATCAATGCAAGATGTTAATAATAAGGGTAACCCTGTGCAAAATAAGAATATGTTTAAAGGGACAGATGGTGAGAATAATTAGTGTAGTTGCAGCTTACGTTTTATAGAATTTTTTAAAGGTTTAAAACCATAATAATTTACAATTTCCTGTGTGGTCAAATAGATGATTTTATGTAATTATCAGGATTGTATTTAATGTCAGTATGACTATCACAATTTGTAGAGTCGAATATTGATGGTAGGTTACTTGCACTTGCATATTTAATAAGGGTGGACTTGTTACCTCTTTTGCGAAGGAGCACCTGAGGAGACTGTCACTTGTGGCTGATTATAAAAACCCAAATAAATAATCAATAATAAAAAAATCATCTTAAGGTAGCAGGGTAAAATGATACTATGGTCAGGTTTAATATTAAATTTAAAGCATCATTTATTAAGCTAATAATCTTTTACTGTGAATGGAAGGATTTTCTACTGAGTCAAATCAGATTATTGGTTGATAGAGCGCCAATAAATGAAGCAGATAAATCTTCCTCACTGAAAATGGAAGATGAAAATAAAATTATTTATTTTTTTCTAGAGCAGGTGGGTGGTGTTTACCAAAAACAGAACTGGCTATTCTTTACCCAGAATCTGTTCTTCTATTAATATTTTTCTACTCTGTTTCTATAAACAAGGACACAATCCTGATTAAAACTACAATTTGTTTTCACTATATCTTGACTACTGAATTAATATTTTTCTCTAGTTTTTGTTTTCTACCTTATATTTCTTTATCATCTGAAGTATATATCTGAAATATATTCAGAAATATATATATAACTTATATATAATATATACACACACATGTGTGTGTATAGAATTTATTCAATCAACCAAAAAGGCTGATAGCATAGTACACTTTGCCTGGTGGAATAAATTGTTTTGTTCCCATTCTTTAATGAAAAAATATTTTGTACACCTTATTTGCTTGTAGAATGTCATTGTATTTTATTTACCATCATAGAACCTAGAACAATTTTATAACTTTTTGTATTTGGCTATTACATGTAAGCCAATACATCTTTAAGTAGGCATAACTTACTCTAAAATGAATTCTAGGCAGTTTTCTCTTAATGATAGGTGTCTTGTAATTTAAATGAGAATCATATTTAAAATAAAGAAATATATATGTAGTAAACAGAAATACTTGGACTGGACATGTCTTGGGATATTAAATCTCATTCTTATAGAAAATTAGACCTGTAAGCAACATCAGGGATAGCCTAGTTTAATTTTCTTGTTTTACACTCACAGGAAAGGAGAACTAGAGCTAATAAATGGGTTTTAAGTCCTACCCACATCCAGTTAGTGCCATCATCAGAATGAAAACTCAGGTTCTTCTAGCCCAAATGGAGTTTCGGGTCATGGGAAGATCTTGGCCTTTGAAATTGGATAGGCATGTTTTATGATCTTGGGCAATTCTTTAATCTACTTGAGCATCATTTTCCTCAACTCTAAGTTATGGATTAATTCATCCATTTATTCATTCATTCTAGTATTATTTATCTCCCAGGTATACCAAGAACAGAAGAATGACTTTGAGATCTGAAAAAGTGGTCTTTTTGTGTGTTTTTATTGATATATCATAGTTATACATATTTTGGGGGCACATTTAATATTTTGACACCTGTAAACAATGAATAATGTCAAAATCAGGGTAATTGCAATATCCATCACCTCAAACATATGTCTTATCTTTGTGTTGGGAACATTACAATTCTTCTCTTTTAGCTATTTTAAAATATGCAATAAATTATTATTGACTATAATTTTCCTATTATACCATCAAATACTAGAAATTATTCCTTCTAGTATTAAGGATTATTCCTTCTATTTAACTGTATTTTTATACCCATTAAATACTTTTTGTTTTCCCTTCCTCTTCCCTTACCAGCCTCTGATAACCACCATTCTACTCTCTACCTCCATAAGATCCACTATTTTTAGCTCCCACATACAAATGAGAATATGTGTTATTTTTCTTTCTGTGCCTGGCTTATTTCACTTAACATAATGACCTCCAGTTCCACTCATGATGCTGAAAATGGCAGGATTTCATTCTTCTTCATAACTGAAGAGTATTCCATTGTGTATATGTACCACATTTTCTTTATCCATTCATCCACTGATGGACACTTAGGTTGATTGCATATCTTAGCTATTGCGAATAGTGCTGCAACAAACATGGGAATGCATATATCTCTTTGATATACTTATTTCCTTTATTTTGGATATATACCCTGCAATGGGATGCTGAATCATATGGTAGTTCTATTTTTAATTTTTTGAGGAACCTCTACACTATTTTCCATAGTGGCTATACTACTGTATATTCCCACAAACAGTGTATGACTGTATCCCTTTCTCCAAATCCTTTTATCTTTTTGATGATAGCCATTCTAACTGGAGTGAGAGGATATCTCATTGAGGTTTTGATTTGCACTTTGCTGATGATTATTGATGTTGAGCATTTTTTCATATACTTGGCCAATTTTATATCTTCTTTTGAGAAATGTCTATTCAAGTCTTTTTGCCCATTTTAAACACTGGATTTTTTTGGTATTGAATTGAATTCCTTACGTATTCTCATTATTAATCTCTTATTGGATGGATGGTTTGCAAATATTGTCTCCCATTCTGTGGGATGTCTCTTTACTTTGGTAATTGTTTTCTTTGCTATGCAGAAGCTTTTTAACTTGGTGTAATACCATTTTCCTATTTTTGCTTTTGCTACCTGCGTTTTTGAGGTCTTACACAAAGAAACTTGGCCCAGACCAATGTCTTGTAATGTTTTCCAATGTTTTCTTCTAGTAGTTTCATAGTTTCAGGTCTTACATTTAAGTATTTAATCCATTTGAGTTTATTTTTATATATGGTGAAAGGTGGTGATCTAGTTTCATTCTCCTGCATATGGATATACAGTTTCCCCAGCACTATTTATTAAAGAGACTGTCTTTCCCCCAGCATATGCTCTTGGTGCCTGTATCAAAAGTGAGTTGGCTATGAGTGCGTGGATTTAATTCTATGTTCTGTATTTTGTTCCATTGTTGTATGTATCTATTTTTTATGCCAGTACCATGCTGTTTTGGTTACTATAGCTTTCTATTACAATTTGAAATCAGGTAGTGTGATGCCTCCAGCTTTGTTCTTTTTGCTTAGAATTGATTTAGTTATTCAGGGTCTTCTGTGGTTCCATATGAATTTTAGGATTTTTTTCTATTTTTGTGAAGATTGTCATTGGAATTTTGATAGGGATTGTTTTCAATCTGTAGATTGCTTGTGTAGTACAGATAATTTAACAATATTAATTCTTCTAATCCTTTAGCATAGGATATCTTTCTATTTTTGTGTTCTCTTCAATTTCTTCCATCAGTGTTTTATAGCTTTTCTTTTAGAGATCTTTTACTTTTTTGGTTAAATTTATTCCTAGGTATTTTAATTTTTTGTAACTATTGTAAATGGAATTGCTTTACTGATTTCTTTTTCAGATTGATCACTGTTAGTGTGTAGAAATGCTACTGAATTTTATTTGTTGATTTTGTACCCTGCAACTTTACTAAATACATTTATCAGTTCCAAGTTTTTTGGTGGAGTCTTTAGGTTTTTCTAATTATAAGATCATGTTGTCTGCAAACAAGGCTAATTTGACTTTCTTTCCAATCTGGATGCCCTTTATCTCTTTCTCTTGCCTAATTTCTCTGATTGAAATAGTGTTTTTAAGTACCTATGTGAGCTGTAAATCCTCACGTACTATTAATGTTCTTCCTCTGCTCCACATAAGATAGTTTCATATAATCACAATAGTCCTGAGAAAGTAAAGTGGGATATATATTATCATTATTTTAGAGTAAGAAAATTCATTAAAGATCAGGAAAGTCATCTATCATCAGGGTAAATGAAAAATAGAAATATTTCAACTAAGTAAAGAGTCTTTGTCCATGGTTCTGAACTCTGGCTGCATATGAAGCTATTGGGGAACTTATATTTTTCTTTTTTTCCCTTGTTTTTTTTTTTAGTACTGATGCCTGGACTTCACTGCAGGAGGTTCTGATTTAATTGCTTGGGGTGTAGCGTAAAGGACATCATTTTTAAAGAGAGCTTGCAGATGATTCTCATGTGTAGATGGGATGGAGATCCTGTGGGCCAGACTGAGCAGTGTGAGTTTTCAATAGGCTCCATCAGTTGACTAGTTTTCTGTGGGTTTCATGGGTGGATAGCATGAAAAGGCTGAAGTTCTCAGCAGGGAAGCTCCTCTGAAGTCACTGCAGTTCCATTTATGTTTTCTTAAACTCAGCTGTGAGCCTAATGAGTTCTGGCTGAGCCTCTTCATTTTTAGTGCTCTTTATTCCAAGCATAAATACAGTTATAGTCAAGTAAGGGTGGCATGAAACTTGGAAAAACTGTGTTTGTCAAATTGAACATGGTACCCTGCTATTTTCTGGATGTTTTCAGTTTGACTTTGAGAATGGAACTCCCCTGGGGATGTCTGAAGACGTTATGACAATTGAAATTTCAGTGTATCACAACTTTAGTATCTTCTTTTTCAAATGTTTTCTTAGAAACAATTTAACCTAGGATTAGCTTTATTTGTTGTTTTAATTAATCCATAATAAAAGTGGGACTCAGTCAGGGTCATTGGAACCCTAGTCTGGCTCCCTTTGCCAAGTATTTACCATGTTATGTCCAGGAAATGTCTAATAGGAATACTGATGAAACTTTCTATTAATTAGAATTTTCTGAGTATTGGGGAAAAGGAGATAGAAGGCAAGGCCCATACCTTGAGCTATGCACAGCAGAATGAGCAAAACAAAGAGAGTGTTTTATAATATAATGATGCTTTTATTGCAGTTGTGGAGTGTCAACCTGGCCTTGTTTCCTTTGTATTCATCTGCTCCCTCGCCACCATCAACAAAACACACACACACATACATACATATATATATATACATATACACACACACATACACATATACATATATATACACACATATATATATTCTCTGGCCTCCCAAGTACCATTAGACCCATCAGAGTTTCCAATAAGTCCTGACAAGAAAGGAGATTATACATCTCATTGGCTTCTACTTCCTCATCTTGTCCATCTATATGGTCTTGGGTAAAGGGGGTTTCCCAAAACTAGGGAAACCTCCCTCCCTGTATTTGCCTTTGCTGCCAAGCAGATTTGGGCTGAGGAAAGCCCTGAATCAAGCACCCCATCTTTCATAGCTTGGTCCTACTTAGGGCTAGTCTGGTTTTGGGCAATCCCTTTCCTGAGGAATGGATCTCATGTTCCCCACACTGGCTTTCTCTCTAGTATACTGCTGTGTGTAGACAGGTCTCTAGATAATACTGGCTCTGCACAATGGGATGTCTGAGCATAGAGTGTTTCATGAATGCTCCACTTTGTCCCCACTCTCCACCTGAATGCAAACCATAGAACATGCCGTAACCGATCAGATATAGGACCCAGCCCCTGGCTCCTTTGTGTCTCACTCATCTGTCTCTGCCTATTGTCTTACCACACCTTGAGCTTACTACTCTCATCTGGCTTACTGGAAACCTTGTGTTGTCATGTTCAAATATTTTAGATCTTTGCCTTTCTGTATTGGTTTTGGATCCTTTGAATTAACTTTCAGTTCTAGGGAAGGCTCTCTTGTCCCAATCTCCCTACTACCTGCAGGCCTGGACACTTAAGTGTTAGCATATTACCTTAGAGACAAAATGGAGTCATTTTTGTTTGTAGCCACTATGAATCACCGCCAAATCAGTCTGTTTTGTCCTGGGTCTAGAATTTGAAAATTTTGACTTTATGCATGACTGTATATAAATCTCTCCTCAGTTATTCTTTCCCCTTGATCCATGTGGTTTTTATTCTTAAACTGTATTTTTCTCATAAGACCCATAGGTTTTTTATGTCCATTTACATTTTAGCAAAATACCAATAATGCCTTTAGCTTCTAGATACTATATAAGGAAAATATGCAATGTTATGCTTTGTTTTCATCTCCTTCTTGCTAAAGCTATTTTTCCTCTAGAAATTCACAGCAAGAGTGAGGAGCTGGAGAAGGAAGAAATCTACTGCTAGTAAAGAATATTCCCAAGACCTTTCTGATAGTATTTATTTTATTTAAAATAAATCTGCAAATCAGTTGCAATTAACTAATGGTTTCTACTTCTGAGATAACACATGTAATTCTATTTCTAGATAGCAGTCCTCCAAATCTTCTTTACACAGTTTTCTGGGTTGATTTCCAGTCAATTTATCCATAAGTGGCTCATATCGACAGTTTCTTCTTGGATTGAGCAATCTGCTATGCACTGAATGTGTTCGTTTCTTGAGTCAGTGTGAATAGTTGAGAGTGATCCTTAGATGGATGACACCTGAAGGAGGGGGCGACTTTATCAGAGAGGTTAGTCTGTAGGGTTGTTACTGTAAATAAATTCAGTTTGTTTCTGAACTATGATAACTTTCTCCCCCAAAACCCCCTTTTCCAAAAAAAGAATAAAAACAAAAGAAGAGGAAAACCATCATTTGTAGTATTTGTGTAATTATATTATCCCCAGAGGAAAGGGTTGGGGTGGCGGTATCCAACATAAATTTCTGCGATGATGCATATAAATATTCTATGTCTGTATTTTGCAATGTGATAGCCACTAGCTGCATGTAAATACTGAATACTTGAAGTGTAGCTAGTGTGATTGAGAGACTACATTTTTAAATTTTATTTTATTTTTAATTAATTTTAGTTTAAATAGCCACATGTGGCTAGTGTTTGTTGGATTGCATAGAAGGATTTGAGGATTGAGTTCCAGAGTGAGTGGCTCTTTTTTTGCAATGTTCAGCTTCTCACAGTCTTTGCATGCACATAGTTCATGAGGCCAGGGAGATTCAGCATAGTCAGCCTCCCTCATCGCTAGTGCTTCTGGGTTTTCTTAGTCCATTTCCTTTATTTCTTGTTCAACAAATCTGTTCTAATGCATAGAGTGTTGTGACATGTGCTATTTCTGAAGATATGCAACTTTTATTGAGAATGACATTTACATATATTTGATTAAACACATTTAATTTCCTCCTACTAAGTAACTCATTTGATGTGAACAAGCAATTCTTGTGTCATTGAGAATGCAGACTTGGGGAAGAAGTGTAAACAGAGGGGAGGAGGTAGAGAGGTATTTTTAATTTACCAAGTTCTGACTACAAATATGTAAATTATTACATTAAATAAATCTCTCAGCAGATGAGATGCATCTGCAAATCAAAAGCCTGCAGTGGATCATGGAAATATCTAGTATAACCTCCAATCAAATACTGCTTTTCTCCTCACCACCTTCCCTCCTCACTTCTTTCTCCATAGTTGGCTACCCAGACCCTTCCAGTTTCAGTGACAGGAACTTCTCTCTACTGCCTGGAGCTTCCCATTCCACTATTGTGGGTGACTTACATTTTAGAAAGTGCCTCCTTATAAGGAGACACAATCTGGTTTTGGCCATGGTTTCTAACTCTGAGATAACACATGTAATTCTATTCCATATAGCAGTCCTACAAACCTTTTTAACACAGAGTTTTCTGGGTTAATTTCCAGTCAATTTTCCCATGTCAGAGTTTAAAGTCTCCTCACCATCCCGTCCTGGTCATCTTGATCTGGACATATGCAAGTTTGTCAGTGATCCAATTGAAGTGGTGCCCCAAACTGAAACTGATACTCCAGGTGAGATTTGGTCAGTAACAGACTTGAGCAGGATTCTCACATCCTGAGTTCTGGATGCTATAACTTTACTGATAGATCCTAAGATTACTTTAGCTTTTTTTGCTTTTCTAAAGCAGAGTCACACCAATACTCATATTGATCTTACAGTCCACTAAAGTCCTATAGTCTTTTTCACAAGCATTAAGTCATATCTCTTCTGTGTTTGTACAGTTATATTTGAGTGATCAGGTATGGTACTTGATATTAACCCATGTTAAATTTCATTTTGATCACTTGGGTGCATACAATGAATACTGCAATGCATTGCCGGATCTCTCTTAAGAAATGAAGAACTTATTTCTCCTGCTGCTTAATATGCTGTTGACAATGAACCTCAGCTATCAGCAAGCTTTAGGGATTGCCTCAGCTGAAGAAAACTACCTTGCCAAGGTCACACTTTTCAGGGAAGCCTCCATCTACTGACTGATGAACTCAGAGGTATAAAGCTCCTCCTCCTGCCCCAACCCTCACTTTGGGACCTCTTTTCAAGGCCATCTCAAGTCTGACACCTCCTGTGGGGAGTGAGATGAGCCTTCATTAGCATCATGTATCAGTCTCTCCCTCTACTTAGTGCTGGTTCCTTCCCCTCCCTTTCACAGGTGTTGATCTTGAGAGCCACACCTCCCCAACAAACTTCCTGCATCTTAATTTGCAGCTCAGAATCAGCTTCACAAAGAACCTAATTTGCCCTCACATTTTGTTCCATTGTCAGTAGCAAATTCATTTTGGATCCTGCATCTGTTCTCAAATTTATCAGTTGTCGTAATTTTCATATATGATTTCTTTCCTGAGGTCCAGAACCTACTTTCAACTCTTAACTGGATATTTCTACCTTGATGCGTCATAGGCATCTCAAATTCAACACATCCACAAATGAAATGCACTCATTATTTCTACCATTTCCCCCTTTATACCTACTCTTTTTACTGTATCAACTCAGTCACCTACACTAGAAATCTGATAGTCATCTCTCTCAGCCTAAACATGCTTCTTTTTAATTCCCGCTGCCATTTCCCTAATTCAGACCTTTATCATCCACCATTTGTACTACTACTATAGCCTCCTCCCAGGATTCTGTGCCACCATATTTTTCTATCTTTATTCACATGACAACGCGAGAATCTTTCCAAAATAGGTCTGATCATAATATCCTATGATTTACAAAGTTTGATGCCCTTTCCCCCATCCCCTTGCTTAAAGGATCAAGTTAATATTTCATAGGTTGGCCTTAAGGCCTTTTACCCAGCCATTCTCTCTTTCCTGTTTTTTCTGCTGCTGCTCTCTTCATATATACTCTAGTCTCTAGCCACATTAGTGCCCAAACATAAACACTCTCTAAAATCCTTTAAAGCCTTTGAATTCTCTTGTCTCCCTCACTTCATGTTTGATGAATTGTCCTTGTCTCCCAGTAGATTATGCGTTTGTTGGAGGCAGAGGGTGTGTGCTTTCTGGCTTGCTCTCCAACACGTAATGCAGTGTCTGAAACATTGTGGTTCCATGGGTCCCCAGCATGGTGTGCAGGTATGAGGGTGTATGTCCTTTCCATAAGATTGAATGGGAGATTGAAAGTTAGAAGCTGAAAAGTAAAAGAAAGGTACTGAAAATTTATCATGACCAGGTAAGCCACAAATATGAATTTATGGGCCTTTTTTAAGTACTTCTATTATGGTTTGATTTTATACTACTTTTCTTGCTATTAGTGAATCTGAGAAGTTTGAACTTTTTATACCTTCTTAATGATTAAACTGGTGTGCCCCAGACTAAGATGTCATGGTGAATTAAAAGTACATTTCTGTAGAGAATACGATTTTAGGAATCTTAGAAATTCTGAGAAGGGAAAAGAAAAAAATAAATTGAACAGGTAGTTAAGTGAAATATTAAACATATTTTCGTTACAAAAGACATGTATATCCATATTTTTCTCCTAGAAGGCAAATGCCAGATTTAGGAAGTATTTTTCAATGTTGGATTTAGCATGAGGTAAGAATTCAAAGGTAACACTAGTCTATTTCTAAAAATATTTTTTTTACTAAGGTGCTATTAAATTGCCTCATCTTATATCTATTTTCTTTTCTTAAACGTTTATGTTTTAAATAAGGCACACCTGGAAAAGCAGATAGACTGTAAATAGCATATTGTAGAAGTTCAGCAAAGAATGTTTGTTCTCATTCTGGCTCCACCACCTGCTAGCTATGTGACCTAGGGTAAGCCACTTTGCTTCTCTGAATATTAGTTGTTTCTTTCCTTCATTGGTAAATATGACTAATAATAGTATATAAATTATGGGTTGTGATGATAAAATGAAATACGTAAAGCACTCAGATGTGCCTGACACATAGTAAGTATTCAGTGTATGGTTACTATTGCTATTGGTGGTGTTGTTATTACTTGTTTCTCTGTTATTATTGAAAATTAAACCAAAAATGTTTCCTCCCCATTAAAATAATGCAGACATTTTACTCTTTGCTCACAGCATAATAAGACTTCCTTTGTGATTGCATTTTGTAATTATTTGATAAGTTATCCTTATTAAGTCTATGAGAAGTTTCAAACTTTAATTCTTTCACCTTTATTTGCAACATAAAAAATAACAGAATTCATGAAGCAACAGATGAAAGTGTTATCACTTTTTGAATAATGCATTCAGTTGAAAATTAAATGATTTAAAATATAATTGCTTCTGGAAATGACTTTATGAGCAGTGGAAGGATTTAGTGGGGAAATGGAAAATAAAGCACTTAGGCAAAGCATGATTTTATTTCTTACCATGGCTTCATGTGAGAGAGTCAGTTACTACCCTGTTTTTCAGAATGTGGTTACTTTAATATTAATAAACAGCCATGTTCTATTCTCCAGTTACATATTTTGAAGTATGGTTATTGCATGTTTATGTTGGTAGAGTTAGAACTCAAATGTGAGTCACAACTTTTCTAAAATGGAAACACAATCTGAATTGGATATAATAATTGTTCTGATTTTGTTAAAGTGATCTTGTTAATAATAAAATTTTTCTGATCTGTAAAGTAACAATGCTTTCTTCATATTGTTATAGTGATATTAAAGACAGTGGATATGACATAAAAAGCCATATAAACTGAACAACTTTAGATTAAATAATTTTAAATGTACTTGTTTACTTTAGAAGTACTTGCGCCCTTAGTATAATAATGCCCATTGGGAAACTTCAAAAGAGGAATATAATATACAGCATTTTCCAAATCTCTTGATCATAGTGCCATTTTCTTTTCCTGGATCATCTTGAGAATCTAAATGTTCTTTGGTTGGCTTTGTCCAAGACATTCACTCAGTAGAGAGGGATCTAGACTTTCTCATAGCAATTTAGTGGTAGAAATATAATTAGAACTCAGATATTTCCCATTCATAGTTCAGTGCTCATTCCTCTCTAATATGCTGAATCCTTGATTTAAATGTTTTGTTGGAAATGACTGGTTACCACTTAATTCCTCTTTATTTTGGCCAAGGAGGGAAATTAGTTGTACTGTATAGCAGGATCTTAATCTTTAAAACAAGAGTAGTGGCGAAGGGCTTTCTTTTGAAGCTTTGGTGACTGAAAGTTTTGGGGCAAAATGTCTTCTTGGTAAAGATTTCTCTTTCTTAAGCATTTCTGCAGGTGTCCTTGGCCTTACATTATTGACAAAAACAATTTTCTGGTTCATTTCGTCACACATTAATAAATATAATGACATGTATTAATCTATACATTGATATAGCTAGATGGATATAATTTTACAAATGGGGATCATACAATAATGACTGTTTTTAATAATAATAATTAAATTTAATTCTACTTGATTTAACAATAATCTTGAAACTTCAAATAAATATTTCTTCTCCAAAAGAAATATTAGATCCTGTAATATCTATCTTAAGAAAAATGTTATGAAAAATGATGAAGAATTGGAATTCTTATTTTTTAAACTACATTTGTGGTAGGTGGCTTCTAAGCTGGTCCACAATGACTTTATTATTATGCTGTCAAAAGTTTTTAGAATTTTTACATTTCAGAAGTTTGTTTTTTAAATATTTTTTAAAGAACATCATCTTTGAATACTATAAAAATCTGTGTGCCCCAAAACTTGAAAACATGGAGGAAATGGACAAATTCTTAGAAACACACAGCCTCCCTAGGCTCAATCAGGAAGAAATAGAATTCCTGAACAAACCAATATCAAGCACCAAAATTGAAGCAGCAATAAAAAAAATTTCCATATAAAAAAAGTCCCAGAACCAATAGGTTCACACTTGAATTTTACCAAACCTATAAAGAAGAACTGGTACCTATGCTTCAGATATTATTCCACAACATTGAGAAGGATGGAATCTTCCTCAACTCATTCTACAAAGCCAATATCACCTTGATACCAAAGCCAGGAAAGGACACAACAACAATAACGAAAAAGAAAACTATAGACCAATATACCTTATGAATATAGATGTAAAACTTAATAAAATCTTAGCAAACTGAATTCAACTGAACATCAAAAAATAGTTCTACATTTTCAAAGTTTGTATCATTTAATCCTGTCCTATAATCATAATTCCCTGAGATGTCTGGTGCCAGAGAGTGTTTCTACTGTCTTTCATTTGTTACTCCCTTTTTTGAATGGCTCTTATGCATTGATGCACACTTATGTCATTCCAGAGGGTACAGTAAGAGGTATACTTTTATACCTCTCAAAAACAAAAAACACATGGATTTACGTGCAGGGTTAGTAAGAAACTATTTAACAGAGAGGAGTCTCTTCTGCTTTTATTCTGTTTTAGAGAAGAGAAACCCACAGAACCAAGTATGTGATCATAACTCTGAAATGGAAGAAAGAGCAGGCAGAGTCTCTGGCACCCCATGGTAAGGAAGTGGACACAGAAGGGAAATGGCATGTTGATTGATTGCATAGCCAGTAGATGGTAGAAGTGAAATTGAAACCAAGGTAGTCTACACTACACTGTAAGTCTGTGTGTTTAGCCACCATTCCATACTGCTTTATGATGGAATGAGAATGGTTGTCAGCATTTTGGCTCTCCAATGCAAGATGGGAATTGCCTTGGCTTAGTATAACTGCTTAATGGTAGAGGAAATGTATACCCATTCCTTTCCATTCCAAGAAGTGTCAAAAGCATAGCTTGATAACCAAGACTTTACTTATTACAGAGTGGCAATTACTGGAAAGGGAATAAATCACTTGCTAGGAGTAAATCTACCAAAAGCTCTCATTATAAAGAAACCACACTCTTCATTGCTTCCTTTCCCCCTCACCCACCAAGTACTACTTAGCTTCACTGTGTATGCTAAAGGTTTTATGATTCCAGACACTTCAGAGATTTGCAAGGTGGCTGATACCCATTGCTCTCTTTCTTTTCCTTTCTTGGCTTTGGTGCTCTTCTTTTCTCACCAATCCACTACAAATATTCCCTTGCATAAACTAGATGTGGTTTGTAGGAATAACCACCTACTTTTCTATGCTGCATTTAGCTTCTGGGATCCCACCTGTCACTTCTTGCATAGGGTTTTCGTCTGCCACTGCTGGGCAAAGCCACCCGGTTCTAGCTGTCTTGTGGGCTTATCAATTACAAGTAGATGTCTAGCTTTAAATCAAATTTGATCAACATCAATACAGGAGTTTGGAGTCTGGTTGGACTTTTTGTAACTTAGGAAAATGGAGCTATTTTGAACTCAGTTGACATTTGACCCATATAAGGTGAAAACAAAGAAACAAGCAACTCGTTGAAGTTTTTAGTCTACTTAAGACTTAGAGAATTAATCTAGTCATAATGTATATATAGTGTATAAAAGTGGCATCAGATAATAATGTAAACAGGATGTTTCTGATCAAAATGGGATTATAGCTCAATTTAAAAAATTCTGCACAGGACCTTTTTCCCCACACAAATTTCTAAACTGTTCTTTAATTTTTAAATTTTAGAGAAGATTTTTATATATATTTGAATGTTGTTTTCTGGTTGTTTTTATTAGTCATTAATGACTCATCGAACATGAATCATAATAATCTGTTTTTTTTCTATTTATGGTGGCATTTAATGTTTGTTTCATACTCTCAATGTTGCTTTTGAAATTGCTGGAATACAATTCCTATAAAAATCCCCAAGAAATGAGCTGGGTTTTTAAAATATTTCCTTTTGTTTATAATAACAGTTACTTGTCTCTTACATTTGTATAGTGCTGTAGAGAACATTCATTTGTGCTGTCTCCTTTGATTATTACTGCAAAATTTTGAGGCAAGTATGTCAGACATTATTATTCTCATTTCATAGATGAGGAAATTGAGGCTACAATAGATCACACTGTTCAGAAAGTTTTTAGTCCAACACATACCTTCAAATGCTGTAGAAGAATTTACTGGCTTAGGTGTCTGGAAAAGATGGGCAGAGATGCACACCTTGGGGTCTAGTGGATACAAGGGTTCACGTGGCAATTGGACTCTTTTTACCCCTTGATCTCTTTCTTGCTCCTTCCAACTCTTACTATAGCTTTATTATGCATGTTGGCCTTTTTCTCTCAGATTATTCCACCTGGCTGGGGACATGGTCACTAGCAGGTATGGGGGTGATATCCTTGATTTTTTGAAATCCAGTGGGGAAAAGAAAGCCCCTCAGTGATCTGTTCAATTCCAACTCTGGACAGCAGATTCTGAATGGCCTGGCTTGGATTATGTGACATTTCTTGGTTCAAAACCTGCATCTAAAAGAGATTCAGCATTGTGATTTGCCTGGCCTAGGTCAAATAGACACCTATGTGGTCATGGGAGAAGGGTCTATAATTGAAAAGAGGAAAGAAGCTGAACTACAGAGAAGGCAAAATTATGGAAACCACAAAGTTTAAGTAATGGTTCAAGGCATTCTACTTTTTGGTTGAATCCTTCTTCCCACCATGCCATGGTGTTGTATATTGTTTTTGTTCTCTAGAATATTTCATCTTGGAAGGAATTCTGTTCAGAAGTGCACAAAGGTCTCATTTACTTATGTTTTTCAGTGTACCTTGGTGACATGCACCATTTACTTATTTTTTAAATTATAATTTTTAAATGGTTATACTTTCTTAGGAAATTACAAAAATAGTACATTCAAGTTAACTTGCCTTCCACCCTACCTCTCCTAATATTAACATAGTGCAATAAACATAGTACAGTATCAAAACCAAGATATTGACATTGGTATAGTCAAAAGAGCCTATTTAGATTTCATCAGTTTTATATGCATTCATGTGTGTGTGTGTGTGTATAGTTTTACACAATTTTATCATGTGTAAATTCACGTAAATATCACCACAATCAAGATAAAGAACCGTTCCATCAGTACAAATATTTCCCTTGTGTTAACCATTTATATTAATATCCACACTCTTTCACCCCATCACTAACTCCTGGTACCACTAAATGTCTTCTCTATCTCTATATTTTTGTCATTTCAAGAACAGTATGTGAATGGACATATATTATGTGACCTTTTCAGATTGGGTCTTTGCACTCAGTGTATCTTTGAGACCCATCAAAATTGTTGAGTGTATCAATAGTCTGTTCCTTTTTATGGCTCAGTAAGTATTCCGTAATACAGATGTACACATTTTGTTTAATTGTCCTCCTGCCAAAGGACATCTGGGCTTTGTTTCCAGTTTTGGGATTTTACAAATTAATCTGTTAAAAACATTTGTGTATGCATTTTTATGTAGACATGAGTTTTTGTTTCTTGGAGTAAGTGACCAAGAGTGTAATTTCTGGGTCACGTAGTAAACACATCTTTAGTTTTGTAAGAGACTGCTAAACCCTTTTCCAGAGTGGTGGTACCATTTAATCTCCCCCACCAGCCATGTATAAGTGTTCTGTTTTTTGGATTTTTTTCTACATCATTGCCAGAATTTGGTATTATAACTATTTTTTTAGCCATTCTGAAGGTGTACAGTGATATCTCATTGTGGGTTTAGTTTTGTTTCCCTAATGCTGTTGAATATCTTTTCATGTGCTTATTTGCTGTCTCTATGTCCTTTTTAGTAAAATGTGTGTTTATCTCTCTCACAGAAGATCAAATAAAATAATGTATATGAACATCGATTTAAAAAATTACATACTTTTTATTGCCCATTGCCTGATGATTGTCTGGTCTTTTTATAAACCTTACCTTTCCCCCAGGGTCTTGACTTCATCCACAAGGGGGAAGCACCACATTTTTGAAGTTCTGTAAGAACTTTCAATTGTCAAATATAACCTCCTTAGAAAGCCTATCCTGACCAAATTCCTCAAAAAGTACCCTCAACATTTTCTGTCCTCTTACTTTGTCTTATTTTCCTCCACACTGATCATTATCTTGTGATATATATATATATATATGTATTTATTTATTTGTCTGTCCCCTCTACTAGAATATCTGCTTCATGAAGGAGAAGGATTTAGTCTGTTTTTGTTCACAGCCAAATCCCCAGAACCTTGAACATAGAATATGCTAAATAAATAATTTTCAAATGAATAAGTGCATTTTTCAGAGTGGTCTCTCCACAAGACAAATATATGACCATCTTTTATAGCATAACCATATCTCATAGTTTATTAATAGTTTGGTTTGTATGCTAACAAAATTCCTGTCGCTTTTATCTGCTCAAAGCTCCTCTTTTCTTACAAGGTGTATGGGGTAAAGAAAAGAAGGCGTGAGGAGGAAGGAAAATCCTGACCTGCCAAAAGACCACTTTGGAGGAAATTAAATGGAAGGCAAGGGCACCATGATCAGGAGACCTGGATATAATAATGAGATAGATTTGTACCCTTGCTAGGCCAGACAGCTGTGGACATAATAAGCAAATATAAAACTGTGTGGCAGAAAATTATTATAAGTAATTAGTGATGAATGGTTTATTAGTCAGAGAAACAGGTGAAGAGACACTTGAAAGTATTTTCTGGGAAGTACAAATACCAAATGTGTGGCCTCTGTGGCCAGGGTTTAGAACCTGCCATACAAGGAGGGCTGGGTTTATGAAAGAGAAATTTAGCACCTTTCATGAAAGTGCTTTGCCATTTCTCATGAGTGCCTTCACCGTGTGTTAATAGTGCTATCAATAATAATGATGATTGCAAAAGATAATCTTGACTATTTTCTATGTGCCAAGCGCTGTGCTAAGTACATCATGTGTATTATTAGGTTTGATCATCACTACAACTCTATGAGAGAAGAACTATTATGATTTCTCTTTTATAATTTAGGAAACAGTCAAAGTAACCCGGCAGAGATAAAAAGAATCCTCCTTCCAGCCAGTTAGGTTCACTGTACTTTATTTTGGTTGGAAAAGACGGAATGTATTTTATATTTAGAAGGATGTGATTGTGACTTTAATGCATAAAATAAAGTCCTTTAAATCATCGTAAATTCTGTAAGTTCAAGAAAATAGGACAAATTATCCCAGAAACCAAGGTCCCCCTGTGGGGAGTGGGGAACCTGTGGCCTTCTGATTTCAAGATTGTTCTTTTTTAAGCACCAAAGGAAGCAAGTAAAACTTCATCTTTCTCTGCTGTACCCCTTTTAATAAAAGTATTTGTTCTATAAAATTTGGATTCAGTCAAAAGACCACATTTAAGGACCTAGAAGCCCACATATTGCCTTAAGGCTGCAGGTTCCCAACCCCTGCACAGTTTGTTGGGTGCTTTGCCATTTCCAACACAATATCCCCAATTCATTTCAAGATGGGGCCACTAACAAAGTAGGCACAGCCAAAGTGGTCTTGTAGTGGTGGTTGTGAGTCCAGGCTTTGCAGTCAGACTTTCATTTCCTTATTCATGCAACAGATATTTAGTAAGCGCTTACTCTGTGTTAGGCACTCTCCCAGGTGCTGAAGATACAGCAGTGAAGCAAGTTGACAAGGCCCCACCTCTTGTAGAGCTTAGGCTCTAATGAGGGAAGAGAGAAACTAAGTCCTCTTTGGATAAAGGGTGACATTACCTTTCAGAGTCAAAGATAGTTAAGATGAGCCCTGAAGAATGAGAAAGGAAGAAAGTTGCAGTCTTCCTGCAAGAGATATTCTCTAACGCTGCTGTTTGAAACAGTGGTGTCAGCCTGATAGGAAAAAAGTCTTAAATTCCTCAGTGTGGGACACATATCTCTACAGTCAGACTCCTGCTTGTGTTTGTCTGAAGCTTTGTCTCTAATCAGTCTCCCCTGCTGCATGATATTTTGTACCTTCTTGCTGATGCACAAATTGTGTCCATGGTCCTGAATTCCTTTCCCAAATTTGTTTCCTGGTAAACTACTATTGATCCTTCCAGACTCGGATCAAGGGGCTATCTATCTTACTTTCTAAGATAGAACTTACCATATCCTCTTTTATGATCCTCCTATATTTAGTAGCTAGATCTATTTTAGCCCACATATCATACTCTAGTATATTTATCTATTGTCATGTCAGATTAAGTTAAAAAGTCTGGCTTTGCCACTTCACCTTTGTGATCAACTTTCTCAGCAGTAAAGTCAAGTGGAAAGGTACCTCAACAAATGGTAGTCATTATGATTATAACTAATACTGATAATCTGTTATAGTCTCCAAAGCTTTATTTAATATATCTATAGAATGTAAGAGTTGAACAGCAGCTTAAATTGCTTCTCTCATAAGCCAGAATAGAATTCTAGTAATATAAAACATGAAGGGGCCTTGTTAATGATTTTCAAATTATGCTTATAAAAGTTTTAGGAATCTCTCAGAGGAGCTTCTGGGGCTAAATTGGCAGGTATCTGGGCTACCACATTTCTTCACTCAGAATACCTGTTTATATGTTTTTAATCTCATTTATTAACTGAGATTTCATAAGATTCCATTTGAATTTTTTTAAATGTCAACTGTTGGTAAAAGTTTGGAAGTCACTCATGTCATCCAACATGTCATATCCAGAACTCTAACTTTCTCAAGGGAATAGAACTAGTTAGTGGTAGTAGTGAAGTCTAGGTCCCTTGGCTCTCAGTTAAATGCTTCATAAAGCTCTGAAGATAGGACTAACCCATGTTTGAAGATTCCAGGTTTTGTTTTGTATTAAATGAGCGGGCCAAGCCTAGGTATAGAACTCACCATAACCCTGAGACTCCAGGATTTTATTTTTTCCTCAGAACTTATAACTTTGAAGTGTCTGCTAACACATCCCCTAACTTGCTTAATATGTTTATCTCCATGTGCAAGGATATTTACACCACAGAGGAGGCCATTTTACCAGGAGGTAGGTAATGCTAACACATGGGCATTCTTTGAGAACGTGAATAAGGTTATCCCTGGCGCACAAATCTGGTAGAAGCCTTTTCAGAGAGAGAGAGAAAAGTTCTTCCTGCTGTACTACTCACTGTACTATATGACATTTTGTGTGAGTTCAGTTTGAATAAGAAAGCATCACTTATAATAATGTTTCTCACACTTGTGACCTTTTCGCCTTCCTCTTTCCTTTTCTCAAGCTAGAGGCTATTTTTATTTCCCATGGTGTTGGAGATCATGATTGTTTCAGTAACAAGTTTTACAGGCCTATGTTTTAATTTCAATACTTGAATGCTTAACCTCTAGTGCCTTTTGTGTTAAAGTCCATATATTTGCTCCAAATAGCATGAAGCGATTGAGTCATTAAGACAACTGTTGCCTTATTAGGGATCCAAGGAAGCTGAATGGAATGGTAGGAGTGAAAACTAACCACATTTATTCAGCTTTCACTGCACATGTGCATGTGTGTTTTCTAAACAAATGATTCTGCAGTGCAAATTTACAAATGGTACAAGACTGGAAGAGATTGCTAATGCTTTAGAGATAGCTAATGGATCATGATCCAAAAAGATCTTGATAGCTTAGTAGGAGTGGCCAACTCAAAGGAAATAATAAAGGAAAATAGTCCACCATGCCCCTGGATCCACAAACAAACTTGACAGAAGAGATGGACTTTAAAATGGTAACTTTAATTGATCACAAATTCCGTAAGAGTTAATCTTAGCTACAATAATAGAAGTGTAAAATCTAGAACAGAAGTGACAATACTGATATCCTCTGTGTAGATCGGATCTCCCTCTTCAGTCCCATATGTACTGAGGTCCAGCAGTAGTGTGCTTTATACATTTCCCTTTCTTTTCTTCCTATAATATTTATCACCTTTAATGTTCCCTTCTCCCCACATTTTCCTTGTAATTTTTTGAAGATTTAATATTTTCTCAGCCATCTATAAAGAGCTATGCAAATACAGTGTCTCTGACTGGAACCCTTCTTTTCAACCAGATTGCCACCCAGCAGCCTGGAGTATACAAATTCTGCATCAATGATTTTAGGGAATATAGACAAATCTGAGCACATTCAAAGGAGGCTGTTCAAACCCTTGTCCCGTGAGGGTTTGAAGGAGGATCCAGTAATGGTTAATTGGAGGAGAAACGGTGTGTGGATAGGGGCACTGGAAAGGCATAGACTTTGAGAAGCTCAATAAGGCAGGTCTTTCCCTGTTCGGGGAGTGAGTCCATGAGCCCTTGTTACTTGGATAACCCTGTGAGGGCCCAGGACAGAGACTGCTGCAGTGGATGGGTGCATGTGCATTTAATTCCACTATAAGGGTGGTAGATGATGATTTTACTTCAGGATTGTGTACATCCTGCAACAGAAGGTAGGAGGTTGGACCCTGAAGTAACTAAACAAATGTAGCTCTAATGGGAATTAACTGAACTCTGAGGAGGGCAGTATGTTTTTTACAAACAGGGGAATGTGAGTTCTAGGCACTCCCACCTACATCTTAAGGAGTTGACTTCAAATAAAATGATTCTGCTTATAAATATAAAATTGAAAAGGACTGATAAATGTAAGAAACACCTAGCATAATTCTTGCCATGTAATATATGCTAAATAAGTCATTCTCATCATTATTTTTATTAAGAGCTAACTTGTATTTAAGGCATTATGAGCAATTGGAGTTGTTATCTTCATGTCTGGCAGTGCCTCTGTCACACTCCTGACTTTGATTCTATTCTTTCATGGCACTGTCTTTGACCCACGGCGTCTGTGTCAGCATCCTACCCAGGTCCTGCCAGACAGGATTGTATCAATGCCGATACATTCTCAGTCTCTCTGTTTACATTTGCACAAAGTTTTCTCCTTAAAATATACAAGTTTCCTGTCTTCGTTTCACAGAATTTGGTGATTGCATTTCTAGTGCTCTCTTCTTGTTAATTTTTATTCTTAATTGCAAGTTCACACATCCATGTAATACTTCTCTGCTGTGTTAACTCTCTTATAAGGCTCTGGGATGCCTTCTGTGAATGTACTAGATAACTAAATTGTCGACTGCTCTTGTGTGGGGTGAAGATTTTCAGTCAGAACTTCATGGTTTTAGTCAAGAAAAAAAGAATTTCCTCTGTACTGAAGGCTTCCTGGAACATGTTCACTGATTACTCTTTTCTCTGAGTATTCCTGGCTATTAGGGAAAATATCCCCACAGCAAATATAACATCAAAGGAAATGTCTGACCTAGTGTTTAACCGTTTCATGTCCACTATGTGTATTTTACAACACAGTTATTCATAGTTAATCTAAATTTTGTGGCTTCATTTCATTTTTAGAAAAATTGGATGCTTTCCCCCCGACCTAAAAATATCCAAGGACAAGTACTATCTATAAAGACAATAATATATTTGATTATAATGAGTCAGGCCATAAGAAACAAATGACCCTGTTTTCTGTGTTTCTGTAGGAACTACTTAACATTCACTTGGGCAAAACAATCATTACAATCTTCAATTTTTAAAAGCTTCATGTCCATTTGTTTAGTTCTATTGCTGCATTTTGTTGCTATTTTATCCTGTAGAAGCAGTAAGAAGTGAAGAATTAGGTTACCTACAAGAATGTCATTCATTACATTTTTCTCTTCATGACATTATTTTCTCTTTAAATCTTTTCTTCATAAAGTGCAGGAAAAGTCCAAAAAGAAGGGAAAATATCACCCACAAATCCCATCACCCCATTACTCAAAATAACCATTATGGATATTTTGCGTAAGTCCTTCCAGTCAATGCTTTCTCCCCCCTCCCTGTGTATGTGACTGTGTGTGTGTGTGTGTGTGTGTGTGTATAGCTATATATAGAGAAATCTGTATACATAATTCTTAGATATATAGATATATATAATTCTAATTATAATATACATAAATATATAACTATTATCATATATGTTAAAATGATTATAATACTATAGCAATATTTTTAGTTTTACAAATATCCAAAATTTTACTGTAGCTATTTCATGGATATCATGATTTATTAATGTTCCATTGTGAACATTTCCCCATGTAATTAATTCTGTAATATTTTAAATAATTATATAATCATTTACATTTTTGTATAACAGTTTATTTAACTACTTTATAATAGCAGGACGTGAAGATTGTTTCTAATCTGTTGCTTTTATAAGTAATGTTATGAAGGAAAACCTGGTAAATAGTACAAACAGACCTCCTATTTACTTAGTATAGATTCATAGAAACAGAGTTACTACGTGAAATGGCATGACCATTTTTCAGCCTCTTGGAATTTGTTCATTTATTCAACACATATTTATTGAGAATCTGCTATGTACCAAACTCTCTTGTAGGGGTTATATATGTAGCAGTGGACAAGACAAACAAAAGAAGAAGAAAAAATTCCTATTTTCATAGAGCTGACATTTTAGTGAGGGGAAAATGGACAATTAAAAATAGATACATATTATAAAAGTGTGCTGGATTTTGTCAAAAGCTTTTTCTGCATCTATTGAAAGAATCATATGGTCTTTGTTTTTGCTTTTATTTATGCAGTGATTTGCATTTATAGATTTGTGTATGTTGAACCATCCTTGCATCTCTGGGATAAAACCCACTTGGTCTTGATGAATTCTTTTTTTGATGTGCTGTTGGATTCGGTTTGCTAAGATTTTGTTGAGGATTTTTGCATCTGTATCCATGAGGGTTATTGGTCTGTAGTTTTCTTTTTTTGTTGTGTCCTTGCCTGGCTTTGGTATCGAGGTGATATTGGCTTCATAGAATGAGTTGGGGAGGATACAATCCTTCTCAATGTTATGGAATAATTTCTGCAGTATAGGTATGAATTCTTCTTTGTAAGTTTGGTAAAATTCAGGTGTGAACCCATCTGGTCTGGGACTTTTTTTTTGTTGGAAGATTTTTAATTGCTGCTTCAATTTCTGTGCTTGATATTGGTCTGTTCAGAAATTCTATTTCTTCCTGATTGAACCTAGGGAGGTTGTGTGTTTCTAAGAATTGGCCCATTTCCTCCACATTTTATAGTTTTTAGGCATATAGATTTTTATAGTATTCAAAGAAAATGTTTTGTATTTCTATAATGTGTGTAGTGACCTCTCCTTTTTCCTTTCTAATTGAGCTTGTTAGAGTCCTTTCCTTTCTAGTTTTTGTCAATCTAGCAAGAGGGCTGTCAATTTTGTTTATCTTTTTGAAAAACCAAATTTGGTTTTATTGATCTTCTGTATAGTTCTTTTGTTCTCGATTTCATTTAGTTCTGCAAAAACTCTTAACAAAATAGGCATAGATGGGACATACTTTAAAATTATTAAAGCCATATATGATAAACCCATAGCCAATATCATACTGAATGGGGAAAAATTAAAAGCATTCCCACTTAGAACTGGAACCAGACAAGGTTACCCACTATCTCCACTTCTATTCAATATAGTGCTGGAAGTCCTTGTCAGAGCAATCAGACAAGAGAGGGGAATTAAGGGTTTCCATTTGGGACCAGAAGAGGTCAAACTCTCACTCTTTGCTGATGATATGATATTTTATCTATAAAATCCCAAGGATTCAACCAAGAGACTCTTGGGATTGATAAATGAATTCAGTAAATTCTCAGGATACAAAATCAATGCACATAAATCAATGGCATTCATATACGCCAGTAACAGTCAAGCCAAAAATCAAATCAAAGATGCAACACCTTTCACAATAGCATCACAGAAAATTAAATATTTAGGAATATATTTAATAAAGAAGGTGAGAGACCTATATAGGGAGAACTATGAAACACTGAGGAAAGAAATTATAGAAGATGTAAACAGATGGAAAACTATATCATGCTCGTGGATTGGCAGAATCAATATTGTTAAAATGTCCATACTACCTAAAGTGATCCACAAAATGAATGCAGTCCCTATCAAAATACCATCATCATCCTTTACAGATCTAGAAAAACATAATTTTACGCTTCGTCTGGAACCAGAGAAGACCTCATATAGCCAAAGCAATCTTAAGCAAAAAGAACAAATTGTGAGGCATCAGTCTACCACACTTCAAGTTTTACGACAAGGCTATAGTAACCAAAACGGCATGGCACAAGAACAGAGATATAGACCTTTGGAACAGGACTGAGAATCCAGATATAAAACCATCCTCAAATGATCATCTAACCTTTGACAAAGAAGACAAAAAGATACATTCAGGAAAAGAATCCCTATTCAATAAATGGTGCTGGGAAAACCAGATAACCACATACAGAAGATTGAAACTGGATCCCCACCTCTTATCTCTCATAAAAATCAACTCATGGTGGATAACAGACTTAAACCTAAGGCATGAAACCTTAAGAATTCCTGAAGAAAATGTTGGGAAAACCCTTATGGACATAGGCCTAGGCAAAGAATTTATGAAGAAGACCCCCAAAGCAATCACTGTGGCAAAAAAAAATTAAATAAATGGGACCTGATCAATTTAAAAAGCTTCTGCACAGCCAAGTAAACTATCATTAGATTGAATAGACAACCTACAGAATGGGAGAAAATATTTGCATGCTACATATCCGATAAGGGGCTGATAACAAGAATCTGTATAGAACTTAAGAGAACTAACAAAAAATCATACAACTCTATCAAAAAGCAGGCAAAGGATATGAACCGAAACTTTTCAAAAGAAGACAGAATAGTGGCCAGCAAACATATAAAAAATTGCTCAACATCTCTAATCATTAGGGAAATGCAAATCAAAACCGCAATGAGATAGCACCTAACTCCAGTGAGAATGGCCTCTATCAAAAAGTCTCAAAACAACAAATGCTGGTGTGCATGTGGGGAGATAGGAACACTCATACACTGCTGGTGGGACTGCAAATTAGTATGACCCCTATGGAAAGTAATTTGGAGATATCTCAAAGAGCTAAAAATAGAAATACCATTTCATATAGCAATCCACTACTAGGCATCTACCCAAAGGAAAAAAAAGACATTCTATAATAAAGACATCTGCACTTGAATGTTTGTGGCAGCACAATTCACAATTGCAAAGATGTGGAAAAAAACCCAAGTGCCCACCAATACATGAGTGGATTAATAAAATGTGGTATATGTATACTATGGAGTACTACTCAACTACAAAAAGCAATGGTGAGCTATCACCTCTTATATTATCCTGGATAGAGCTTGAGCCCATCCTTTGAAGTGAGGTATCACAATAATGGAAAAACAATCACCATATGTACTCACTATCAAATTGGTACTAACTGATCAACACTAAGGGGCTCACATGCAAGTAATATTCACTGGGTGCTGGTCAGGTTGGGGGGGGTTGGGGTGGGTAAACTCCCAACTAATGGATGTGGTGCGCACTGTGTGGGGGAAGGACAAGCTTAAAACCCTGGCTTGGGCGAGGCAAAGGCATTATATGTAACCAAAATATCTGTACCCCCATAATCTGAAATAAAAAAATAAAAAAAACAGTGTATATACATACACACACATATAATATACCAGGTGATCATGTATATTATGGAGAAAAATAATGCAGGGTTATAGGATGAGGAGTGCTGGGGTTGGGTATGTGTTGTAGTGACTATTCATGTAAGGTGGGTGAGAAGATGTCTCTACGAAGGTTATCTTTGAAGAAGAACCTGAAGGAGAGGTTTGAAGGAACCATTTACACATCCAGAGAGGAGCATTCCAGGTAGAGGGAATGGCAAATATATACAGACCCTGACCCAAGGACATGTCCAGGGTATTTGGGAATCAGAAGGACGTCAGTGTGGCTAGAGCAGAGTGAGTGGGAGGAGAGCAGTATGCCATGTGGCCAGAACAGTGGAGATTGAGGAGGGATGGGGAGATGACAGATCATGTAGAATCAATAGGCCTTTTTGGAGTTTGTCTTTGACTGTGAGGGAGATGGAAGGTCATTGGAAGGTTTTGAGCAGAGGAGAGATAATGACTTATATTTTAATATGTGGGTAAACTGACCTCCAAAATGGTTGTACTGATTTTTATCACTCACTAGCAGTGTATGAGAGGACTTTAGAGAGTCTTAGCTAACGCCAGATGTTGTCATAAAAAAATGAAACCAAAACAGAGTAAAACTTCATTCATTTATTCATCTGTTTAACAAAAATTAACTGATTACATATCCTGTGCCAGCCACCATGCTAAGAACTGGTTATATACAGCATTGGTAAATAAATCATATTCTTCACTCTCATTGAACTTATAGATTGGTAAGGTAGACAGACAACAAACAAACGTGTCTTCTTAAAGTATGTGCTATGAAGGACACAGTGTTACAATAGTGAAAAACAAGTGCGCCTGTTGATGTGCTACTTCTTAAATAAGGCAGCCAGGGAGGTCCTCTCCGAGAAGGTAACATTCAAGCAGGGAGTTAAAAAATAAGAGAGATTACTCATGCAAAGAACAAGAGGAAAAGAAATCTAAAACCCAGCAGAGATGAAGGTATTTTGTTTGCAATTTTTGTTTGTTTTTGATTACTTGTAAGGTTGAATGTAGTGTTATGCATTTATTGATCATTTATTAATACATTTCTTCTTTGATGAAGTTTTGATTTGTATCCTTTACCATTTTTCTTTGGGTAGTATTCACTCTTAATAATTTGAAAAACAACAGTAAGATCATTAACAGTTGGTTTATCTGCTGTATTTGTGGCAGATATTTGCCCAACTTTGTTATTTCCTTTTAAGTTTGTCTTGCGGTTAGTGAAGTTTTTGCTGTTTTATCCATCATATATGGTAAAGTTTGCTTGCTACATCTGATAACCCTAAGCTCGTAGAGTACATTTTAGTGTTCTACCTTCTGTTGTATTGATTGGTCAGCCAGTACTTGAATGAATATCCATCAAAATATACTCAATTTGGCAAGGCATTTCTGAAGTCAGCATTCCTCTTTTCAATAATTTATTAAATTACTCTCCAATATTCTTCACATGAATTTTGGTCTTCCATAAGAACTTTAGTTCAGTTTTGTTAAGGATTTAAACTGTGATTGTGTTAAACCTATGAATAATTAAGGGAAGAATGGAAATTTTTGCTGTATTCATTCTTCTCATCTAAGAATATGGTATATCTTTCCATTTATTAAAATCCTTTATGCTGCCAGAAAAATTTAATATTCTGTTTGTTTTGATCCTGTGTTTTCATTTAGATTACTTTGAGTGAAATCTTTTATTTGTATCAAATGCAAATCTGATCATATTACTCCCTGCATTATCATTGATAACATTCTGATGTATTTTGCTTATCATTTTCCAGTCTTTTATTTGGAACTATGTATTTATATAGTTTTGGTTATTTTCAGTTTACCATTATTATATATATAATGCTACAATTAACATATTTCCTTGTATTTTAACAGTTTCTTCATATTAGTTTTCATGAATGTTCTCTTTATCAATGAAATATGACTCTCCTTTCCCAATTTAATGTCTTTTGCTTTGAATTCTCTTTGTTTGAATTTCATATTGTCAAACATACTTTAATTTTGCTTGCATTTACTTGGCGAATCTTTGCCATTTCTTTTATTTTAACCTTTATCAAAGTTTTTTTTTGTGAATAGTAGCTTTTGGAACATAATCAAAACTGCACTGAAAACAAAGGTATACTATTCAAAAACTATTAATACTATAATTTGCAAGTATTCATTTGTGTGCATTAGGACTTTTCTTGACACTGATCAGAAAAAAATCCAGAAACAAACTGGTTGTTGAGGTAACATGAGAGGTTATTCATAACTTTGATTTTGAATTATGTTAAAACAGCTTCATTGTTTGACTGTAATCAAAACATGGTTAAAACTTTGCTTCTATAAAATAATTATAATACAATACTGTTTTTATCTTGACATATATATTATATATCAAAGTTATATGTAATAATATGCTTGAAATAGGTTCCACTGCTTAAAAATAAAAGTTTGAAAACCACTGTCCTTAGGCATATTCCTTGTTTCTAACTTAGAAAGAGGCTCAGTTTCAAACTAGTCCTGCAGATGGCACCACATCCCACACCAGAGGGAAATCTCATCCATTTTGAAGTCGGACAGAGTAAAATGACCTTTACTTTCATGAATTTATATGATTGAAATAGGCTGAACTGTCCTGAATAAAATCTCATTAAGAGACCCCACAATTTTTAATCCCATTTCTTCCCCAAACCATACCATAACTTTCTAGAGACAAAGAGAGCAAGTTAAAGAAGTGATGATATTATTTGAAGCAATATATATGTGTGTGTGTGTGTGTGTGTGTGTGTGTGCATATATATATATATATATATATATATATATAGCTCCAAAAAGGAATAAAAGGCCCACAGGTTTCTCATGACTTCTACTCACAAAGTTCATTCAGATACCACTTTCCCCTACTTAACTAGAAATTAAAATACTATTATCCTTTTAGGGCCCAAGTAAAATAATAATGCCTCCATTAGAAAGTGTTCCAAGGAATAATTAATCACCTACCTCAAATTTTCAACCGATATTTAGAGAGCATTCATTTTGCAAGAGACAGCATAGAGTACAGTATAGTGATCAATTAAGAATGTAGAGTCTATAACTTTGATTCAAATGATACAAAAGCAATTTAAGTAACCAAAACGTTTATACCCACATAATATTGTGAAATTAAAAAAATAATAAAAATTTAAAAAAGAACATAGAGTCTAGAGACTGCCTAGGTTCAGATCCTGACTGTCTCTTGCTAGCCCTGTGATCTTTAGGCATATGCTTAATTTATGTGTCTCTGTTACCTCTTTTTTAATTTAAATGGAAAAAATAAAAGTAGCTCCCTCAACATTGGGCTCTGCAAAGGATATTGTCTATCTGAGTCACAGTTTATCCACCTGTCAAATGTGAACAATGTCCAAAATACAGATGTCAGATTTGTTAAAATAAATTATGTGAAGGTACCAGTACATTGTACAATACTGGGTCCATAGTTGTCTTTTACTAAATAGTAGTTATTTTCAGAGTCTTTTGTAAGCCAAATATGAGTCAGCAAAGTAGTACTAGTTCAGAAAAATATAGCACAGCTCTGAGGAGTATTTAAATGTATACATCATGCAAAACTTATAAATAATTATATATTTTTTTAGTTCTCTAGAAGGAAGATCAATGTATTGAAACTTCATTATTTTATTGTGGCTGAAACTAACAAAATGTTGTTAGGAAAATTCTCAAAGGACCAAATTCAGAGGTAGACTATCTATGATATAATTTTAGAGAACTTGGACTCAGATCTTGGTTCTGGTCCTAGCTTCTTCATTTAATAGCTGTGAGACCTGGAATTAATTACTTTCCTTCTCTGGTCTTTGTTTACTTATTTGTAAAATGCAGGGTTGGACTTGGTGATCTAATGGTATTTACAAACAAAATCTCTGATTCTAGGGAAGATGAACACTTCTGAACTACTTTACACTGTAGACAGCAATATTTAGGCCATGTCAATATTTAGCAATATTCAGAAATGACCCATAAGCTTGAAATCTTTTCATTTGTTGCCTCTATTCACTCAAAACTAAATTAATTACCTCACCTTAAATCTTCTCCTTTCCATAAATTCTATATCTCAGTTAATGACATCACCTGTTCACCTAAGCCTGAAAACTGGGAGTTAATCCTGACTCTGACCTTACCCATATCCCCCACATTCAATTAATCACTGTGTCTTGTTAATCTTACCATTAAAAGTATTATTTTGATTAATTTTATTTTATTCAGCCTCACCACCAGCACCACAGTTCAGGCATTCATCTGAGAATGATGTAGACAATACCCATGTAGTCCCCCATTGTAGCTTTATCAAATCTTTAGTATTATGCCTTGTTTTGCTTCATATTTATTATTATTTTAGAAAAGAAAACATTTCTAGACATCTGATTCTATTCTGATCTTCTCCAAACATAAACTTTTTTCAAAGTTTGATGTTTTTCTTTCTTATGCATGTCTTTCTTTTTTTATTGTATACACAAATTACAAAAATATATCTTATCATGGTTTTAAATACTTTTATGTGCCTATTCAAATAATATCATACTCTACATATTTTGCAACTTATTTTATTCATTTAACATTATTTTCTTGAGATTTACCTGTGTTGACATGTATACCTCTTATGTGTGAATTTTCATTAATGTGCCACTCTATTACTATACCACAATTTATTCATCCTCCTGTGGATAGATACTAGTATTCTTTTCTAACATTTTTTGATATTATACTCCATATTGAAAAAAATTGTCATGACTGATAAAAATATTCTTGTATATGTCTTTTTTGCCCACGTACCAGAGATTTTCTTCTAGACAAGGTACTTACAACATAACTTGCTGAATTGGAGGGTATATATCTTTACTAGATATTTAATAACTTGTTTTCTAAAGTGGTTTCATCAGTTTATACTGTTTATACAGTTTATACTTTCCCCCAGAAAAGGCATGAGAATTTCAGTTGCCCTGCTTCCTTTCCAAAACTAGAAGTTGTTATAACTAATAGTTTTTGAAATGGTATCTCATTGTAATTTTTTTTTTCCTTTTGGAGACAGAGTCTCACTCTGTTTCCCTGGCTAGAGTGCTGTGGTGTCAGCATAGCTCACAGCAACCTCAAACTCCTGGGCTCAAGCAATCCTTCTGCCGCCTCAGCCTCCCAAGTAGCTGGGACTACAGGCATGTGCCACCATTCTCGGCTATTTTTTTCTATATATATTTAGTTGTCCAGATAATTTCTTTCTATTTTTTAGTAGGGACGGGGTTCACTCTTGCTCAGGCTGGTCTCAAACTCCTGAACTCAAACAATGCGCCTGCCTCGGCCTCCCAAGTGCTAGGATTATAGGTGTGAGCCACAGTGCCAGGCCTCATTGTAATTTTAATTTCCGTTTCCTTCATTACTAGTGGTATTTAGCATCTTTTCATGTACTTATCAGTTACTCATTTTCCTCATTATGCTCAGTGCCTACTAATGTCCTTTGCTTAGTTATTTTATTTTATTTTATTTTTTATTTGGGTTGTGTGCCTTTCTTCTTATTGATTCAGAATACACAGTATCTACTCTGTATGCCAAGTCTTTTTTGGTTGTATGTATTGCAGACAGCCTTCCCTATTTTGTGCCTTTTATGTTATTTTTAATATCTTTTGATACAAACTATTTTCACATTAATAATCTTTTACATTTTTATTTTTATTATTTTTTTATTTTTTATTGATACATAATTGTACATATTCATGGAGTACATGTTATATTTCGATACAAGTGTATAACATATAATGATCAAATCAGGGTAATTGGGACATGATTCACCTGAAACATTTATCATTGCTTTATGTTGGGAGCATTTGAAAACTTCTAGCTATTCTGAAATATAATAAATTATTGTTAACTATAGTTGCCCTATTGCACTATTGAACACTAGAACTTTTTCCTTCTATTTAACAGAATTACCCCTTCACCAACATCTCTTCATTACCCCTTCCCACCACCCTTACCAATCTCTAGTAGCCACCATTCTATTCACTACCTCCTTGAGATCAATTTTTTTTTAGGTCCCATATATGGGTGTGAAAATGCAATATTTGTCTTTCTGTGCCTGGTTTATTTTACTTAAAATAATGTCCTCCAGATTCATCCATGTTTCAGGAAATGACAAAATTTCATTATTTTTCATGGCTAAATAACATTACATTCTGTACATACACCACATCTTTTTTATCCATTCATCCCTTGAAAAACACTTAAGCTGATTCCACATTTTAGCCATTGTGAATAATGCTGCAATAAACACTGAAGCGCAAATATCTTCTGGTTACATTTTATGTCTTTGCCTCACCCAAGTGAGGTTTAGAGGCATGTCCTTCCCCTCTACAATGCTCACGATATCTGTGACCCTTAGTTGTGAGTTTGTCCCCCCCAACCCCCTAATCCCTGGAGTATATTATTACCATGTGAGCACCATAGTGTTGATCAGTTAGTACCAATTTGACGGCGAGTATATGTGTAGACTATTCCTCTGATCTTGTGATACCTCACTGCGGATAATGGGCACAAGCTCAATCCAGGAAAATAGAAGAGGAGCTAGATCACTGTCATTTCTTATAATTGAGTAATATTCCATTGTATATATATACCAAATTTTATTAATCCACTCATGAATTGACGGGCACTTGGGTTGTTTCCACATCCTTGCAATAGTGAATTGTGCTGCCATAAATATTCGGGTGCAGATGTCTTTATTATAGAATGTCTTTTGTTCTTTTGGGTAGATGCCCAACAGTGCTATTGCTGGATCGAATGATATTTCCACTCCCAGCTCTTTGAGGTATCTCTAGATTCTTTTCCTCAGAGGTTGCACCAATCTTCTGTTCCACCAGCAGTGTAAGAATGTTCTCATCTCTCTGCATCCTCGCCAGCATTTGTTCTTTTGGGATTTTCTGATAGAGGCCAATTTCACTGAGGTTAGGTGGTATCTCATTGTGGTTTTTATTTGCATTTCTCTAATGATTAGAGATGTTGAGCATTTTTTATATATTTGCTGGCCATTATTCTGTCGTGTTTTCACATTAATAATCTTTTTTAAGTGATATGTACATTTTGTGTCTTGCTTAGGAAATCCTTTCCTATATTAAGGTTATACAGTTTTATTGTGCTTTCTTATATAATTTTTAGAATTTTGCCTTCTCATTTAGATTTCTAATCTACTTAAAATTTATTTTTGCATATGGAATGAGGTGGGGACCCAATTTCTTTTTTATTTTTTTCCTAAATGGATAACAGATTTTTCCAGGACCATTTTTTTTGTTAGCCCATCCTTTCCTCATTGATTTGTAATGTTCAGTTTAGTCCAACAAACATTTATCATACACCTACTATACATCAGACACCATGTTAAATACAGTGGAATGAAGCTTCATTCTTTCTCTTGTGAAGCTTACATTGTAGTGAGGATGTCAGACTTCTAAACTGAGAAAATAAAAACCCTTTGATGGTTCTCCATTACCTAAAAGGCAAAATCTTTAACATTGCAAATGAGTTGCTAATGATATTTCTCTAGGCCCATCATCTGGCACTGAAAGCTCTAGCCACACTGACCTACTGAAGATTCCCTCCTTCCTTGGTTCACAGTATAGCTTAAGGCAGTGGTTCTTAAATATTATTTTGCATGATAATCATTTAAGACACTTTCAGAAATTCAGATTCCTGAATTCTGTCTTCAGAGATGCTAGTACAGTAAAGCAACTCTGATGAAAGCGTCTTGAGGATCACACTTTGAGAATTGCATTTTAGGCCTTCCTGAAGAAGACACCTCCATTTTATCAAAATAGTTCAGTGAATTATTTGTTGCTAGTCTGCATATCAAAAATTTAACTCTTTATCTGGACTTGAATGATTATTAATACTTTATAAATTGAGAACAAATATGTCCAGAAGCAGTGAAGATTTAAGAACTCTAGCAATGAAATAGTTGAAAAAGCTTTTTAAAACTGTCAGTCCTGAAAAGAGCAATCTAAAAAATCTATCTTGATAGACTTGTTTCTGGAATTGGTGTGTTTGCATAATTGGAAACTTCCCTCAGCATGTGACATAATTTCCATTTATAGAAAAGAGCGTTAAAAATGCTAGCCAAATTTTAGGACAAATTGTCCTCAAATGTATGATGCATTTGATGAGCAGGTACATTAGATTAATCTGATTGAAACAGCAAAGAGTAGATTTATGATATTGCAGAGCAGAAGGTATTGTTGATAGTTTAAAAATCCAAATAACATTATATGAAATTCCCAGACTTCACTCTCTTGATGTGACCTTGATGTGGACTACAGTGACATTTGCGGACTATAGCAGCCCAGGTCACTTCCTCATCTTTTGCTTTTTCAGTGAACCACCACCCTCTTATTCTCCAGGATTTCCTGCAGCTTACTGACATTGTAGAGACTTTACACAATTAGGATTTCTATTATCTTTTGCTTCTATGTAATCTAAGGAATACTTCACCTTTTGGCTTCCATGCACAGTTTTTCGTCTACCCTTTAGGTTGTTTATTCTCTTTTCTTCTTCCTGATCTCCAGGCTTTGAAATACTCAGGGGTCTCCTTTTTTATCTATACTCTTAAGGTGATCTTAGCTACAACTATGACATCTTATATTCTTATACGTAGATGACTCACAAACGAGAAGGCATGGAAAGAGGAGAGAGAGGAGGAGAAGGCGGAGAGTGGTTAAATAACACTTATGTAATATTTAATAATAACACTTATTGAATAATCCCATTTTGCCAGGCACTAGGCCAAGAGCTTTCCCTATATTCTCTAATTAAATCATCACAGCAATCGTGTACTGTGCCATATTATATTAATACTATACTGGCCTGTACTTTACTTGGCCTTCTCTCTTGTAGCCCTTCAATTTCTATTAGATCCTAAACCCTCCTCAAAGACATTGTTTCAGCAGTTCTCAATGATTACATTAGCAATTTTGATCCAATGGGTCATTTCTAATACAAATATGGTGTGATTTCTTCAATCTTAAAAACCGAACCCTTTCCACACGTCCTTTCTGCTACCACTTCATTTCTTTGCTCTCTTTCAGTAAACCTCTTAAAAAGAGTAGTTTGCATTTTCTATGTCCAATATCTTGCCTCCCTTTCTCTCTTGAACACACTTTAGTCAGGCTTTCGCCCTCACTATTTTGCTAAAACTGTTTCTTTCAAGGTCAGGAATAAAATCCACATTGCTAAATACATCAATTATCAGCCTTCATTTTACTTAACCTGTAAGTATTTAATAGCAGTTGATGAAGCCTATCACTTCCTCTTTGTTGTAACACTTTCTTGATTTGTCTTTAACTATTCCTCTGGTTTTCTTCCTATCTCCCTGGCTGCTTCATCTCAATCTGCTTTGATGATTACTCTCCCTCTTCATGAACTCTAAAAGTTGTAGTGCCCCAGGGTTCAGTTCAGTTTTTGGACATCTTTCTCCATCCACACTCACTCATTATATTGGTGTATTAGTTTTTTAGGGCTGCTGTAGCAAAGTGTCACAGTTCTAAAGGCTGGAAATCTGAGATCAAGGTTTTGACTGGGTTGGTTCCTTCGAAGAACTGTGAGGGAAGGTGTGTTCTAGTCCTCCCTCCTTGGTTTATAGATGACTGTTTTCATGTTCACATAGCATTCTCCCTGCGTGTGTGTGTGTCCAAATTTCCCCTTTTTATAACGATGTCAGTCATATTAAAATAGGGCCAACCTAATACCTCATTTTAACTTGATTACCTCTGTAAAGACACTGCCTCCAAATAAGATCATACTCTGAGGTACTAGAGGTAAGACTTCAGTATATAAATGTTGAGAGGGACACAACTGGACTCATAATATTTGGTTTCATTAAATAACTTGGCTTTGAAGACCATCTGTATGATGACGGATGCCTAAATTATGTCTGTAGCCTGGGCCCCTGCCATAAATTCCAGCTGCCTATTCTATTATTCCTCTTGACTATGTAATAGATATCTTAGATTTAATATGTCCATACCAATCTCCTGATCTCTGCACCTCTCCCTTCAGAAAAATTCCTGCTCCTCCTGAGCCTTCCTCATTTTAATAAATGGAAACTTCATCCTTCCAGTTTCTTAGGCCAAAAATATTGGTATCATCCTTAACTCTTCTCTTTTTCTCATACTCAGCATCTAATCTGTCAGCAAACATGGTCTGTTTCCAAATCAAGATTTATTCAGAATCTGACTACTCTCAACTATATCCTTTGTCACCAACCTGATCTGAGTTACCATCTTCTAGTCTCTTGACACATCTCCCCTGCTTCATTCCTTGCCACTATGACATATTCTAATCACAGAAACCAGGGTGATTTTTAAAAACATAAGTAATATCATGTCAGTTTCCTGCTTTGAACCCTCCATTGGCTTCCCTTACAATGCCCTACCAGATCCTTCAAAATATTGGACTCCAGTTAGCTTTCTGAGCTTATGTCCTAGCACACTTCTACCTCTTCACTCTCTTCTCTCCTCTAGTTACACAGGCCTCCTTGCTGTTTTTCTCACATTAAGGCCTTTGCACTAGTCTGACTGGAATGTTCTCCCAGTTGACAGTGTAGTTTAATCTATTACCTCCTTCAAATCTTTGCTCAAATGTCATTTTCACAATAAGGCCTTGCCGGATCTCTCTGATTACAATTCCAATCCCCCCTTCTACTTCCCCAGCACTTTCTGTACCCCTGCCCTGCTTTTGTCCACAGCATTCATCACCACCTGGTAAACTATATAGTTCACTTTTTTATTGTTAGTTTCTATCCACAAAAATATCACATGCCTGTTTGCTTAGAGATTTATAGGTACAAAGTTCCTGGTTGATTTGAAGAACCATTAGTGGGCTCCCTCACTTTTTCTTCAACCAACAGTCATTGCATACCTTTTTCTGTGCCAGACCTTGTGCTAAATATTAGGGACACAAAGAACTTTGTCCTTGCCCTTGAGGAAATCACAGTCTAATCAGGGAGAAAGACAGAAGTCCCAGTATTCCCAGAAGGGGAGTGACACACGGCCCTGTGAGAGACAGATACCACTGATCTAGGGACTGTTCATAACAAACCAGGAAACAATCACTCACCAATTCAAACCCAACTGTGCCCTTCCCCAAGGCTCCTCTGGCTTTACGATTTTTCTGTGTCTATAAAAATAACAAATGCTTATCTCTACAGTGTCTCTGATTTATATGCTTATGAAGTCATGTCTGTGATTATTTATGCAAATGAAATTAATTTCAAACTTCATCAGAGTCTTTATTTAGTGTTTGGGGGACTAGGACTCTGTGCTACTATAGGGGCCCCTCATTTTCCAAAGGAGTTAGGTCTAATTTCAAATGCAGGAGGAGAGCTACTATTTAAGGAACTCTGCTGTGAGTTTTTTTTTAAAGAAAGTCTTTTTATTTCAAAGTGAATAATTTCCCCCAATTTATCTTTTTATATGATTTGAAAAAATTCTGATGCATGCACTTATGATACACAGGAATTTGTACATGATATAGTTGAAAGAACCCTGGATTGAGTCTTTGTCTGAGCACAGCAACTGATTAATTCTGTGACTTTGAACAAAGGTTTTTTTATGTTTTTGTTTTTCTTTTTTTTTTTTTTTTTTTTTTTGAGACAGAGTCTCGCTCTGTTGCCCGGGCTAGAGTGAGTGCCATGGCGTCAGCCTAGCTCACAGCAACCTCAAACTCCTGGGCTTAAGCAATCCTACTGCCTCAGCCTCCCGAGTAGCTGGGACTACAGGCATCCGCCACCATGACCGGCTAATTTTTTCTATATATATTTTTACTTGTTCAGATAATTTTTATTTCTATTTTTAGTAGAGACGGGGTCTCCTTCAGGCTGGTCTCGAACTCCTGACCTCGAGCGATCCACCCGCCTCGGCCTCCCAGAGGGCTAGGATTACAGGTGTGAGCCACCGCGCCCGGCCTGTTTTTGTTTTTCTTAACTTTTCTGGTATCTTAATTTTCCCCTTTACTAAGCAAATGTTTGCACTTCCTATTCCATAAAGTCACTTGCCATTCATAGGATCTGTGACTCTTAGTCTTTAGTATCCTTACTTTTTCCAAAAACTTGATTGACCTCTTCCTACATCCTTGATTAACAGTGAATTCTCACTGAACCCCATGAGTACTAAATCTAATTTCTACCCTCTGGAAGCCAAACACCTAATATCTGAGACATATTTTGCTTTTGCTTTTTTTTTTTTTTTTTTTTTTAGTTACCTATCCCATGAGATTTTAGGACCTGTTCACCTGAATGAGCTTTGTTATTCTTACTGTTTTTTTCAAAACAGTATTTATCAGAATATAAATGAATGATAATATACAATTTGACACATTTAATGCATTTATTTATCCCCTGTTAAAACCCATGGGAAGTAGATAGTATTTTGTAAAAGTGGAAGCTGAGATTCAGAAAGGGTATATATATATTTTTAACTCAACAGACACTTAGCACTTCCTATGCTCCAGCCACAACTCCAGGTTACTTACAAATATCAACTCTTTTAATCCTCATTTAACCTCATGAGGACACTAAGGCAGGGAGGATCTAAGCAGCTTGCCCAAGGTTATAGAGCTCTTAATTGGCAGAGCTGGGCCGCGGACCCAGGAAATCTAGCTCAGGATCCATGCTGTCTTACTCCATACACTAAACTAAGGAAGCTGCCTAGGTTCACATAGCCAGTCCATTGGGGCCTGGATTTCTATCTTTCCTTTACCTAAGGCTCTATCAATCTGCATATCTAAAGGAATCCATACCCACATACATGTTCCCAGACTCCACAGACACTGTACATATGTTTTTCTGTGTCATCAAATGGCATGATCTCTCTGCCTTTGGGAGTTCCTAATGGGAAGATAAATTATGTTTCTTAGTGATAGCCTTTAATATTGTGTTGGTTAATGTTTTTTTAGATCCTGCTAGTTCCAATGGACTTTCTTAAATAGTTTTCCTTGATTTTTTCACCTACAAAATAGTGAAGCTGAGAAAACTCAAGTCCTAATAAACTGTGAATGCCTTTAAGAAACCTTTGAGTTTCTAGATAATTCTGCTTTGTAGATAAATACATGCCCATCATAGGGGAAATTGATAAATAAAAATATATTAGATGTCTACTATGGAATACTATTTAATTGTCACAAGAAATGAACTAGGTCATGTATGGAAATGTGGATGCATATTTAAAAAACACAGTGTTAAACAGAAGAAAATGATAGTGTGTTCTCTGTAATCTCATTTATATAGATAAAATACACAACACAAAATTTCAATTTATATTTACAAATATACATATGTGTCCAAGGACATATATAAAAATATTGGAGTGGATGTGTATGAAGGATGAGAGTATGAATAGGCAGTGAAGGGCAAAACTGGAAATCAAGTAACACACAGGAGATAACTTTGAACTCTTGACAGTAAGTTAGGTGGCATATTGTCATGGGAAGAACACTGGCTCCAAATCCCCTTCTTGGCCCCATTAGTTTTATGTCATTGGGCAGGATTGTTAATGCCACCATGTCTTAGTCTCTCTACAGTATAAAAGGTTTCTCATAAGGATTAACTAAGATAGGTATATAGACAGGTAGAGATACAGACGTACTGATGGAAAACACCTGTCTGGCCCCAGGCCCTTATCTTACAATTTAATTCTCAGCCTCTTTTCAATGTTTTATTTGCTATAATTATTTTCTAGTTGCTCATATGGGAGCCACAGCCCTGATGCCCTTTCTTATTGATACCACTAATTGACCTTCCAAACCACATGCACATCAGAGAGGCTACTAGCCTGAAAGCATTCTTAACAATTAAATTTTTAATTTCATTATGAAGGGAACAATTTTCAGGGAGGTATTTTCAAACAATCATTTATATAGCAGTTTGTGCTTTACAAAGCATTTTCATACCTATTGTTCATTGAATCCATGTATCAATCTCCAAAGAAGTTGCCAGTATCTTCATTTTAATGATAAGAAGACTGACACTCATAGAGACTAAGTAACATAACTAGCAACATGTAGCTTGTAAGTGGCAGGCCCAGAATGAGAATCTAGGTCTTCCTACTTTCAGTCCCAGGATTTTCCCATAACAGCATGCTACATCTCTTTTAAATAACCTTCACTGTTTGTTAATCCAGGATATAGTCCCTTTAATTTCACCAGTCACAATTAGGTCATGCTAGGAAGGTAGGGTAATATGATAAATTCTGCTCATGACTCAAAATGTATTATTGCGAAATGCAGGTCATTTCTACAGGGTCTTGCGTAGACCTCATTACTTTAAACATTAGCAGAGCTACTCTTCTGCTTGATATGTTGGAACTGACAACCCACATAGCTTCTCTGGGGCCTCCATTTTCTGACCTACAGAATGAGGAAGATGGACTAGCTTATCTCTAGGGAACTTTACAGTTCTAATGCTCTTTGGTTAATCAGATCCAGGAAAGTAACAAAAGGGAACTTAAAGTAAACTCAGGAGTTGGGAGCTGAGGCTATTATTTTGTTATATTCCGAGGGAGTGATTATGTGAAAGTGGTACTTGTTTTGGAATAATTTATATTAGAAGCACACTTGGAGTTAGTACAGTCCTATTAAAAGCTGTTAATGGAATTATTATTATAATAAGCTGTTATTAGATTCTTAGTATTCATGATATTCATTGCAACAGAGGATTAATGTACTAAAATTTAAGCTTTGACTCTGAGTGTAAAGGCCATTTCAATGTGATAAAAATACAATGATTAAGAAGAACATGACAAGAAAAGATTTCTTTTTGTAATGGAGAAAAAAAACATGGTGTGTGTGGTTTTCAAAACACTGAGAAAAAATTTTGCACTCTTATCAAAAACTTTTAATAAGCAATCTAAACTCAGTGAACTAGAATCTGGGATTTTATAATCAGTTATTTGGTTAAATCAATTGAATTATAATTGGTTATTTCTACAACTTGTTTAAGTTTTTCTGTCTTCTCTATTCACCACTGTTTTACCATTTCCAGTCTAAGCACCAAGTCTGAAGTATGGTATTCTTTTATTAAAACTCTAATATCCTGTTTTTATTAATGCCTCAAATGTTCTCTGGCACATTATGAACATCCCTTTGCTGTTGAATATTTCTGCCCTGGCCATTCTTGACAACCCTACCTAGTCACACATGACTTCTATTGAAGTGCTGTTTCATGGGATGTGGTATCCATCGATAACATGATTAGGATGGTTTGGTGAGGTTAATGGGAAGTGAAGAAGGTTCATGGTGTTTTACAGGCCATATCACTCCCTCATCAGCTCTTTGATTAGGATGGAAACAGTCCATTTAATTCTGTACCACAAAAATTATTTATTAAGTTGATAAATACCCATTATGCTTTTAAAAAATCTATTATAATAATACTATTTAACTATTATATCATTCACATTTTATAAAGGGATGTAATGTACTTTATCTCATTGCATCTTCATAAGAACCCTACAAAATAGGAAGGGGATACATTTCTTGCCCCATTTTACAGATGTAGAAGCTAAGGCTCAGAACTAAGACCACATTGCTGGAAAGTGACAGCATCCCTGTTTGCCTGCTGTAAGACCCATGATCACTCAACTGTACTACATTGCCCTTCCATTAGCAGAGGAAAATTGTGAGTTTGGGGAATATCCATTCATTAATTCCTTTCTTATCAATATTAAATCAACTGACACAGGGTTTTCCAAATAAGTTCACTTTTCATTTAGCTCTCTCTTTAAAAATGTTCACAAGGTTATTTAACTTTGTAATGTTGCATGGCATTTTAGTTTTATAAGAATGGCCTCAACCTCATTTAAAGACTCCTGAGCCAATTCATAGACTAATTACTAGCCGTGGATGTTCTCTCTGAGCTGAGGGTCTTCCCAGTATGATGAATGTTCATCCCTACTAGGTTGAATGGATTTTAAATGAAGTGATTAATTTAAAAAATCAATTAGTGTGGAGAGCAAATGTTTTACTCACAACAACCTCCAGTTTAGAGTAGTCCCCTTCATGCAGAGGTTGTTGTGTGGCAAAGTGAACAGGCAGGAACCTAAGCCAGGTGAACAACCTTGGGGGCATACTGACTGTTCTTTGCCTGGGAGTGGGAGGGCGTTTTCTCCAAGCCAACAGCTTTTCTTCCCCTGGCCAGCTGAGTAATGAATGTCCTTGACTTCTTCCTTCAATTTTCCCATGATCTTATACTGAGATGAAACGTGTATTACACTGAGTACCTTTCTGTCTTCTCCCTTTCTAAGTTAGAGGATCAGAAAGTATAGATCATCAATGGGGACACACTTATCTCTACACTGAAACTTGTCCAAATTTCTGAACTTAAGCTGAGGACATTTTAGAAATGAACAAAATATAAAAGTCAATGACATAGAGGTAATTAACTTGGGCTTATTTTCTTCTTCTGACCTTAACTCATATTTTTGCAAGGTAATTGATAGCTGTAGTTAAATTAACCAAATTGCTCTAGTGGAACTAGTGAATCTTACATTAATAGACTTGGTTGATGGAGAGGGAGGAGGAATATACCTTTGTCCTCCATTGCTAGGGAGACCCAAAGTCCTGGTTTGCTCTGTACTGTCCCGTATTGATGCTTGCTAATGATCTAGTCTGTTTATTAATAATGCCTCTTTTTTATCCTCAAAATTACCCTGGTTTACATGGTAAATTATATGACTGTCCTATTTATTACTTCTGTTTTACCTGGCTATAACTCGAAACAGACAGTAATACCATGACTTCTCAAATAGGCTATAATGATTTTTACATCCCGTGTTTTCTGAAAGCCTCAAGCAGATATACTGACCAAAAAGAGATGTATATATGCAATAATCTTTATTATGAGTGAATATTGTATTAGTTTGCCAGGATTGCCTAACAAAGGACTACAGACTGGGTGGCTCAAATAATAGAAACTTATTGTGTCACAATTCTGGAGGGTACAAGTTTGAAACAATGTGCGGCAGCAGGGTTGGTCTATTTCTGAGAGCTCTAAGGGAAGAATCTGTTCCAAGCCTATCTCCTTGGCTTGTAGATGGCTGTCTTCTCCCTGTGTGTTCACATGATATTTTCCCAGAATTTGTTCTCCCTGTTTCCAAATTTCCTTTTTACATAAGGATGCCAATCATATTTTATTATGGCCACCATGTTGACTTTATTTTAACCTGATTACCTCTGTAAAAACCATTAAGGTCACTGGGCATTACAATTGAATTTGGGGGGAGTCAATTCAAACCATAACAGTTGTTAATTATTTATAAAACACATACCATGTACCAGGAAAACATTTTACAACACCCATCCCATTTAAATTTAGGTACACACTTATAAGTAGGTACTATCACATCCCCATTTTACAGATGAGGGAACTATAACTCATTAAAGGTGACTTACACCAAAACATACAGCTACCAAGTTGGGACCCCTAGATGTGAATTCAGAGCCTGGGCCTTTTTAGTCACTCTGCTCTACTGGTCTTGCCATACACACAGGTAGAAGTGCCTGCTGTGCAATGGTATAATTCTAGGGGTTGGGTGGGGAATTTAGACCCCCAAATCTTTCCTTTATGTGGGATTTTATTTTATGGAGGACAAAGGCTTCCATCTCCTCCATGAAGAGGAGATATGGCAGAAGATACATGTTGACTCAAATGTACACTAATGTTTAAGGGGAGAGTAGGGGGCAATTGGGATCCTAGAAGTTGAGGGGACAGTAAGTGGAAAGAATCCCCTGAAGGTGGAAATGACACAGAAAGGGGGCTGCACATACCTACACAAGCTGCTTATTTGAAAAGTGTTTCTAGGGCCTACTCTTTACCATTGTCACCTTCACATTTCCCTAGTATGAATACTTCATTACAGAGTGAATAGATGATTTGGGGACCTGAAACCCTACTTTTTGGCACATGAACTGAATGTGAGGGTGAAGGGAACAGGATCAGACTTGTATGTCTCTTCCATGGTGTGGCCAGTTGGCCAGTGATCAAACCTGTCACTTTAATTCCTGTGTGGAATGTAGAAATACATGTAAATTGAAAACCATTTTCCCTTGTGGTTTAGGGTAGTTTTGTTGCTGTTGTCAAAGGACTCTAAGGATGCTATTTCTTTCATGTTTATTTCTTCATAATGCCCTCTTATTCCTTGGAAACAGGTCCCTTCTCTAGCGTTGAGAGACAATGCTCAGTAGAATGGTGAAAATTCTTTTTCTTTTTTTGGTGAAAATTCTTTATTTGGGCTGACCGACTTTAGCAATACAGTGAATAAAGAAACATGCAATATATGGAAATTGTTAAGGTTTTGTACTGATGGGAGCACCTGAGGAGGATCACAAGATTCTGGCTGAGAGACAGATGATTTGACATCTGTTCCCATGTTTCCACAGTGCTTCTTTGACTTAGGCAGTACTGGTTTTTCTCTGCTTTTCCATTTGCCAACCACATTTCATAAATTGGAGGAATGTATATAAACTAGGAGAGTGAGCTCCGCTATGGTGACCTTTTCAATGCTTTGCCTTTTGATTATTCAAGTTTTGCTTCTCCTTGTTGGAGAAGCAGAACATGCAGCCATCTTTCAGTGAAGTCTAGGAAAACATGTTTACATAGTCTTTATAAAGCCATGTGCCAATCTTGAGTGGGGGGAAAGGCACAGCAATTAAATCTTTTCTTGAAATATAAAACAGACCAGCAAGGTACAAAAAAAGGGATGGAGTTCACAATCCTGCAAGCATACAGCTTTTCTTTGAAGGAAATGGAGAGGAAAATGCCTTTAACAACTGTTTGTAAACAATGAGCTGAAGAACTAACATTTTAATACATCTTTATACTTTCAAAGCATGTTTCCATCTATTGTTTCATTTAATGTTTTTAATAGGCTTTTGAGGTAGGCAGAGGAGATGTTGTCATTACTTCAGTGCCTTAGGGATAAGGCATACTGAAACCTCAGCACCATTGGGTGTCAAGGAAGCAGAGGAAGGTGATACGGGTTGGGATGTAGGCTAGAGGCTATTACTAATTCAGTTACAAAGTTACCAAAGGTCATGGCTACCTTGGGATATTGTCAATGTCTGAGTCTAGTACTGGTGTTTGTTGTGGGAGCCCTATCTGCTCAACAGGCCATGGTGGTAGGGGTTTTAGGTGGTAGGCAGAATCTGGAATCAATATGGTCCTGAGTTATCAGGAAGGGGCTTGGAGAAGTATTAGGAAGAAGTTTAGTTTGGGAAGGGGTATAGTCAGGGCCATAGAAGAATGAACAGATTCACAGGTACAGCATCACAGTGGGTTGCTTGGCAGAGAAAGTGAGACAGAAGCCTGCTTATAAAGACTGAGGTACACAGATGCTTAAAGTTCATCCCTGGGGCACTGAGCCCTTAATGAATAGGGGGGATTACTTTCCAGGCTCCACCAGTGGACAGGGATGAGGCTATCCACACACACGGGCTTGGCATAAGTTAGGCCAGGAATTGATGTGGGCCTAAACCTATATGTAGGGATCAGCTGCAACTCCACTTGAAAGGGGCTTTGGAAAGCAAATGCAGGGAAAATGAGGCAGTAGATAACAGCCATTGTTCTCCCCATTTTATAGAAACAAAGGCATATGAGAGTTACAATCACAGAATAAGAGGATAAGCTGGACCAAGAACAAATTTTTATTGACTCCCAAATCAGTGCTCATTGTTCTACGTGCTACGGAAGTATGCAAAGTAGAAAGGTTTTATTGGTATTTTACATATTAAGTCACTGATAGAGCTCCAGCATTAAAATGTCAGGCTCAATCGTGATATAAAAGATTGGAAGTGAAAGAAAACTAAAACAGACTGTGCCACAGAAAGAGGACAGCCAGTGGGATGCTTGGAGAACTGAGAAGGTTCACCTGTACCTGAAAAGTTTTGTCCCAGTTGGTTGTTTCAATGAAATGCCCTGACACAGGTGTCTGTTTCAGATTCTCCAGGAGTTCCACTTAGTTTTGCTACTAAGATTTATGCCATACAATGTCTTTGTTCTCTATATAAACTTTTCCTTTGTATATATTAGATCGCTGTTAAATGTTTATTGCATACATATACATTATTTTCACAAAGTAGAGAAGATCCAATATACACTTCTCATGAACTCTTAATCCCCATAAAGTAAGGTGAATTAAAGAGTGTAGATGGGATATGGAACCAGCGACATGAGGACAAACCCCAAGAATGTGTCCCATGTGCTGTTGTGGGCAGAGATGTGATGTATAGATGTACACTCAATGTCATTATGAGCCTTCTATATTGGTTTCCCATGCATTTTGAAACGAAGTATATCATGAGACAATTACAAATGCTTGCAACCAACAACCAAGTATTCTACATGCCCCAGAATTGGTGATGTGATGGAATGGAAGGCATGCAGCCTTCGATTTGTACTCAGGTAGTCAGAATGATTGTACCCCTTGCTTGTGCTTCCATAGCTCTTGCTTTGTTCTGCCTTACAGAGTTTCTTTACATGCCTGCTTTCTCCACTAGAGTAAAAGCTTATCAAAAGTAGGAAGCAAGTCTCATTTCTTTTTCTGTTTGTATAGCACACATCACAGTGTTCTGAACAGGATGGAAGCTAAATAAATTTGTATTTTAGAGTTAATATAAGCTAGATAAATGGAAATAGCTACCATAGTCCTTTTATTTCACAGATGGTTCTATTCTATTTTTAAAAAGGACCAGTATGCAACATTAGATGCCCAGAAAGAAGTAATATATTAATAAAGGAATATGTGGTACAGGAAAAGTAGCAGTCAGAACACTATAGAGTTCTTGTTCTAACTCTGTTGACAACTTACTGTATGGTTCTTGGTGTGGACTTTCTCCTCTATTAGCCTCCCTTATCCTTTTCTTCAAAACAAGTCCATTTAGTTGATGATCCGTTTGGATCCATCTTACTCAACAATTTGAATCCAAAATAGAAAACAATGTAAAAATGGCACCAGGATGTTGATATTGTACTTCTATTAGGCATGTGTGGGAGCAAGCAGAAAGTTTGCAAGTTTAGAATTTATTTCCTGATTATTAAGGAATACAAGTTTATTTTGGAGAATAAAGTATAAAATAAAGAAAATATAAATCAACAGTAATCCTACTACCCAGGGATAACCACAATGGACATCTTTGGGTATTTCCCTATAGTTATTGCTGAGTATGTGAGAGGGAGTAGTGGTGGGGGAAGACAGGGAGAGAGAGAAAGAAAGATTTATATTTATGGGATTGTGCTCTATAAACTGCTTAGTATCATGCATTAGTCACTTAGCATTAAATTTTGAACATTTATATCATTAAATATTATTAGAAAAGTGATTTTTAGTAGTTGAATTACATTTTATTGGTATGCATCATAATTTATTTCACCCGCCCCCTGTTGTTATAATATGATGTATATCTTGTAACATAGATTGTTACAAGCCTTGGCCAATTTTCTTAGGATAAATTTGTAACACATGATCATTTTAAAGACTTTTGATATCTATTGCCAAGTTGCTCTACAGGAAATAGTACAATTTATGCCCCCACTAGTAGCTCATGAGAAGGCCCATCTCAATATACTTACTGCCTGCATGGAGGTTATCCTTGTTTTTTTACAACTTTGAATGTTTCATAGGTGAACATGTTTAGTTATTTTAATTTAAATTATTTTCCTGGATTACTTCTGAGATAGAGTATTTTCTGCTATGTTTATTGGCTAACTGCACTTTCGCTTTTACGAGTTGCCTATTTGATCTGTTGGCCTGTTTGGGGGGAATTGTTATTTTTTCTTGTTGATTTGTATAATTAAAAATGTTAACTCTTTGTATGTTATATTTTGCAAATGTTTTCCCATTTTATCATTTACCTGCTATTTTTTAATGTTTTCTTTTTGTCATGCAGGAGCTTTACATTTTCAGGTAGTCAAATCTAGTAACATTTTTCCTTGAGGTTTCTACTTTGGTTTCTGCTTAGAAATGCCTCTCTCACGCCAAGATTCTATTAAAATGCAGCTATTGTCTTCTCCTTTCGGGGTGTGTGTGGGAAGAAGAGATTAGATACCCATGCTTACTTTGTGATTGTAGGAGTCTTTATGGAAAAGCATTTTCATTGTGCTTAATCAAGTAATCATTTCCTTTATTGTCCTTGTTTTACAGACACAGTTGCAAGATGGAAAAATTTAAAAACATTTTAATAAAATCCATAAGCCTATTTGATTCTAATTTAGTATAATCCCTCAGGCATTTTATTTTTCTTCAGTACTTTTAACTATTTTATCTTCTTTTCCATTAAAATGTTTAAATATGGAACTTATGCTGAATTTCTTTAAATTTAACTTTCCTTATATAAGATGTTAAATACAGATCACCTCTCTTTTCTCTTGTGTTCCAGACCCCAATTTTAAATGGCTCCTGAGCCTTTCCACTTGGATACCCTGTAGGCATCTTAGAATCAAAATGTTGAAAAGTAAATTAATCATCCTTTGTAAAAGGAAGTGATTCTCTTCCTCTTTCTATGTTTGCTGAATTAGTTTAAGAGCTTCATTATTGACATAGCAGTACAAGACCATAATTTTAGCATCAACTACCTCTGAAGCCTCCCTCTTTCTCTGGCATTATGTTAAATGACTTACTGAGCCCTGTTGAGTTTCTCTCTCTGTGAGGCTTCAAAATATCTTGCCTGTCTATTCCCACTTCTTATATAAGTTTGGACTTTTTCTCTTCCCTTGAAGGATTGCCACTGCTACCTAATTGGTCTCCCCTGCCTCCAGTCTTTCACCTCTCACCTTTACAATCAGTGTTCCAGCATTATTTCTCCCAAACTGAATTCTGATCATGGCCCAAAGGCCTTGCTGGCTAGAGCTTGTCTGTGGTGGTAGTTGTGGAGCATTAGAATGGGAGGAGGACGATTGTTTCTCTTGGGGCAGAGAAGCTATGTGCTGGCTGCCTCATCCACTAACCATGCATACTGCTTGATGTACTGTTCAGACCCTCTCATGATGGTAGAAATGCAAATTGGAAGAACAACTAGATTGTACTTTATCACAGTGCCAAAGATATGATAATAATAAAATATAACATGCTGGGGAATATATGGGGAAACAGCATGCTCTGAAAGTATCAAAGGTATTGTAATTGGTGTAACTTTTATTGGTGACTGTGACTTGGTAATACTTATCAAAATGAAAAACAATCACCCATCCTTTGACCTGCAGCATTGCTTCTAGGGATTTATCTTATGGAAATATTTACATACACATACAGAGAACTTTGTTAGAATGTTTAATGCAGAATATGTTCATGACATATCTACACATTGGAATATTATACAGTTGATAAAAAGAATACACACATATACATTATTGTGAAATAATATCTAATATATGTTAAATGAAACAAATGTAATTGAAGAAAATATATATATATACACAAATATGCATATGCTTCTGTTTGTATAAAAGGGATACACAGACATATGCTTATGTATCAATCAAAATAACATATACTAACCTATTTTTCCCTACTTCCTTTTACCCTGTTATCCTTCCTCCCATTCAGACAAGAGCTAAGTCATTTTTATTTCATATCTGAAGGAAAGGATAGTTCAGGAGACAGAAATAATCATTCTCCTGGCCATTGAATTTCAAAAGCCTATGGAGAAACAGAAAAGGCAAATATAGGTGCATAGAAACCGTGTGTAACTTCAGATGATCTAAGAGTGAGGCTTATAATCAACTCCAGACAATATTCTCTGGACTAGACAGGTGGTAAGGAGAGTGCAAGGGGAAAGCTCAAAGGAAAAATATCTTGTGAGTTCCTGTGGTAAGTTATGATTAATGAGAGTTGAAAAGTGACAGGCGATGTGTATGTAACTTCCCAAATAGAGCTTATAGAAGATGCAAAAGCCTAGAATAGAAAAAAATATGAGGTTTGTTTATGATATAAGCTAAAAGCTTAAATTCCTACATGTTACAGGCTAGGAATGTAAATGAACATCATGGGCCCTTTGGGGACAATCAAACCGGAGAACCCATGCTGTGATGACCAGTTCCTGCCAATTTTTGCCATATGATAATATAGATCCAATGTTGCTAGATCTTCCGATTTTTTTTTTTTTAGGAACTAGATATCTAAACTTTATTTTAAATATCCTGATGTTTAAATGTTGCCAACTAGTTTACATTTAAAGCAAATAAACAAGCAACAAAGGAGAACGTTGCCTGGCCGTTCAAAATAAGGTGCAGGTCACCTCTTGAAAATTCTGTCATAAGCAGCTGGACCTGAGCTGGCCTCACAGCATTCTCCCTGAATTGCAAGAAGGTTGTGGGAAACGTGATTTGGTCCTCAGAGCACCACAGAAGTGGCAAAAGGCCTGAGCCTCTTTGGATTTTCTGAGGGCTTAGCAAGGTTTAGGAGTGTGTGTGTGTGTGTGTGTGTGTGTGTGTGTGTGTGTGTGTGTGTGTGTGTGTGTGTGTGTGAGAGAGAGAGAGAGAGAGAGAGACAGAGACAGAGAGAGAGAGAGAGATAAACCTGGGATTTGAAGTAAAGAATATCACACCACCATAACAGTGACCTGCAGGGAGAGAGGACTGAAGATGAGATGACATTGAAAATTTTTTGATGACTACCAGAGGGGACGAATAATAACACAAGCCAAATACCCTTATTCCCCTATCCTCCTGTCTCTTGAAGGCTTTAAACTAAGTAAATTTAAATTCCTGGAACTTGGATGCTATCTAGGAAGAGAGAGAGAGAGTGTGTGTTTCTATGTGTATGTTAGAAAGATTGTTAATTTATGTGAGACCAGATTGCCTCTACCTGAGGGAATGGAGGCTTGCATAAAAATTTACTACAGCTATGCAAGAACTACAATTCCATATTTTGAACACCTATTCTTGTATATTGAGAGTTGGATCCACTAAGTATGTATATGCATAAAATAGCTGTGAAAGGATATACTAGAAACTGTCAACTATGATTTGAGAATTAGAAACCAGGAATTAAGCTATTTTTATTAAATAGACATTTGAATGGTATGATTTTTTTAACCATATGAACCTATTACTTAAAATAATATTAATAATATGAACAAATGAACCTACCTTTCTAGACTAATCTTTTCTTGCTCCATGGATCCATTCTATAATTAAGCCTTATCAGATTCCTCCCCTTTCTCTCCCCACCTCATTTTCCTCTCCACCTCCTACTGCAAATCCTAACCCGAAAATCTCAAATGTTGTCCTACCCTTAGCCTGGCACTCTGACTTATCTTTCAGAGGCCAGCTCAATAACTGCCTTCTTTTTGAAATTTCTCCTAACTTCTCTCAGTATCCAAATTAACTTTTTTCTCTAAAATTTATAGCATTTGGTTCATATTATAAGTAACATATGTACCAAATTGTCATATGGTTACTGAATACATGCCTGTCTCTTCCGCTCATCTGTGAATCCTCTGAGGGAGGGCTCATGTGTGATCTCCCATAATGCCAAGCATATATCATTCCCTGAATGAAAGCTTCAGTTCTTTGAACTTTTTCTGAACATTAAGATATTGCTGTACCTTTAGTTCAATAACAGAGATAATAAAGATCTTGGTTCTAAAGTCTAATGTGGTGTCTAGTCCAATAGTTCCTAAACTGCTACAGGTTACAGTCCTCTAGTTTGCTTTAAGAAATTTTGATGCCTGGGCTCTATCCCAGGGTAGTCAAGTCAGAGTCACAAGGAGGAGAAACCACGCATCAGTATTTATTTATTTTTTTACAACTCCATGGGCGATTCCAGTGTGCAGCCAAGTTTGAAAATCATTGTACCACAGATTTCAAAATCTGATCTGACACTAGCAAAGCATTACAGAGAACATGCTTTGTTTCCTGTAGCTTTTATGTACTTTCTTGCTCTATTTATTTGCCTTATGGCTCTTTGGAGTCTTGGCTTAGCCAACAACCCTGAGCACAGTTGCTATCTAAAAACTAGAGATAATACTTGTTTTGTTTGTTTTACAGGCTGGTTCTGAGGATTCAATGAGATGATACAGGGAAAAGCACTTTGTGAACTTTAAAGTGCTGTAAAAATATTTGTTCTTATTGGATCCATAGTTTTTTCTGTACATATTTTATTTCTTTCTTGTAAGTGAATTGGCTTCCAAAGAATATGAAATTTATTTCCAGAATTACTTAAAATTATTCTGCTTTTACAAAAGAAAACATCATAACATTGTTATGATGTTCTTCTTCTTAAACATGTAGAGCTATTTCTTTTATTTTCTGTCATCTTGAATGGTGATGAGAGCTTTGTATTGATCTGAAATATAGACTGTTTACAAATTCTTTCTACAAATTGTGAGCAAAATCTATTATAGATATTAGAATTGTTCATATGACCTCAAAAGAACTTGTGGGTTTTTTTTTTTTTACACACAAGACATTTTTTGCCTTTGAAAAATTGCTATGAGGTCTGATGAGATATCATCTTTGTTAAGTTCCCCATCAATTTGCATGGCAGATACTTCATGGAATAATTTTGGCCCAGTGCTGATCACTGAGTCATTGTCAGTTTGATTAGGTATCTTTTTTTGACATAAATGCACTTCAGTGACATTTAAAATGGAATGAATGCTATTCTGGGCAAGGGAACTAAGCAATAAATTTCTCATGCCTTTGCAATTCTGAGCCTTCTCAAGGTAGCATACCTTCAAATTCAAACATATGGGCAGTATAATTTTATATTCTCCAACAATGCATTTTTCATACTCATGTCTTTATTTAATTAAATTTTTTTGGCTTTCAGAAGAAATATTAGTAGAGGGCTCTGTAGTCCTCTGTTTCACATCTATAGTAAATATTTCCACTCACTATCTTAAGCCAATTTTTTTAAAACCTAAAACTGGTTAGGTTTAAATTGCCATCAGAGTGCAATGTCCTTTATGGCATCAGTCTGGTAGCTCCAGAAGGCACATTATAAACAGAGATGATGCTTGGAGCAAGGCTCCCAGAGGTAGGAGACCAGGGTTAGAACACAAATTCTACCATGCTTGCTTCACAGGTTGGGTTAAGTTAAAACTCTCTGTGGCTCAGAATTTTCATCTATAAAAGGGAATTTCTACCAGATGTACAAATCACACTGAATGGTTTTGTAAGGAAAACCAAGTCTCTCGAAAAAAGTGACATTATAATATAGTGATACATAATTGAATAGAACTTTTCAGGCTGCAGAGTGCTTCCAGATACCTTTATATTTTCATTCTTGCTATGGTTTAGTGAGGCAGAGAGGGTAACATTATGAGCAAACAGAGCATCAGAAAGGTCATGTAGCTAGTCATTGGCACAGGATCTAACCAAGGCCCTTGTCCTTTATACCATACTTTGTTACAGTATGCGTGTGTTTGTGTGTGTGTGTGCATGCATGTGCTTATCTGTACAAGCATGAATGTAGACATATATAAGCACAGAAACACATATTTATATGTATCTGAATTTATATATGCATACATGTTTGTGTTAGTGTATATGTGCACATATGTGTTCATATGCGCACTGTATGATTTTGAATGTGCAAGTAGAATGTGTTCATGCTTGCATATGAGTATGCATATGTACATATGCATGTTTATGTGAGTATGCCTGTGTGTGTTTGCTTGTGTGTGCTTGTGTACTTGGGCATGTGTGTGTCTCTGTGGTGCAGGCAAGAGGAGGGAGACAATAAAGGATATGATTACAAGTCAGTGCAACTCTTTGATAAATTTTTCCATATATTTTATTATGTGAACATTATAAAAGGTATCAATGAGTAAAATGTTATGAAAATGTCTCAGACTCAGTGGGTGGCTTCTTTGGCACTAGATGCTCTATTCTTTCTTTCTTTCTTTCTTTCTTTCTTTCTTTCTTTCTTTCTTTCTTTCTTTTTTTTCTTTCTTTCTTTCTTTCTCTCTCTCTCTTTCTCTCTCTCTCTCTCTCTCTCTCTCTCTCTCTCTCTCTCTCTCTCTCTCTCTCTCTCTCTCTCTCTCTTTCTTTCTTTTCTTTCCTTTCTTTCTTTTCTTGTTTTCAGACAGGGTCTTCTTGATCTGTTGTCTGGGCTAGAGTGTTGTGGTGTGATCATAGCTCACTGCAACCTCAAACTCCCAGGCTCAAGTGATTCTTCTGCCTCAGCCTCCCAAAGTACTGGGGTTACAGGTGTGAGCCACCACACCCGGCCTCTGCTTTTTTAAAAGAATCTTTTCATAAGTTATGAAGTCAAAATGTTAGAGCTAGAAGAAAATTATAGATCTTTTTGACAAGTATGTCAGAATTGCCTGAGAACCTTGTTAAAACTAAAAGAAACAAACAAACAAAAACCTGAACTTCTCTCCAGCCCTACTGAATAAGAATCTCTGGGAGTGGGACCTATAGGTTTATATTTTAGAAAATATATTTTAGAAAAGCTCCAAAGACAAAAGTGATGTACACTCCTGGCTTGGAATTTTTATAGAGAATATTTCCCCTTAAAAATAGCATAGTAATTATGTCTCTAACATTATCACTTTTTTGAAACAACTGAAAAAAAAGAGAATGAAAAACCATGGAAGAAAGTTGTAAAAGTTATCTAAGAGCTGCCCCTTATAAAGCGCTAGGCCCAGGAAGATTCACTGGTGAATTTTCCTAAATACTTAAATGACAGATAGCTCCATTTTCATTTAAAATTTTTCAGAACATAAAGATCAAAGAAAAATTTCTAATTTTTTATGAAGTCATTGTATTTTCAAAATCAAAACTGAGCAAAGATACCAAAAAAAGAAAACCAAGAACCAGTCAAATTTAGGGACTTCAGTGCAAATACCCTAAATGAAATGTCATCAAGTAGAGTTCATTAGTATACTGAAAGAAAAATAGAAGATAGCTGTGTGGAAAATAAGAATGGTTTCCTATTAGGGAATTTATTAATTTAATTCACCACACTAATAGATTGAATGAGAAAATCCTTTGAAAATTTTCATAAATATGGAAAAGTCACTTTATAAATGTCATTTTTTACTCATAAAATCTTACTAAAATTGGAATAGATAACATGAACGTACACACACACACACACACACACACACACACACACACACACACACAGAATCACCCCTCCACCAAACACTACCTCCCCCCACCAATGCATTGTACTTGATGGTAAAATGCTAGAGATATTTTCAATAATGTCAAAAACAAGACAAGGATACCCCCAGTGACTCTAATATTGAACATTTTATGGAGATACCAGGTAATACTGTTAGGAAAGAGGTACAATGACTGGAAAACAAAAGTGAAAATTATCATTTTTAGGAGTTATGGTTGTTAATTTGTGAGAATCAACTGGGAAAATGTTAATAAGAGATTTCAGCAAAAAGATTGGTTACAATTTTTTTAAATAAACCAAAGGATACCTTGCCTTTATATACACAACAATGAATTAGAAAACACAACTGAAAATTATACTTATTTACATAAAATATGACATATATAGGAACAAATTTTACCAAAAATGTTTAGGGATGTTTAAGAAGAAAATATTAAAACACTATAACTCTACTGAGGGATGTAAAATAAATATGAATAAGTACAAAGACAGTCACCTTGGATAGGAAAGCTCAATATTTTCAAGATGCCAATTCTCTATAAATTTATATACAAGTGGAAGGTAATCTTAAATAACAGGATTTTTTTTCTTAAAACAAACTTATTCTAAATATCATGGATAATTATACAATAATTAGCAGAATAAGTTTTGTGACACAAATGTGACACAAACTGACAGCATTGAAGGGAGAAATAGACAATTCAGCAAAAACATATTGGAGACTTCCATATCTCTCTTTCAGTAATAGATAAAACAACTAAACAAAATATGGATAAGAAAATTGAAGATATAAACAGTACTATAAACCAACTAGACCTAACATATATATATATATATATGTATATATAAAAAACAATCTATACAACTGTAGAATATGCATTCTTCTCAAGTACATATAAAATGTCCTCCAAGGTAGCTCATCCATTAAGCCATTACAAAAAAGCTTTCAATAAATTTAAAATATAGAAATAACAAAATGTATGTTCCCTAATAACAGTGTAATAAAATTAGAAATCAAAACAGAAGGAAATTAGGGTAATTCAAAAATATGGAAATTAAACAACATACCACTAAATAACCAATGGGTCAAAGAGGAAATCACAAGGAAAAATAGAAAATACTTTGAAATAAATGAACCTGAAAACATGTCATGACAAAAGTTGTCTTTTCAATAAATGGTGTTGGGACAACTGGTGATATTCTCATGCAAAAGAAAGAATATGGACCCCTTGCTTACACTACATATAAAAATAGAATTAAAATGGATCAAAAATCTAAATGTAAGAGCTTAAACTATAAAACCATTAGAAGAAATGTAAGTGTAAATCTTTGTGACCTTGGATTAAGCAATGGTTTCTTAGATGGGACATCAAAAATGCATGAACAATGAAATAAAAGTGGTTAATTGGAGTTCATTCAAAAAAAGTTTTACAATCCTATAATTCATATGGAACCACAAAAAAACAAACACAAAAAAACCCCTGAATAGCCAAGGCAATCTTTAGTAAAAAGAATAAAGCTGTAGGCATCACACTATCTGAATTCAAACTATTTTCCAAAGCTATAGTAATTAAAACAGCGTGATACTGGCATAAAAATAGATACATTGACTAGTGGAACAGATTAGAGAGCACAGAAATGAGCCCATGTATTCCTGGTCAACTGATTTTAGACAAAGGTGTTAACACATAATGGAAGAAGACAGCCTCTTCAATAAAAGATGTTAGAAAAACTGGATATCCACATACATAAGAATGAATTTGGAGTCTTATCTCACACCACACAAAAAGTTAACTCAAAATGGATTAAAAACTTAAACATAAGACCTGACACTATAATACTACTAGTAGAAAACATTGGGGAAAAGGTACATGACATTGATCTGGGCAATGAATTTTTGGATTTGATCCCAGAAGCTTAGGCAACCAAAACAAAACCAGACAAATGGTATTACATCAAACTGAAAAGCTTGTGCACAGCAAAGCAAACAATCAACAAAGTCAAGAGACAACATACAGAATGGAAGAAGATATTTTCCAACTACGTATATATGGTAAATATCTAAAATGTATAAAGAGCTCAATGCAACAGCAAGAAAACAAGTAACTCTTTTTTTAAAAAAAAAAAAAATGGGCAAAGGACCTAAATAGACATTTCTCAAAAGATATATGATGAAATATTTAGCCATGAAAAGGACTGAAGTACTGATCCATGCTAAAATGTGGATGAATCCTGATAAGATTGTGCTAAGTGAAAGGACCCAGATACAAAATCACATATTGTATGATTCCATTTATATGAAATTTTCACATTAAGCAAATTCATAGGAACGCAGTGTAAAGTATACTTTTTGCCAGGGGTTGGGAGAGTTGGCAATGGTGAATGACTGTAAATAGATATTGGCTACATTTTTTGGGGTGATGAAAATGATCTGGAATTGGATAGTGGTGATGTTTGCACCACCACATGAGTGTTCTAAAAACCACTGAATATTATACTTTAAATGGGTGGATTTTATGGAGTGCAAATTATATCTCTATAAAAAAGTCAACAAAGCACATGAAAAGGCAATTCACAGGGAAAGTAGTTTATAAACATGTGAAATGGCACTAAGCTCTATGAATAATGAAATAAATAATGGAAAATACAAAGAAGCTCAACATTGCACAGTATTGTTCGGGGTGTAGAGAAACAGGCATTCTTATTCCTTGTTGGTGAAAATGGATATTGATGCAATCACTTTCGAGGGCAATTTGTCAATATCTGTCAAAATTTTACTGCATATAAATTTGCATATATGCACAAAACAGTATGTTCCATGTTATTCACTAAAATGGTTGCTTACCAAGTAAGGAGAGAAAATAAGGAAGTGCCTTGATGGTATGGAATTTAAGAACAATTAAAAAGTGAGTAAGTATTGTTTTTCTTACCAATATGTGCAGCTAATTCTAAACTATGCCACTATTAAAATGCCATCTGTCAAGGTGTCTTCTTCCCACTGTATCCCATCCCATATTTGGTATGTCAGTACACTATAGCATTGTTTATAATAACAAAAGAATAGCAGCAACTTAAATCTCTAAAGAGGACTTTAAAAGGAGACTTGTCAAATAAGTGACAGTATATCTATATAATGGAATATTATATAGCCATTAAAACAAGTACAGTGATTTATGATATGGAATGACGTATATATATATATACACATATATATATATAGTATATATGAGACATATTTTAAGTGAGAATATTCAAAGTGAAAAATGTATATAGTATGCTTCAATTTATGATTGATTATTTGCACATAAAATTTCTGGAAGGTGCAGAAAAAACTTATGAGTTGCCCCTGCGGAGTTGAACTGGGAAAGTTGGAATCTGAGGTGTAGGGAGAAGACTGAGCTTTCTCTGTACACTCTGTTTAAATTATTAATATTTGGACTGTGTACCATGCTCATATGTTTAACAGGCTTTTTAAAAAATCATATACATGTTTGGATTTTTTTTTATCGATTAAATTGTGTGTGTTTAGGTAAAAAAAAAAAAAAAAAACCCTTGTCTTGGATGGGATGCCTTTGTATTACTGCAGTGATTGTGTTTGTCTGAATCCAAGAATCTCCTTCACCCCCCAAAATCATGGAACTTTAAGGCCTTTATTTCCTCACATAATGAAGAATATAGAGGTAGGCACTCTAGGACTGGTGCAACTGTTCTGAAATCATGTTGCCTCTGTCTTTATACACTGCTCTCCCTAGCAAATGGATATGGAAATGATCCAGGGAGGAACAATTTCTCAGGTTTTAGAAAAGATAAAATCATGACATAGCTTATAATCCAAGGTGATTGTGGAAAGCATAAGTGGCTTAGTAAAATCAATACTCCTACTGGGAGGAATATAGTAAGCATTTTCAAATGAATAATTTATAATAATTTATCATAGTAATTTATAATTTATACATTTACAAATAAATAAGTTATAACTTGTTATAATTTATAATTATATTTATGAATAAATCTTTCTTAAAGATCCATCCATTATTTTCCTGGGACTTAAATTTCACAAATGAAACCAACATCCCGATGAAAGCACTTATGAATCAATTTCCTGTTTCATCTTCAGTTCTGACTGAAAGAGGAATCTTATGTCTTCTTCTTCCTGGTATCCACCATTTTAGGCTGGATAATCAGAGTGTATGGCGAACTCAATACTTAAAAATGGGTCTGCAGAGGCCTCAGGGTTGCAAATGCATCACCATAGATAGACCTGACAAGTTACCACAACAGTCCCTTCTTGAAGTCACAATAACAAGTTTACATAAGTCAAAAAATATGGAGCTATGAAATAGACATGCTGTGTTCTTTTTCTTATCTGCATTGAGCATTTTTACCTTTTATTCATGCTCCATATTGTATCTAATCAACAGCCAGACACACTTCATTTAGCAACACGTACTTTATCTGAAAACTCTTCCCAAAGAGAAATATCTATCAAAATAGCCATCACTGATTTTAATTGAAAACACAGCCTCCATGATGACAGTGCCTAATCTTTATTTAATCATGATAATTTGGTTGAGTGCTTGGAGTCAGTTGGCAAAGCTCTTTTAACAGATTTTTGGTGACTATAAGGGAGACTGGATATTAAGTGAGTATTGAAAATAAATACTAACAATGCATATATCTCTCCCAGTAGCTTTACAATTTAACAAAATGACAAACATTTACAGTCCATACCATGATAGAAATTTCTCAAAATTAAATACACAGAACAGGGAATTGTTGCAATATAAATTTAACAGATTATTCATTTGGTAAAATTAAGCTCTGTGATGGCAGGGAATGAATCCCTTTTTGAATACTCTATCATTGTTACCTGGCCCAGTGCCTGGCAAATGGCAGTCAGGGTTCAACAAATATGATTTAGCTGAATGGATAAATAATCCAAACTTGGGTGGGGGCAAATACCAGATCCTTCTGCTGTAGTGTATATTTTGACTGCTATTTATACAGCAAATCATGTTTATAATCAGTAAACAACTGATTGAGTCTTAGTTATTGACTCATTTATCTGTCTTGGCAGAGGAGCACTCTTAATTTCTCCTTCTCAGATATTCTGCAAGACAATCTAAGACATTTTTCAGTTGATTCCTTTCCTTTCCTTTTTTAAAATTGGCACATATTAATTGTACATATTTATGGGTTACAGTGTGATATTTCAATAATTGTATAAAATGGGTAATGATCAAATGGGGTAATTAGCATATCCATCACCTCAAACAATTATCATTACTTTATGTTGGGAACATTCAAAATCCTCTCTTCCAGCTATTTGAAAATATAAATTATTGTTAACTGTAGGGACCTGACAATACTATAGGACAATAGAACTTATTCCTCCTATCTACCTGTAATTTTGTATCTTTTAACCAAACTTTCCCTCCTCTTCCCTCCGCTCTAACCTTCTCCAGCCTCTAGTAACCACCAATCAACTTTCTACCTCCTTGAGATCCACTTTTTTTTAGCTCCCCCATGTGAGTGAGAACATGTAATATTTGTCTTTCTGTGTCTGACTTATTTCCCTTAACCTAATGTCCTCCAGGCTTACCCATGTTGCCACAAACGATAGGATTTCATTCTATTTCATGGCTGAATAGTATTCCATTGTGTGTATATACCACATTATCTTTATCCATTCATTTGTTGATAGACACTTAGAATGATTCCATATCTTGGATATTATGAATAGTGCTGCAATAAACATGAGAGTGGAAATTTCTCTTTAAAATATGAAGAGAATTACTTTCTTTTGAATATATATCCAGTAGTAGGGTTGCTGGATCAATGGTAATTCTATTTTTAGTTTTTTGAGAAACTTCCATACTGTTTTCCATAATGGCTATTTCTTTTCTTCACCTTCTATATATAACAAGTCACCAAGTCCTCCAATTAATTGCATTTCATAAAAATCTCTACAGTGTAAAACCTCTGTCCGTCCTGTTTTCCACTGCCTTAGTCCAGGCCATCATATTAATAATTTCACATCTAAATATATTTTTGAAAATATAAATAAATGAATAAACAGCATTCTAAGCAGTCTTTCTGCCTCCGGGCTCTCTTCCCTCTAATTTATCATCAATGCAACAGATAATCATGTTGATATTTAACTAAATTATTTTTTAACAGAGACAGATTTCTACCAAATAAAATTCTAATATGTTACCATTAGTTAACATTTTTCAATAGTCTGGCTCTAAAATGACTTTCTAGTGACAGTTCTTGGCATTTCTTTCTATTCGTCTTTCCTATCTTTGAACATGTCATTTTCTTTGCCATCTCAGGGTCCTGACACATGCTATTTCAGCTTCTTGAATCATTCTTACCCTCCCTCCTTCACTTAGCTAACTGATACTTACTATAAAGGCCTCAGCTTAAAAATTAATTATTCTGTTAAGCCTTCTTTTAAAACCTCTGGGCCAGATCAGACCATCTGCTGTATAATCTTATAATGCCCTGCACTTCTCCTTCTTAACACTCATAATTATTTGAGTTAGTTATCAAATGTCTGTCTTTAATAAATTATAAGGGCTGAGATTTTTATGTCTTGTTTATCTGTGTCCCTGTACAAAATATGGTGATTGACACATAGGCTAGCAAAAATATTTATTGAATGAATGAATGTTAATTGATATGTAAACACATAGTACACTGCCATGACTTGGTGCCCTTTTATGTTATCCATTCTGCTTAAAATTCCTTTCCCCAATTCTCCAGTGAAATTTGTCATCCTGTGAATATTAATTGTTCCCATATCATGGGACAGTGACTATGCTAGATGTTGGGGATATAAAGGTAGACAAGATATAGATCCTCACATGAAGAAGCACAAGGTCTAAGAGATACAGGCAGGTGACTGAATAATATAATACTCTTTGATGAGTGTATTGACAGAATTTCAACAAAACTTAATGGCAGCACAAAAGAAGGGTTATGTAACTATGAACTCTACTGGTGGGGGTGGTGCGGAGGAGAAAGTTCAAGGATGGTGTCACAGAAGAAGTTATGCTTGCTTTGATTATTAAAGGATCATTAGGTATTCACCATGAGGTTAGGTAGAGGAGCAGGCTGTCCCAGAGAAAGAGCCAGTGTGATGGTGTCAGAGGTCGGGTTTCCTGGGAAGCGGGATCTGAGTTGGGATATAGTGTGCAGGCTATTTATTAAGCAATACCCTTGGGTTTAGTCATTACAGAAGGAAGGAGAAAGAAGCAAGAACTGTCAGAGGGAAAAGTGAAGTTGAGATACAGGTATAGGAGAATATATAAGGAACTCTGAAACTGGAGTGACCTTTTGGAGTTGTGAATTGTCCCCTCTTGGGCCAAGGTGTCCAGGTCTTTATACTCCTGCATTGGTTATTAGATGTGAGTTGCCCCCTGGGAAGGGATATGAACTTGGGCAAAGCAGTTCTCTGCAGCTGAGAAAATCCATGAAGGGGCTGCCAGTTGATGGTTGTCCACTGATAGAATTCCCAGCAGCTGGAAAAACAAATCCTTGAAGCAGGATCTGGGTGGTATATCATAGATGACAGGGAAAGATAAAATGCTTTCCAAGTTTAGAAACCAACAAGTAATTATTTTTCATTTCAGCATATTATGGGGGTACAAAAGTTTACGTTACGTATGTTGCCCTTACCCCCTCCCCCCACCCCGAATCAGAGCTTCAAACGTGTCCATCCCCAAGATAGTGCGCATCACACTCATTATGTATGTATACACCCATGCCCTCCCCCACCCCCATCTGCCCGACACTCGATTAATGTTATTCCTGAATGTGCTCTTAGGTGATGATCGGTGAAACCAATTTGATGGTGAGTACATGTGGTGCTTATTTTTCCATTCTCGAGATACTACACTTAGTAGAATGGGCTCCAGCTCTATGCAGAATAATGCAAGAGGTGCTATATCACCATTGTTTTTTGTGGCTGAGTAGAACTCCATGGTATACATATACCACATTTATTAATCCACTTATGTATTGATGGGCACTTGGATTGTTTCCATATCTTTGCAACTGTGAATTGTGCTGCTATAAACATTAGAGTGCAGATGTCTTTTTTATAGAATGTCTTTCCAACAAGTAATTTTTAAAAAGAATTTCTGGAGCATAGGGTGGTAGTGTTAGGCTGATGACAAAAGGTGATGCTGGTGGGACAAGAAGAAACCAGATATTGATGATGTGCTATGCAGTTTGGACAAGTAAAAGGGCAAGCAAGTGCAAATTCTCAAAACAGGAATGAGTTTTTCATGTGTTAGGGGAAGAAATAAAATGCATTTAGGCAAAAGATGCCTTAGAGCAGTGGCAATGGGGATGGAGGAGAAGGAATTCAATTAAGACATAGTAAGTGGGTAGAAATGAGGGACTATGGTGACTAATTGAGTATGTCTGTGTTGGGAGGCTTGATAAGTGGAAAAGAGTGAATGAGTATGATGCATGGTTTCTAACTAGGAATGTTATATAGATGGTGGTTCCATTAACCAAGACAGGCAGAATGAACAGATCTGACTAGGCAGTGAAGTAGATAGTGAGCTTAGTTTTAGACAGGTAGACTTTGAGGTACCTGTGGGATATCTAGGAAAGTTGTTTAGTAGGCAGCTGAATATGAGTTCTAGAAACTTAGAAGAATTGAAAACATAAATTTGGAATCCTTAGCACATATATGATAACTGATGCTGTGGTATCATATGAGAAAGAAGATTTTAGAGTTGAGGACTTTAAGGGAAGAACTCCAACTTCATAGAAGATGGCAAGGACTAAATGTGTCACAGCCCTAGAAGTGTTGGAAGTAGACAATGGGGCCTAATGGATTAAGCATGACAGTTTTTCACAGTACAACATATAAAGTAAACATAAGCATAATTGGGCTGTTTCCTGTCCCCAAATTCCATGGGGCAATGTGATAAACTCAGTTAGATGCTGGGCACATGATGGGGTACATTGTACCATAGCTGAGGAAACCAAGGCCAAGGACTCAGCACATTCTGATCAAGAAGCAAACATTGTTTTAAGTAGCAAACAAGCCAAGCCAGTGGCTTTTTCCAGGAGGTGAACATTTACACAGTAGTCATACTGTGGTCGCCTTGACCTACTTAGTTGCCTATGTGACTAGCCACAGAAACAACTTACTATCAGGAGAGTGATAAGCCTTGCAGTCTGGCTCAGTCAGCAAGGACTTGCAGGGATGCTCAGGGACCATGGTGTACTGCCTCTCCCTAAAAGGGTGTGATTTCATTTGACCCTCACAAACAGAAGCAGGTAGGCAGAATATGAATTTATATCCCACTTTACAAAAGAGGAAATTGCTCCTGATAGAGGAAAACTGACTTTTTTTTCTCTAGCATATAAAAGGCCAATACAGAAACCCAGGTTTTCTGAGTTCTGTATATACTTTTCTTGATACTTAAAAAGGTAATCATAAATCACAATTAAGATTCAAGGCAATGCCCAAGTTTGGAGCAGTTTGAAGTATGTCAGCTCTAAAGGGGAATTGACTTGCATGATTTTTCTATAGTTTTGAATTCACTCCAGTGAAAATTTCTAGCAACTGATGTTTCCAAGGCTGCTTAGAATCCTGTGGGGGCAATCCCCAAGGTTAACAAGAGGTGAAACAAAAAAAAAATGAACTTTGCTAACTTATATACACTTGCCCTTCCAATTTCCTAGCATTTCCTCTGCTGTGATTTCCAGTAATTTTAGAAAGTAACACCACGTAGTTTCTCACTGAATGCAATTAACAATTTAATGAAACTTGGATTCATTAGCTTGTGTAGATTTTTACAAAATCACCTTACTGAAGCCTGCAGAGTGTGCCCTAATGACCCATGAACAAGCCACAGATATAGTCTTAACGTTCTACAGTGAGCGTTTAAAACAAACTCTGCAGTAAATGCAGTGGCTGGGCTGAAATATGTCATCTTGCTCTCTTTTAAAAGCTACTTAATTTTTTAATGGAAAGTGCAATTTTGCTGACAGTCATATCATTGCTGCTGTATTAGAATAAAGTAGATTTAAAGGCATGGAGTGGAATAAACTATGAAAAGTGGGTCTTTATACAGAAAGGTATAAAATAGAAAATGTAAGGAACACATAGAGAATTCAGGATTTGATTCTGAATGTTGGTGAAGATGTTTGGTTATTGACATTCTTTCCACTATAGTGGAATATTGGTAACAAAGGAGAAGGAATTAAACAGGAGAAAGAAGCTCGGGAAAAAAATTGGAAATATACTGATTGGAAAAGAAGTCATAAAGAGATCTGTGACAACCAAATGAAGTCACACAAACTTTTCTATGTTGGAATTGATACCTGATCGCTGCTAAACAAATGGGTGAGGACAGGGGCTAAATCCTCCAAACCAGACTGATTTATTGATGCAGACTAGGGGAGATTCCAAAACTAGCCCATAGTAAAAGTTTTGGTAAGCAGGACAAATGTTAGAAGAGCCAGGCATTATAACTCAAGTGAGGGGAGAGTCAGCATCAAGCTGGTGTCATGGGAGGCAGGTGATACTGGGGCTTGGTCACAAAAAGATACAAACCCATTAGAAGAGCCAGGATACAAGGCTACAGTGGGGCCTTACTTAAGGCTTACTTGATAATTAGCTGGTAAGTGATTGGCTGTATGCCATGAGTAGGAATGGGTGCAGGTGGAGAACAAGTGATCCTGTATCTGGGAACTGAAAGAATTCAGCCAGAGCTGATAGTCAATTCTGAGTCCTTTTCTAACATGCCCTTACAAAACATTTGTTACTGTGAACCATTACCTTCAAATGCCCCCTTCACTGGCTTTTATTACACCACACTTTCTGGTTTTCCCCTTACCTCTCCAGCTGCCCCTTCCCTACCCCCCTCACTGGCTCATCTTCCCTCCATTTCACTTCTAAACGTTAACAGCTCTCAATGTTCTCTGCTTATCCTGGGTCCTAGTCTCATGGCTTCAATATCATTTACAGATAGTTGATTCCTCTCTCTCTCTAGAGAGAGAGTGCTTTAACCCAGTGTTTCCCACATTTGGTTTGATAACTTGAGTAATTTATCAGTTCTTTTTAAAGGAAAGAAAATTCATACAGATGCCCAAATGTGATGACTTTAATTATCCTTATATTATTTTTATGAGACGCTTTAAAGATATAAACCATATGTGTGAGTGTGTGTGTGTTCCTTAATGCTAAAACAACATTTCAAATTAAATATAATGACAACTACAAAATCACAGCATAATATGACAAGTAATGTTGTTTTGTTAAAACTAAATCAGTTTCTTCATTGTGGATATGGTGCTGACTGCTAAAGGACAGATGCTTTTGAATTCAGCACGCCTACACTGTGAGCCGAGGGTGACTCAATTCTGCTATCACACTCATGGTGAACCTTTTTTACATGTGATCGACTGCTACAACATCATTTGTCCTTCACTTGGCTTGGATATATCATTTATTATTGTTTTTACTAGATGATCTAAAAGTCTTTATATAATTATTTGTCATCATAGTGAAAACATAGAATTTACAAAATAAAAGATCGCTGAGAATATATCTGTAGATGCCATTTTGAGATACAGTGCCTCACTTCGATATTCTATGGTGAACTTAAACTGGAAGTGTCTAAACTAAACTCATTTTCTTCTTCCTTGACAATCTCTTTGTCCTATTTCTTATCTCAGGAGTTAGTACCATCTGATCTATCCAGTCATGCAAGCAAGAAAACTGGGATTCATCCTTGACTCCTTCCTTCTTTCTGTTATCTATAAGCAATAAAACATCAGGTCTTACTGAGCCTACCTTCCAAATATCTCTAGAATTTATCTGACTACTGCTGCCCCATTTCAGTCTACCAACATCTCTAACCTCACCAATGAGTGAGGCGGGTTCAGCCCCACAGCAAAGTGGCTTGTTCTCCCCACTGACCTCCGCACCCACTCAATCAGGGATCTGACTGAAGTCGGTGCAGAATCACCACGGGAGACGTGGAGATCCAAGGACAGCCGGGGAGCTACTTTATACTGCTGAGCTCGCTAGGCCCCCAGCACTGGTTCCTACCAGACCCTGAACATTCACCCCCAGTGCCAGTGATCTGTGGGTGGGCAGCTGCCATTGTGGGGTCCAAGGCCTAGCTGCTGCAGAGCCATAGGGTGCCAGGTGGCTCCCCAGGGGGCTCCCTCCCCTGGTCCGTAGACCCTCTCTAGGTCCCCTTCCCGGGTGTGAACACTGAGTGCTTCCCCAGACGCAAGAGTGTGGAGCCTGGACCTTGGGGACATTGAGACAGGGCAGACCTTTGCCCATGGGAGCTGCAGCAGCTGAGGCACTGAGCGAGCGAGGGCACAGCCTCCTCCCCCTAGTCAGTGTCTTTCCTGCGGAAAGAGAAACCGCACGTCTAGAGGAAGAACCAAAAGACAGGAAAAAAAAAAAGAGAGAGACTTTCTGCTTGCAAATAGTTTGAACCCTGCCTGCTAACTGAAGGTCCACAACACAGTGACTTAATTTGCCAAACTGGTCTCAGGTCAAGCCAATCCTCTGGGGCTGGACCTATCAGAAGCAGTCCCCCAACTGAGATAGAAAATACTCTAAACAACACACAACAGTCTCCCCCTCTGGACAAAGGAAGCCACATAGCTAGATTGTTTCACAGCCTAAGAACAGAGTACAAGGCATGCTGTTAGCCAGACTAAAGCTGTGAGAAAAGATCTAACGATAGATCCAGATGGGAAGGGCTCAGCGGAAAAATATGGGGAGCAGAAAAAACCAAACGGAAACCTCGCTCCCCAAGAGAATTACGGCTCTCTTCCAATTGACATAAACCAGATTCAAAATACCAACATGTTACTGGAAGAATTTCAGTTATGGATTATAAATAAGCTGAATAATATACAAGAAAAAATGGATAACCAACACAAAGAAACCACAAAAAAAATCCAGGATTTGGAAGAAAAATTCACTAAGGAAATTGAAATATTGAAGAAAAACCAAACTGAACTCCTAGAAATAAAGAATTTATTCAGGCAGCTACAAAACACAGTGAAAAGTCTCAAGAACAGGGTAGATCAAACAGAAGAAAGAATCTCAGAGGTTGAAGATAACTCTTTCTAATTAAATAAGTCAGTCACAGAGATAGAGCAAAGAAATAAGAAAAAAGATCAGTCTACAAGAAATGTGGGATTATGTGAAGAAGCCTTTACTCTCATGAAGTTCACGCTGTGTTGTAAGTAGAGGAGAGAGATATGAAACAACTAAACATAAGGGCAAAGAATGCAACCTGACAGAGGAAATGAAGGTATACTTTAGTATAATAACAAACCAATTGTTTGAAATAAGTCAAGGGTGAAAGTCAGACCCTAGTTAATTCATTCAAATTAATATATGAGTTCCAAATTATTTTATTGCTTATTTCATTATGTTAACAATTCAATACCAGGGGTCAAAATGGTATATTATTAAATGTTGTCAAAGAGTGAGGAATGTCTGGGCTGGGCACGGTGCTCACGCCTGTAATTGTAGCACTTTGGGAGGCTGAGACAGGATGATTGCTTGAGGCCAGGAGTTTGAGAATAGCCTGGGCAATAGGAAGACTCCATCTCTACAAAACATTTAAAAAATTATCCAGATGTGGTGGTGGGCACCTGTAATCTTAGCTACTCAGGAGGCTAAGGCCAGAGGATAACTTGAACCCAGGTATTTGAGGTTGAAGTGAGCTATGATTGCACCACTACACTCTAACCTGGATGACAGAGTGATCCCTGCCTCAAAAAACAAAACAAAACAAATAAATAAATATAGAGTGAGGAAAGTTTTGATAAATGTTTGTTTCTTTTTCATGAGGAAATATATGCTAGTTTAAAAATTATACATGGTTGCTTCATTTGGTTTTGTCCAGTAATTATACATTGTGATAGGTGTTTGTAAAGGGAACAAAGAAGGTACTATGATAGAGGATACCTGAGACAGTGGCTATCTAGATAGGGTACTGAGGAAAGTGCCTTGTGTATAGCTGTACGGTTTGGCGCTGAAAAGAGTGCTCAGCTGAGGGGGCAAGTGAGGACTAAAACAGCCCAAACTCTGCTTGCCAGGTTAAGTGCCCTATATCAGGTTGCATTTCTTTAAGTTAGGGTGACATTTTTCTTCCTCCAAAGGTATTGCCTTCTCTTCAAGGCCTGTGCCTGAAGGGATGAGTTCACTCAAGAGGGGACTTTGGTCATGTTTACACATAGGGCTACCTAAAGAATGCTGCAGCACATATCGGGGAAGATCTTTTTGAGGAAATGACATTTGAAATTTGATTTCAATGATAAGCAGGAGTCCATGTGAAGGTTTGCACTTGAAGTAGAAAGAATAGCAAGCATTGTCCGGTTGTCCTTCAGTTAGGAATGTGTCTGATGTGTTTGAAGAACAACAACCAGGCTAGTGGATGGAATAGCATACATTAAGGGAGAGGAGGAAAAGGAGGAGATGAAGTTAGAGAAGTAATGAAGGCCAGAGTGTGGAAAACTTTCCAAGCCATTGTGAAGATTTTGGCTTTTCCTTTGAGTTGGATGGGATGTTATTGGAGTCTCATAATCATAGCTGCTCTGATTGAAGTACCTACCGCCAGTGGTATGCTGCTAAATATTTAACAACCCACTCTCTGGTTGCTGATTTCCATGATGTAAATACTCCCATCATGACTAATTTCACATCATTGAATGTGGAGATGAGAACAGATGTTAACAATTGGCATGCAGTAGTATGAATGAGTTGCAGAAACTCATTTTGCAGGTGCAAAATCTGAAGGGATCAATAATGGTCAGATCCATCGGCCTAGACAAAGAATTTATGAAGAAGACCCCCAAAGCAATCACAGCAGCAATAAAAATAAACATTTATACCCCCATAATATGCTCAAATAAAATAAATAAATATAAATGGAACCTAATCAAATTAAAAAGCTTCAGGCAAGGAAACTATCACGGGAGCAAACAGACCAACCTACAGAATGGGAAAAAATATTCATATGTTACACATCCAATAAAGGGCTGATAACTAGAATCTATATAGAACTTAAGAAAATTAACAAGAAAAAAATCAAACAATTCTATCAACAAATGGGCAAAGGATATGAACAGAAACTTTTCAAAAGAAGAGAGAATAATGGCAGCAAACATATAAAAAAGTGTTCAACATCTCTTATCATTAAGGAAATGCAAATCAAAACCACAATGAGATAGCACCTAACTCCAGTGAGAATATCCTTTATAAAAAAAATCCCAAAACAACAAATGCTGGCATGGATATGGAGAGATTGGAACACTCTTACACTGCTGGTGGGACTGAAAATTAGTACAACTCCTGTGGAAAGTAATTTGGAGATATCTCAAAGAGCTAAAAATACAAATATCATTTGATCCAGCAGTACCAATACTAGGTATTTACCCAAAGGAAAAAAAAGGCATTCTATAAAAAAGACATCTGCACTAGAATGTTTATGGCAGCACAATTCACAATTGCAAAGATGTGAGACAACCCAAGTGTCCATCAATACATGAGTGGATTAATAAAATGTGGCATAATGATACTATGGAATACTACTCAACTACAAAAAACAATGGTGATCTGGCACCTCTTATATTATCCTGGATAGAGCTTGAGCCCATCCTTTGAAGTGAGGTATCACAAGAATGGAAAAACAAGTGCCACATGTACTTGCCATCAAATTGGTACTAACCGATCAACACAAAGGTGCTCACATGGTAGTACCATTCATTGGTTGCCTATCAGGTGGGAGGGCAGTCGTCAGGGTGGGTAAACTCACAACTAATGGTTGTGGAGACTGTATGGGGGAAAGGCATGCTTGTAGCCCTGGCTTGGGCGAGGCAAAGGCATTATATGTAACCAAAATGTTTGTACCCCCCATAATATTCTGAAATAAAAAAAGAAATTTTAAAATAATAATGGTCAGATCAAGGAGGACCTAGTTTACCAAGCTAAAGAGTATAGCCTTCATCCTATACACGGTAGGAAGCCATTGGTGGATTTTAAGCAGAGATAACATGGTTAAAATTGTGTTTTACAAAGTGTTACATGCAAATGGAAAGTAGGACATGGGTCATATTTATTTTATAAATGAGGAAATGAACAAAAGGAAGTTAAATATCTTATTATAGTAAGGGGATCCAAAGAGAAAAATTGGCAAAACACATGAGTTAGCAGCAAAACATTTGAACTCAGGTTATTCAAATATCCCATTTGATAAAATATCACTAAAGAGGAAATAGCTAAAGTATATTTTCTTCATTTGAGACGTTTAATAGAATAACAGTAAGAGAACATGTGGGAAGGCTACATTGGCAGCAAAAAAGTATGTGTCTTGTCAATAGTCCAATAAAAATGTCACCATTGAAAATGGATGACTTTAGAAAGCTGAATCATTTCCAAGAATTTTGAAACAGTAGAGAAGTTTAATTTAAAACAGAATTACTAATTGCACCTTTTTGTATCTTTCCAGAAGGATAAACAAATGGCTGAGGATTGCCACTCATAATACAGGTCCATTAATAAATTATGTAACTTCAACACTAAAATAGTCCTTAATTATATAAGCCTTAATAGTTTATAATCAACCTGAGAGAGGAAATAGAGGTAGACTTTAGTAATAAACCAATTATTTGAAATAAACCAAGGATGAAAATTAGATTCTAGTTAATTTTATTGAAATATTGGTATATGATTTCCAAATTATTTCACTACTTCTGTATTTCATTAATGTTAAAAATGGAATACCAAGGTTCCAGGGTTCCAAGTTGTGTGTTACTAAATGGTGTTAAGGAGTGAAGAGTGCTTGGATAAAATGTTGGTTTCTTTCTCATGGGGAAAAATATGTGAGTTTAAAATTATACATAGTTTTTTTTTTCAGTTGGCTTAAACTAGTATCAAGAGGCATCTTAAACAAGGTGAAATTTGTCATTTCTCTTGGAACACAACCAAGAAGAACTAATTAGCAGGAAAAGTTTTCCCCTGCAGGCTGCAAAATTAGTCTTGAGGTCAAAATAAATGATAATGAGAAAGTTGGGTTATTAAGTCTAAGCATAGTTTCCAAAGGATAAATATAAAAGGTCACTGAGCAGAATATTATCATAGAGGAGCTTTCAAGTTTGCAGATTGAGATTTAGTTAATATAAGTTGCTGAATTTTTAACAAATTTGCATCATGTACATTTCCTTCATCTCTACTGAATCATTAAATTAGAAAATATAACCTCCCAATATATTTTAACATGAGTGCTGAATTCAAAATGTTCTCGTGTCTTAAATTTTCAATAGTGAAGTTTGGGCTTATTTTATCAAGAAACCACACTCTGCTTTAAATAGAATTGGAGCACTTCCTATAATTTTTAACTAGTTAGTAGGAAATTCATAATTCTTTCTGCCTTCTGCTTGACTTTCATTCATATATTCCATGAACATTTACTGGGTATTTCCTTAGTCTGTTTTCTCTTACTGTAACTGAATACTTGAGGCTGGGTAATTTATAAAGAAGATGAACTTATTTCTTACAATTCTGGAGATGGGGAAGCCCAAGATTGAGGGGCTGGCATGTGGTGAAGGCCTTCTTGTTGCATCATAACATAGTGGAAGGCATTACATGATAAAAGAAGAAGAAGTATGTGTCAGCTCAGGTCTCTCTTTCTCTTCTTATAAAGCCACCAGTCCCATCATGGGAGCCTCACCCTGATGACCTTATCTAATCCTAATTATATCCCAAAGGCCTCAACTCCAAATACCATCAGCATATGAATTTGGGGATTCAGTTTCCAAAACATGATATTTGGGAGACACATTCAAACCACAGAAAACATCTATTTTGTGCAGGTCCCTGTGGAAGGCGTTGTGTTAAATGCAGCAATGAATCTATTAAGGATCCTGAATCCATTAAGGATGTAGCTTAGTAGGGAAAATAAAACACATTCTTCAATTTGCGTAACACAAGATTGAATGTTACAAGTGTCATATGAGAAGTACAAATAAAATATTCTTGGAAGATATCACTTCTACTTGGGACAAAAGTGAAGGGTTTTAGATAAGGATAAGAACACATGGAAATGAGTGATGGAAGGGCATTCCAGGTGGAAGGAATAAGTTTCAATAAAGACTTGGAGCTGGGGAACTATAGAATGTGTATGAGAAGAATGTAATTCAATGAGGCTGAGCTGTGGGATGTATATCAAGAAGAATAATGATGAATGGGATAAAATGTAGGTTCGTTAAGTAATCCATTAATTGACAGATATTTAGTGGGTACCACCTATGGGCCAGGGATTGGTCTAGACAGTGGGGATGGAAGAATAAAAAACACAGTCTTCAATCTCATGTAATGTTGAGAAATTCCTTGAATGCTAAATATAGAGTTTTGATAATCAATAGCGGAAACGTCAAAAGTAATATGATAGCTACATGATCACAGCTTTTCAGAAAGAAAAAGTATATTACAAAGCTACTAGCAATATGTTGTCACTAGTAGAAACTTGGAGTACTGGAAAACCTGTACTATTCCCAGTTATCACTTACAGAAAGCAAAACAACTGGCATAATAAAATATATAGTATTTGTGTATAATTTCACATTGTAAGGAATCAATTTCACGTCTATTAGCTCATTTGTTTCTTCTGTCAACCCCATTAAGGCAGGCATTATTATTTCCATTTTATAGATGAGGCTTACAGACTAAGTGATTTATTGATGGCCACATAGCTTTAAATAGCCAAGCAAGAATTTGATCCCAAATCTTCTGTCACTCCATATCCCCTACTATTTTTCTGAAGTTTTCAGCCTCTACAGAATCAAAAGTACAATCTTCCTGTACATATTTTTCCTATCTCATTATTCCAACACTGGATGCAATGCAACACTAACAAGATTATTGTGAGCATAGATTTATGAAAATCTTTTTAACTGTCAGTTTTGATTTAAATTAAAAATAATATCATGTAAATCATACAGACAGGTCATAAGGCTGCATCCCTAGTGCATTACAAATGCTGATTCCTTGACTTCTGGTGGGGTTATCTGTATATTTTACAACATTTCTGAATGGGTCTGTATGAGTTTGTCAAAATCCTTTGTTGGCATTCTTTTTCTCATCCTGAAGATCCCCCATATTGATTCAACAGATCTTTCATAAAGGTGACTTCTTTCAAAGGCTACAGCAACATTTATCTTTCATAGACTGCAGAAGTGTCATTTCCCTTGAGAGGAGCACTATTGATTATTTATTAGAGTTTTGTCCCAGTGGTACTGAGGTAGTAGGAGACTACAAAGGGAGAATCAAGGTTTAGATACCCATTTGGAAGGTTTGAAAGACAGCAACAACATGCTTATGAATTCTTGCTGATACAACAGCTGCATTAAATGGCACTGAAACATAGGCAATTTCATAACAGTTCTATCAAAGAGGTCTTTTGGCACCACATAGAGAAAACCATCTATAACACATATTCTCTGCTTGGCTCCCACAGCAGTTATGAGGAGCTGCTCCATATCACTCAGTTGCATGATCTTGTTGAATTTCATTAACCATTTTATGAGAGAACTCGTACCATCCTTCTGTATTGTAGTTGTGTAACTCTTGCTAAACACACCTTCTGCCTTTGCATGAGCTGATTCTTATGTCTGGAAATAACCTACTCCACTTTGTCTATATACTGAACTCTATTTAAATGTTGAACTCTTAGATTTCCCCTACTTTGTGAGGCTTTCCCTTATTACACTTTCTCCACTCGCTCTTTTCACAACAGGGAGGGCTGGCATTGTTACTGGCTTTATGCTAGGCATTTCTGATACAGTAGAGCAATGAAAAAGGCAGACGAGGGTCCTTCCCTTATTAGGATTTTTTTCTAGTGAGGAGAAAGAGGCAATAAACAAAACAGAGAATACAATAATTTCCCACTGTGGTATGTGCCACGAAGAAAAGAAGAAGACAGGGTGCTGTGATAGAAAATGTGGAGAGAAGTGTGATTAGGTGGTTAGGGAAGCTTTTCTGGCACCCCACCTGTTTCCCTATCACTTGCATTGTTCCCTTCTCTGTACTTTACTGGACTTGTTGGTTTCCTTGTCCTCTCTTCCTAATAGTGTGCAGACTTCTTGGCCAAATGAATCATGTTGTCTTTATCTGAATCCACTGGTGCAGAGGAAGCAATTTAAAAATATTTGTTCAACTGACTTGACAAAACAGGCTCTGAACAACTGAGTGACTTGCCTAGAGGTATACCTCTAGAAAGGTATAGCTCAGGGTTTCAATATGACCTTTCTTACTCCACAGGTAGTGTCCTTTCTTCTACATTACAACTTCCTTTCATTGTCGTTATAATGACCCCCAAGGTCCTACATAATCTGTACCATTGCTACCCTTATACCCCTACATCCAGCTTCATCTCCTACTCTCTCCTCCCTCAGCTCCAGCCTGCTGCCCTCCTTGCTCTTGAGTAGGCGAGGTATGCTCCCACCTCAGGATCTGGCTCTGTTTTCTCTCCCTTTCTTCTATGTTCTTCCCCTCGTAGCTCCTTGGCCCATTCCTTTGCTTCCTTCATGTCTTCATTCATGTGTCACCTTCTCAATGAAGGATACACTGTCCTTCTTATTTAAATCTCTAACCTGCTCCCTCATTACTCTTGATCCTCCTTAACCAATCTGATTCCTCCACCCATGGCAGTTATCATCTTCTACTTTATTAGATATCTGTCTTACTCATATTGTTTATTGTCTCTCTTTCAAGCTAAATAATAGGTTCCAGAAGAGTAGGATCTTGTTCTATTTTGTTTACCATTGTAACTTAAGGTCCTAGAACAGTGCCTGGAACACCATAGTCACCCAATAACTATTTGTTGCATAAACTTTGAATAAAATTCATGTTTAGTTAGAGACACCTTGTACATGATTGAAGAGCAGTCTCTTAACATCAAACTTGAATGCAAGCAGCAAACAAAGGTCATCCTGTATTACCACTGGATGCTTTCCTGCTGTCCTTCCTATGCCAAGTATAGCATAGTGCTGAGACTTGGGTGGATAACAGGAAGCATAGAACATCCTTTAGAGTAAAATATTGCCCCATTTATATTTTCTGAATATCTTTCTACTTGATAATCAGGACAGAGGACATAAGTCTACCCCACTTCTATCTACTCTATTCTTGGCACTTTGCTAGGCACACGGAGAAGAGGTGTTCAGGAATGTTTGGTGAATGGTCTCACATATATAAGCAATTGGGAATTTATTGTGTTCTCTTCTGATATCTTCCAGGGTCTTTCCTCTAAAAGAATAGTAGTAGATGATTTTCCAACTGGCTCATGGATTTTATCTGGGCTACTTTCAATGAGACATGGGAAAATAATGGGAGTGATGGGATCTTTTTTAAAATGACCCTTTCTATGCCTATTAATTTTGTTTTTCTATTTATCCATGGAAGTCCCGCATCTGACAGCAAAGCAGCTACCAAAATAGGTTCTCTCCAACTTGGCAAGCAAAGCCATCTTCCTCAGCCAAATTGTATTTAAATAAATAGATCCTGACTTCTTAGCTCTTTGCCCATCATACTTTGTTTGTTTTGCAGGGTGTCTTTAGAGGTCATCCAAATTTTATTTAAATGCTGTTACAGCATAAACATTACTTAAAAATAAAATTTTGAAACATTAGACATTTTCAAATATGAGCTTTTGATAGATATGTTCTGTAATCTTCATTTAATTTTTTGGAATTTGTCCTAGAACAAAGGCCTTTGAGGACATGGTCATTGGATTCAAATTAAGTAGAACAAAATCTCACTGCTATGGAAGTCTAGAATCTGAAGCTTGCTCACTGTTACCACTCTGCCTAGTTCCACCTCTCCTCACCTGCCATTTCCACATAATTATCTCATGGCCGCCTAGTTCACCATTTCACATAATTCTACAAAAGTCTAGTTCCCTTGTCAAAGACTCATAACCACACAGAAGATACCACAGATACACAGCCATACTAAATATCACTCCCTAAGATATATAACTATACCAAAGGATTCTCAGATACATGACCATGCTACAGCCTGATACACATTTGGGTATAACAAATAAACCCACATATCCTACATAGCCATGCCAACACATACTGCATCCCAGCCCAATTTTCTCCCACAGACACTCAAATACACAAACTCACTAATGCTTAATTTTTTTCTCTCTCCTTTGTAGGAGTCTTATCCATGGTGAAAGGTGCAAGCCCTTATTCAGATAAACAGTGCAGGAAATGATGGACATAAGAAAAATGAGTATAGAATTTTAGAGAAATACTAAAATAATATAAGAATTGTGTATTTACTAGATTAATATCTACAGAATAATAATTACCATTAAAATATTCTGAATCTGATCAATTAAGTGAGAATTTACTTTGTTCACTACATGTATCTATGAGATAATAGTATTTGGTTTTAAGAAAGGAATTTAATTTCCTTAAGTAGTAATCAAAACTCTCTTCGGTAGCAAGTGGCTTTAAGCCATAGGCCACATTTATATAGGGGTTAATAAATCATAGTAAGATTGAATTATTCTCAGATATACACAGAGAGATAACTCTGGAGCTCTGTGGAGAGTCTTCCTAGAGCATTCAGTATAGTACTGATCCCCACTTGTGCCTGAAAAAATTACCTGAGTCCAGAGAAAGAACCATCCAATGGCATCAGATATAACAGTCCTGTTATCTTCAAGAAGCCTAATACATGTACAATTTGAGTCCCTCGTTGTGGGGGACAGTCAGAAAAATATTTAAAGAAATGATTGGCCAAATGTTTTGTAAATTTGATAAAAGTTATAAACTCATAGACCCATGATTCCTAATGAACCCCAAGCACAAGAAACTTGAAGAAAATCAACTCAAGGCAAATTATAATTTAATTGCTCAAAACCAGGGACAGAGAAAATCTTAAAATCAGCTGGAGGAAGCATAACCATACATTACATAGATAATAATGACAACGGGCCTCACACTGGAAATAATGCAAGAAAGAAAATGTTGGAACGATATTTTTAAAATACTGGAAAAAACTTGTAAACTAGAAATCTAAAATACATTTAAAAGATGAAGTCTAAATAAAGACTTTTGCAGATATACATACAAAAGGCAAGAGAATTCAGCCTCAACATACCTGCACTACAAGAAATGTTAAAGAAGTCTTTCAGAAAGAAGGAGAATGGTAACAATGGAAATATGGACTTACACAAAGGAAGCAAGACCAATAAAAATGGTAACTACATGGATTCCTGCCTCCTGGTGTTTGTCTAAAGCCTCTGTTACAAGCTGTAGGCTAGAATTTGTCTCTTCCACAAGGAAGCCCCAACTCAGAGCCCAGTGTAAAGGAATGTACCAGGTACTCTAAACTTTTGATATTTCAAAGAATAGATCCTTGGGTTCTGAGCTAACACCTCTTAGACAAATTTCAGCTTGTACTAGTGGACTGAGTAGGGATTTTTAGTACACTTTGTAGTTTCCAAGCAGACATACTTTATTAAAGCAGACTGTTGATCCAAATTCTAGAGAAATAAGAATTAATTATGAAGGACTGAATAAAGTTATTAATGGGTTATTTATGTGTGGTTATTTGGGATATGATTGCTATTATTTTTAAATGTTATTTCATATGTATATAGGGAAGGCTTTTCTCTTTTTTTAGGCCCTAAACACAATTTAGTAGATTATAATTTTATAAACTTAAAATGAATCATCTTTAAATAGTAGTTGATTCTCATAGATCCCTCAGAATTCAGAGACAATTACATTTACTGTAGCTCCTTACTTTTTATGGCAATATAATTATTTTCATTGGTTTATTAAGAATGTATTCTCCTCTTTACCAGGTTATAATTGGCCAACTTAATTATGCAACCAAGACCCTTTAGTCAAGGTTCCCCAGGATTCTCCAGAGAAAACAAACCAATAGATGTTATAGACACACACATACACACATACACACAAACACACACACATATACATACATGGTGGGGAGAGAGAGAGAGAGATTGATTTTGATCGATTTATTATGGGAATTGGCTCATGTGATTGTAGAGTTTGAGAAGTCCCACCATCTGCCATCTACAAGCTGGAGAATCAGGAAAACTGGTGTTGTAATGCAGTCTGAGTCCAAAGCCTAGAGAACCAGAAGCACCAATGTGCCAGGGCAGAAGATGGAAGCCCCATCTCAAGAAGAGAGAGAGAATTTACCTTTCCTTTGCTTTTTTATTCTATTTGGGCCCTCAAGGGATTGGATGATGCCCACCCACATTGGGGAGAGAGGATCTTCTTTACTTAGTCGGCCAATTAAAATGCTGATCTCTTCCTGAAACACCCTCACAGGCACACCTAGAAATAATGTTTTGACTGCTATCTGGGTATCCCTTAGCCCAGTCAAATCTATACATAAAATTAACCATTATATCTGGAGTGCCATATTTGAGAACAATCTTCTTTTGGTCGTATGTGACAAGCTCATTATTAAGAAACATATATTGGGTTAATGCCTACAAAGTCCTTCCAGGAAACTACCCTGGTACCTGGCTAGAGGGTCCCAGTCTCACAGGTGGTAAGGATGGTCACTTCCTGACAGGTCGGGGACATTAGCAAAATTATAAGACCTCAGGAAGAGAGAATTTCACCTAAATTTATATGTGCAATATATGAAATCTAGTGGAAAGTATATCTTGGGCTTGGTTTCCTAGTCTTTACTAGGAGAACAACAATAAAAGTTTTCATAAAGTCTAACTCAAGATTTCTAATGTAAAAAAAAAGATTTCTTATGTAAATTTGTGGACAGAAGTTAATTTTGGCCTCACTAGTTGCTCAATATTATATAGTTCCATAGTTGAAGAGCAAATTCAAGGAGGCCTATGTGATTAATTAACACTCTTGTTTGCACCTGTAGAAATAAATAGGCCAAACCTACTGAGGCAAAACTTTTTAACAATCATTGCTGGAGATTATTTATGATAACAAGTTTGGGTATTGTGAGAAAAAAATTCTGAAACTTGGAAATAAGACACATCCCTTCAATATTAGGTGGGAGCAAGGACCACTCATCTCACTGGTTCCCTCTAATTAATAGGTTAAATAATGTCTTTCCATGTGTTAAAAAATAAAGAACAGAAAAAGAAGGAAAAGAAAAAAGAGAGAAGAAAATTAAACTAGGTAACTTCTAAGATCCCTTTTAGCTCTTATCAGTTTTGAATTTTATATCCTGAGTGTATATTGAGAGTCATTTACTTTGAAGAGTCTCAGAATAAATTAAAAGATGAAGGCAGATGTAGGTTTTTCTTTTTGCTGCCTCTAAGAATGCTAGTTTTTGATCACCTTCCTGTTTGGTATGAGGTATAGACAAAAAACAGGGAAGCCTTCATTAACATTACAGATCTCAAACTTTGACACTAAAAACTAGTGTCAAAATTACTTGTATAGCTGCAAGAAAGATTCCTTATTCAACAAATGGTGCTGGGAAAACTGGGTAGCCACATGTAGAAGACTGAAACAAGATCTGCACCTTTCACCTCTCACAAAAATCGAATCATGGTGGATAACAGACTTAAACCTAAAGTGTGAAACTATTAGAATTCTAGAAGAAAATGTGGGAAAAACTCTTACAGACATTGACCTAGGCAAAGAATTTATGAAGAAGACCCCAAAGGCAATCACAGCAACAACAAAAATAAATAAATGGGACCTGATTGAATTAAAAAGCTTCTGCACAGCCAAAGAAACTGTCATGAGAGCAAACAGACAACCTGCAGAAGGGGAAAAAATGTTCACATGCTACATATCCGATAAAGGACTGATAACTAGAATCTATTTAGAATTCGGGAAAATCAGCAAGAAAAAAATCAAACAGCCCTATCAAAAAGTGGGTAAAGGACATGAATAGAAATTTTTCAAAAGAAGACAGAAGAATGGCCAACAAACATGAAAAAATGGTCAACATCTCTAATCATCAGGGAGATGCAAATCAAAACTACAATGAGATTATATCATTTTTATAGTAAAGTAGTCAACTAACAAACTATTTCATCAATTCATCTATGCTAAATAGAGCTGAAATTATGGTATCACTAGCTGCTGTAACAAATATACACTGAAATGTATAATGACTCAATCATAATATAGATGTATTTCTTGCTTATTTAGAAGTGCAAGATGGATGTTTCTGGTTGGGGAGGTTGGTTCTCCTCCACACAGTCATTCTGTGGGCCAGGCTGACAAAGAATTTACCATTTTATACTTGGTTTCCTTGGTCTCCATGGTAATTTCTAAATAGCATAAATACAATTGAAAGATTCTAATGGATCAGGGATGTATTTGGCACATATCATTACCCCTCACATTTTGTTGGTTAGATCTCATTTGTATAACCACACAGTGCAAATGACACTGGGAAATGTAGTCTACCATTATGTAAATTGTTAGCAGTCTCTGCCATGTTTGCCTTTCTGGTTAAAACATTCCTTTATATCCTTTTCAGACATACTATACATTTGATGCCTCTGTAAACGAGACATTCCAAAATTTCATGTAGTCACTGAATCTAGCTCAATCAGATCTTGATATGGTTCCTTATGTTCTGGCTGTCCATGACCTAAAAAGACAAGCTGAATTATCTGTACCTCCACCCCACCATACCCAATATACAATGGTGGAGCAGGGCAAGTTGAACACAGTAAAAAATTTCATTCAGAAAGGGACAACTCAGAAACACGTTGCAATCACTGATCCAGAGCAATGATGGAATTCTACTGGACAGGCATTTTGAGATTTCTCTACCATGACAGTGAAAAAAGTTCCATGATAAGCTCCTGATTTTTCTCTTTTGGAGGAATTCCTTTGTCCATTACTCTCAGTGGCCCTTGGCTACACATTCTGGGATGTTTTTCACTATTCATTATTCTTCATTGGCATATCTGAAGTGGGTGAGAAAGAAACAGCCCTGACAGCTGACAGCTGGTAGCAAGCCTGGCAACTAAATTTAGGCCATGGTGTTTACTTGATAAATAGCTAGGCCATGGTGTTCCCTGCTGAAATAAACATTTTCATACAATATCAACAATATTTGAAAAGAGATCACTCCATGACCTTGGTGAAACAAGACAAAAACAAGACCACTCAGTAATCATGACTAAACACAGACACAAAGCAAGAACAGTACACAACCACAAAAAAAAATAACTAAATAACTTTCATTCCTGGTGATATAACTATTTTACCAATGGCAATGCTAGCCATATATACTTCATTATTTCTGTCTCCTACATAAAATTTAAAATACTGAATCACATAATTTCCTCTGTTTACTGATAGCATTCAATCCAGAACAGAAGCCCACCTCCTTAAATCCTTTCCAAGCAGAATTAGCCCAACATTCCCATTAGTTATGGAATGAGTTGTGTCCCCCAAAATTTATATGTTGAAGTCCTAGCCCCCAGTACCTCATAATGTAACTGTATTGGGAGATAAAGTTTTTAAGGAGGTGATTAAGTTAAAATGAGGTGTTTAGGGTGGGCCCTAATCCAATGTGACTGGTGTCCTCATAAAAAGAGTAGATTAGGACACATAGAGAAATACCAAGGGACATTTGTGCACAGAGAAAAGCCTGTGTGAGGACAAAGCAAGGAGGCAGCTATCTGCAAGCCAAGGAGAGAAGCCTCAGAAGAAATCAGCCCTGCCAAGACCCTGATCTTAGACTTCTAGTCTCCAGGATTCTGAGGAGATAAATTTCTGTTCTTTAAACCACCCAATCTGTGGTATTTGTTATTGCAGCCTGAGAAGACTAATATACTACCCTAATTCCCTGTTACTGAGATATCCTATAGTTCCTCATGGCGTGGAATCCTCCCTGATGTAGCAAGTTAAAAAAAAAAGAAAAACAATTTTGACTACAGGGTTTCCCTGGTGCTCTTTGATACTTGGCTTTATCATGGATGTGAAGGGAACGTTCGCTTTTTGGGAGATGCACAGGTTTTGCAATGTGCTTCTTTCTGGTGCCAACTGGGGACTCAAGAATTTTTTTATAGGTTAAAATACACACACATATACCCCCCACACACATAATTTCTTTTGTAAATTATTACTGAAAAAATGTAATAGATTTCTGATCTGTATGCTCACAGGAAGTTCTGTGTACCAGTAATTATACCCAAAGTTCTTTCTTAGACATAGTTAAGTCTCCTCTGCTCCCTAGCTTCCTTGCCTGTTGGTTCTCTCTTAACTCAGTGCTGCTACCTTGAGACCATCTGAAATTATAGGCTTGTTGTGAAGGTAACACCCTTAAACTATATCCTTTTGTTTAACTACAAACTTTGTTGGCCAAAGCTTTTGTCAGTCTTATTTTATACTTTTTGGTTTCCCAAATCAGTCAGCCCTTCTAATGTTATGAAAACTCCAAATTTCTCTATTATTATTTTTCATTTCTGCTTGCAAGCTTATTTATTGTTTTCTAAGCTCATAGTTTTCTTGTAATACTTAGCTAAATATTTCAAGTAATTATCACCTTGCTAAACATAAGCAACTACTCATACATACTAACACTTTTTAAATATTTTTCTCTAAAATATATCACTTTGTTAAACCTAAAGTGTGAAACTGCAAGAATTCTAGAAGAAAATGTAGGGAAGATCCTTTCACACATTGGCCTAGGCAAAGAATTTATGAAGAAGACCCCAAAGGCTATCATATCAATAACAAAAATAAATAAATGGGACCTGATCAAATTAAAAATCTTCTGCACAACCAAGGAAACTATCACAGGAGCAAACAGACAACCTACAGATTGGGAGAAAATATTCATATATTACACATCTGAAAAAGAGCTGATAACTAGAGTCTATATAGAACTCAGGAAAATCACCAAGAAAAAAATCAAACAAGTCTATCAAAAAGTGGGCAAAGGCCATGAACAGAAACTTTTGAAAAGAAGATAGACTAATGCCTAACAAACATATGAAAAAATGCTCAACATCTCTAATCATCAGGGAAATACAAATCAAAACCACAATAGGATATCACTTATCTCCAGTGAGAATGGCCTTTATCAAAAAGTCCCCAAACAATAAATCTTGGCCTGAATGCAGAGAGATAGGAACACTCATACACTGCTGTTGGGACTGCAAACTAGTGTAACCTCTGTGGAAAGCAATATGGAGATACCTCAAAGAGTTACAAGGAGAACTACCATTTGATCCAGCAATCCCATTACTAGGCATCTACCCAAAAGAACAAAAGTCATTCTATAAAAAAGACATCTGCACTCAAATGTTTATAGCGGCACAATTCACAATTGCAAAGATGTGGAAACAACCCAAGTGCCCATCAATACATGAGTGGATTAATAAAATGTGGTATATGTATACCATGGAGTTCTACTCAGCCACAAAAAAGAATGGTGATCTAGCACCTCTTGTATTATTCTGGATAGAGCTGGAGCCCATTCTACTAAGTGAAGTACCACAAGAATGGAAAAACAAGCACCACATGTACTCACCATCAAATTGGTATTAACTGACCAACACCTAAGTGCACATATAGTAATAACATTCATCAGGTGTCGGGCAGATGGGAGGGGGGAGGAGGGGATGGGTATATACATACATAATGGGTACAGTGTGCACCATCTGGAGGATAGACAGGCTTGAAGCTCTGACTTGGGTGGGGCAAGGGCAATATACGTAACCTAAACATTTGTACCCCCGTAATATGCTGAAATAAAAAAAAATTTTAAATGGGAAAAAAATCTTCATGGATCCACTGGGAGTCATGGCTCAGAGGCCCATGAATAAAAATGGCAAGTTTGCTCAGAGCATTCATGGCAGTTAAGACAATTTGTCTAGCTTGCTGCTAAGTGCTCCAAGGACTTATCTATTCTGGCTAAAAATTCCATGCACACCATTGCACACGCACACACACATCCATTAAAAATATCTAATTTCTATTCTTATATTCTAATAAGTAAATAAAAGATAAAATAAAAGTGTTAATGCATATATATATCAGTTTGATAGGTATTTATATATATATATATATCAGTTTGATAGGTACTGTTTTCAAAGTTCTCATAGGCAATAGTTCTATCCAATATTTTGTTCTGGAATGGTACACCACTCAAATTTGTTTAGCTTCCTGTATCTATTTCCCTATCACTTACTGTTTGCTGTCCACCCACTAAACTAATGTCTCATATTTTAAGATTTTGTTATGGTATGACCCTGTTCCAAGGTACCAAATTTTATATTAGGGTAATAGTTGCTACTGTAACAGTAGGTAAATGTCTGTACAAAATAACAGTTTAACAGAAACCAAGCTGGTTCTTTCCATTCTTGTGTGGTTTCCTTTCACCTAACAATGTAACTCCAGAATCTTAACATGCTTAGAACTGATCTCAACAAAATTTACCTGACCTGTTCTTTATCCAGTGCTACACATTTCAGTAAATGGACCTATCATTTACCATGTTCCCCAATCCAGAAACCTCTCTGTTCTACCTCTAAACCATTCACAAAGCACTAAATAATTCTCTCAATACCCCTCCTCTTTAGCTGTACTCTCACAAGTCTGGATCATGTACTGTCTAACAGATCTTCCATCTTTTACCCTTCCAATTAATTCAATGCACAGAGATTCAGTGCTAGTCTTAAAACAAATATGTCACTTTCTGGTATAGTTGGAATATTTGTCCCAGCAAAATTTATATGTTGAAATTCTATCCCCCAAGATGGTGGTATTAGGAAGTGGGACATTTGGAAGGTGATTGGGACATGAGGCCCTTGCAAATGGGATTAGTGCCCTTATAAAAGGCTCAAGGGAACTCTTTTGCTCCTTCTACCATGAGAGAGCACAGCAAGAAGGTATGTCTATGACCCGAATGTGAGCCCTCACTAGACACTGAACCTGCTAGTACCTTGACATTGGACTTCTCAGCCTCTAGAACTTTGAGAAATCTGTTGTTAATAAGCTACCCAGTTTATGATATTTTATTATAGCAGCCTGAATGGACTTAGACAGTTTCTTCTTCAAAACCCAATGGCTTCTCATCACCATTATACTGCAACCCAAACTTCTTGCTGTGACCTACAAGGTCCTTAATCATCTGGCCCCTGCCCATCATTCTGACTTTATCTCCTCCTTCTCTTCCCATGACCTTCACTTCAGCCACAATAGCTTCTCAGTTCCTCAAAATGCAGACCATGTTCACTCTCGTCTGTGAGCCTTTGCACATGATGACTTTTTCTCTTAGAATACCTTTTACTGTAACCTCTTTCTTTTTCTCGACTGCAAGTCATCTTTGGGGCCTTGACTTAAGTAACTCTTTCTCTTAACCTACTGCCCCAAAGAAAATTCTGAGTTAGATGTCTCTTCCATGTGCTCCCCTATTACTGGAATTCCACAATTTTAGCACACATTACCCCCCAAATTTATAGAGCTATAATAATGATGACAATGATAATAATAATAATAACACCAGTAATAGTAATATTAACTGATATTTATTGAATACTCACACCATACCTGGCACTGTACTACATCCCGAGAATAAAGTTGTAAACAAAATAGATATGGCCTTTGCCCTCATAGAGACAAAGGATCATAAAAACAAACACATGAGTAAAAATATATGCAGTTGAAAAAATATATCGGGTTGAATCATGTGAAATTACTGGTATTTGACCATTTTGACCCATAAAAATGTCAGTTTCACATAGTTGGCCTAATGTTTACAAATTTTGGTAACTGCTAAGTAGCAAAAGAACACATGAGAAAGGAAAGCACAGAAGGGGTGGAGTAACTTCTTTAGAGGTGGATGATCAAAGATAACCTTATAAGGAAGTAATATTTGAGCTTAGAATAATGAAGTGGACCCACCCGTGTTAAGGTTGGGGGATAAATTTTCTAGACACAGAAAATGATCATTGCACTGTATGATAATTGTTTTAATTATTTCCATTAAATAGTAAGCATTGCAATGGCAGGGATTGAGACTATTTTATTCACTTTTGTGAAATAGGAAGTATGCAACTGAAAGTTTATTTAATGAATAAAGGGATGCAGGAACAAATGAATGAATGGACCTAAACTCCTAGCACACCTCCAATATTGTCTCCTATGACACTTTTCTTTCTCCAGCTATATGGTGGTTCTAAGATTCTTATGTTTACCTGTAATCAAAGTGTTCATTCCTATTAATACCTTTCTGATTTTTCTCATTGAAATTATTTCTGCCTAGAAAACTGTCATTTCCCTGAATAATTTTTACCCACCCTTCAATATTCATATTAGGTGTCCCTTACTTCAGGAAGAGTTTCCTAACCACTTCTCCATCACCAAACCCATCATCACACTTCACAAAACCCAACAGAGACTCTTCTCTGTTCTCTTTACTATCTTGGGCTTCCCATTGTCATGCCACTTGCTACATTTTTTAAAATCATTCAACATATGTATTTCTCTTCCCTACTGAATTGTAAAATACTCTGGAGCAAGGCCTACACTTTCTTTTTCACTGTGTCTCCACATAGTAAGTGCTCAAAAATGATTGTTGGACTGAGAATTGGTCATTGTGGTCATTGACGGTACATAGATAGAGAACTATGAATATGTACTCAATAATGCATTTATTTCCAGGAAACACTAGCAAATTAAATTAAAGTTTTTGATATAGAAATGGACTTAGAGAAAACTTCCCAAGATGTTGTGGTTTTGAAATTATAAAAATATTAGGCTAAATTAAAATAAATCATAGTATTTCAGGTGTTGTCTTATTTCATTGATCTGCCTTATCTCTAGAAAAATGCATACATTCTGAATACAATCATGATAACCTTGAATAAACAATTAAGAATTAGAGGGTGAAGAGGATGACTAATCTAAAGAATTCAGAAATGCCAACTTTGTTATTTTTTTTATTTCAGAATATTATGGGGGTACAAAAGTTTAGGTTACGTATATTGCCCTTGCCTCCCACTCGAGTCAAAGCTTCAAGCATGTCCAACCCTTAGATGGTGAGCATCACACTCATTATGTATGTATACACCCATCCCCTCCCCCCCACATATGCCCAACACCCAATTAATGTTATTCCTATATGTGCTCTTAGGTCCAACTTTGTTATCTTGAACATGGAAATAACTATTTACCTACAAAATTTAACAGTGGTTGAACGTATACTTCATCCTATGGAAAGTCAGAAAAAAAGTGATTTGACTCATGGGTAGATACTTTATAGTGATAGAAAGTCACATTTGAGGAATTCTTCAGATTCCAGTTCAGTGTCACATGAAAGCTACACTTTTTTCTCTGCCTATAAAAATTATCCTTGTGTAATATCCTGAGATGCTGCAGTCCAGAGGTGTTGTCTTCCACAGCTCAGCTGAGGCCTGTGAAGTTAGTATTGATAATTTAATGTAGCGGGTCAACGCAGCAGAGGGCAGCAGGAAAGAGGCAGCTGATTGTGTCTGCTCACCAGGGTCCGCATAGCTCTTGATAGGGGTTTTACAGAGAAGCCGTGACTAGCCAGCATTTTCATCGGATAAAGTGTCAGACTGAGGTGATATTGAAGATGTTTGTCCAGCGAAAAAGGTGAGTATCCAAGACAAAGCCAGAATTCACATCCAGGCAGGTGATACATAAAGTAGCAGCCAGGCAGTACCTAGGAGCCAGTTGATTCTGATATCATTACTGTTGCATCTTGCTGCAAAGAGAGAATTTGAAGGTCTTGGCCTGGTTTCTGGGTCTTGCTCTTCTGTCTGCTAAGATGGCCAGACCCTGAGATCACCCTGGTTTAGTGCTAGATTCTTTGGACTATACACACAAGAAACTTGGTGTGTATAGATGAGGTTAATTTCATTCTGCTACTGAAGTGATGGCAAGGATGGACGCTGTTATCATATTTCCTGATCTTTCATGGATCGTTCCTGAATGTATCCCTCATTAGTACTGACATAAATTTCATTAGATCCTGTCAGGCATTTTTTTTCTTTATTAAAGGTTGTTCTTATTTTGCTTTTAAACAGGCTGCAATGGCCTTTGTTGTTATGTACCCTCTAAGTGCTTGGACTTTAGATGATGATGATGATGCTACCCACTATTACTTTTGAGGACTTAGTATGTGCACTCAGTAAGAGTTTTATAAGTAAGAGTATGGTATTATTTAATCCTTGAGAGGCAGGCTAGTATTCTGGTTAGGAAGATGAGCTCTAGAGTGAAACTTCTTGTGTCAGCAACTTAGATCCATCACCTACAGACTGTGTGGACTCTGGGCCTCAGTTTCCTGGCACTGCAGATGGCACTGGGATTAACAAAATGCATAAGGCCTGATTATTGACCTTATGGAGCTCACAGACTAGTAGAAGTTCTCAGTTGAGCCCACTGCCTGTTTTTGTATATAAAGTTTTATTGGCACATAGCCATGCCAATTCATTTACATATTGTCTACATTTGTTTTCAAACTACAATGGCAGAGTTGAATATTTGTCACAGACAACCATATGGCCTACACGGCCTAAAATATTTATTATCTGGCTCTTTATAGAAAAATTTTGTCAATCTCTGCTCTAGTATTAGGTCAGTGCAGAAGTAATTACAGTTTTAGCATTGTTGAAATTTGCTGTTTGATATTGGAATGCATTCTTAAATAAATGTGGTTATGTTATACATCATTTTAATGTGCATTTCTCACTTTGTTTTTTTGCTAATGACTTATTACTTGCTGTTTAGTTTATATTTATTTTAGACTATGGAAATTATGTTAGACCAAAAGCAAATTCAAGTGATTTTCTTATTCTAGTTCAAAATGGGGCATAAAGCAGCACAGACAACTTGAAACATCAATAACACATTTGTTCCAGGAACTGCTAATGAATGTATGTAGAGTGAAGTGGTTGTTCAAGAAGTTTTGCAAAGGAGATGAGAGTCTTGAAAATGAAGAGCGCAGTGGCCAGCCATGGGAAGTTCTCAATGACCAATTGAGAACAATCATCCAAGCTGATCCTCTTATAACTACGAGAGAAGTTGCTGAAGAACTCAATATCGACCATTCTACCTACAGTTTGGCATTTGAAGCACATTGGAAAGGTGAAAAAGCTCAATAAGTAGGAGCCTCATGAGGTGACCAAAAATCAAAACAGCTTTCTGAATCCTGTTGAAACCATTACATCTGACAAGTATGCTCAGCAAATTGATGAGAAGCACCAAAAACTGCAACACCTGAAGCTGGCATTGGTCAACAGAAAGGGCCCAATTCTTCTCCATGACAATACCCGACTGCATGTTACACAACCAGCACTTCAAAAGTTGAACAAATTGGGCTACAAAGTTTTACCTAATCTGCCATATTCACCTGACTACCACTTCTTCAAGCATCTCAACAAATTTTTGCAGGGAAAATGCTTCCACAATCAGCAGGATGCAGAAGATGATTTCCAAGAGTTCATGGAATCCTGAAGCATGGATTTTTATGCTACAGGAATAAACAAACTTATTTCTCATTGGCAAAAATGTATTGATTGTAATGGTTCCTATTTTGATAATAAAGATATGTTTGAGCCAAGTTATAATGATTTCAAAACCACAATTACTTTTGCATCAACCTAATATAATGGTTTCAGGTCATCATTAAAATCTAACACATATTGATGAAGAGCATAGGCTTTAGTGTCAGACAGATCTAGGTTCAAACACTAGCTGAGCAACTTACTGAACTGTGTGACCTTGGACAAGTTATTCCCTGTACTTCAATTTCCTCATCTGTAAAATGAACATAATAATAATACCTACCTCATTGGGCAATGTGGATATGTGAGGATTAAATGAAATATTTCTTGTAAAGAGTTTAGTGCAATGTCTGGTACGTAGTACATGCTCATTTATTTTATCTGTTATTTTTTGTTGTGGTAGTGGTCGTAAGTTCTTTACTGGAATCTCATTGGCTTTGCTAGAGCAGGAAATTATGTATGGGGACTAATAGAGGATAAGGATGGAAACAAAAGTGGTGGTAGAATCCCATGTGTGAGGCAGATAACAGAAGCCAGTGACAGACTGCAGAGGTTTCATTTAAATGTATAGGGAATAGGAAGGCATTGAGGGCTGATGAATAGGGCAAACGGGAGAAATAGCATGGTGGAAAATGCTACTTGGGAAAGATCTATATATCTTCCTCTTTCTTTTCTTTGTTTTTTTTTTCCCTATAGCACTTCATAATCCACAGTATGATTTATTATTTGTTATATATATTTTTATTATCTACCTTCTACTGCTAGAATATCAGTTCCATGGGGTCAGGGATCTTTGTTTTGATCACTAATGGATCCCAAGCATGTAGGACACATACAAGGCACTCAATATCTATTAAATGCATGTGGCCAGAAATGTGTAGGATGGGCTGGATGCTGAAACATCACTTAGGAGATCAATATACTTACCAATAAGCATGAGGGTGTGGGTACTGGTTTAGGGTGAAGTCAGTGCTCGTGGGAAGAGAAGGACAATATATTGTTTCAAAATAATTTTCAGGACTTAGTAACTAATGACCATCAGGAGTCAAGAAAAACTTTGTTAAAGTAAGGTGTTTTTCTTTTGGAAAAATTATACACATGTGAATTTTTACACCTAATTGGATCCTTATAGCAGTTAACAGGTGTAATGTGGCAGAGAGGAAATGCATATATGAGAGGTAATATTATTGTAGCAAACAACTCCTACTGTTGTTGACAAGACGAACCACTTGGTGTGTTGTCCTGCTAACATGTAGAGATGAACTGGTTCTATTAATAGCTTCTAATCTCGATGAGAATTGCTGTGATTTATGTTGCAAATTGTAAATTTTTGCTACTTCAGTATAATTTCACATGTGTGTTGCAGTCCTAATGCCTTGCTTAATTTTCTGGAGAAAAGGGAATGAGAATCATATTAAAACTAACTTCAATATTCATAAATATACATTAAAGTGCTACTATAGAAAGCTGCTAAAGATGGCATTTAATCACTTAAAATTTGATGAAGAAAATTTGCTTTTTGAGAGATTTTCTCCTTTTGGATCTCAGGGTGAGTGAATGTGCTGTCTAGAATGTTCTATTTCTGCATCAGTAATTGCCTTGTGCCTTCTGTAGGTCTAGTTCAATGGTAGATCAACAAGCCTGGCTGCTTTTTGTTACAAACATGAATCAGGCTCCCTTTTAAGCTCCTATTTAGTGACCCCTTTTTATCTTCTTATTCCCCTGAGGAGAACAATTGTATTCAATTCAGCCCACAACAAGTTCCCAAATGAATGCACTGCTGTCATTTTGAAAATGCCATGGTCATTTTGAAGCATCTTTCTGTTTTCTTTATTTTGCTACAGGAAAGGGGACAAAAGTTATTATGGTGTAAAATATAACAAATCATTTCTAAAACTTTAATTGAGAAAGGAGAAATGAGGAAAAAACAAAACGAAAAAAGCAGAATGGTCAGAAGTCCTATAATAATAAGAAATAAAACTACAAGACACATTATTGGGGAAAAAGGAAGATATTTATTGAAGATCTTTAGATAAATTTTCACCTAGTACCAGCATATACTCAAGAAAACATGGATTTACCTTAGTTTGGTTGAGAATGAATCCATTGAAGTTCTCTCCACCAATCTAGTGCCTATTAGACTTTACAACCTTTTTACCTACCATTACTTTCAAAGAATGATATGGAAGAATGGTTAAGTGTTTAGGCTCTGAAATAATACAGTTTTGGTTCAAATCCCAGCTCTGCCATTAACTAGCAAGGTGATCTTGAAAATGTCATTGCATTTCTCTAAACCTTTGTTTTTGTATCTGTAAATTAAAAGTAATGCAAAATTCTCAAAGCAGCCATGAAGATAAGGACACATAATCCATGTAAATGACCTTGCAATGATAATTCTATACATTTTAGTTATTATTATTACACAGATTTTCTGCTCATGCAAAAACAAAAACTAATTTTTTTCTTTCCACACATCCATAGGTTTTAAGGAGGGCCCCTATCTCTGGCCATATAGTTTCCTATGTTTGATGGCCTTGTAACCATCTCTGTTGAAGATCTATCTTTTAGATCCAGTTAAAGCTGTACCCCACAACTTCCTTGATTTCTTAGCCTTTAATAATTATACTTTTATCTGATGCTTTAAATTAATTTTTGCTGATAGTATTTGTTCAGTACCTAACTGACAGTGTCTGGCACCATAACCAACTAATATTGCTTTAGTAGAACATTAACTAAATTTTAAGGCCCTTGAGGGCAGGGTCTATGTCATATTTCATTTTGCAGTCCAGAATTCTAGCATGGAACAAATCTTTCCAGATGCTCTATAATATTTGTTGGTGGTAGCAGTTGTGATATTAAAATGGCAAAATCTAAATTTAATCTCCTAAGTCTGGCATTAGCCCATATATTCACAGTATTTCAGAGTAACAAGCATGTCATCAGCAAACCTGGATTGAATCCAGGATCCTCTACTTCCTAGCTACATGACCTTATATGAACCTTTCCAAGACTCAATAAGGACTAAATGAGTTAAAACATTTTAAAGTACTTAGAAAAATACCTAGAACATAGGAAAGAGCACTTGATACAAAGATAGTAGTGCCTTGCTTTGCTATCAACAAATTAAAAACTGTTACTTCTCTTCTTCAGACTCCATCTTGTCCTCTGTTATTACTATTATTAACTTTTCATTGGCCATTCCTATATCACCTATTCCAACAGTTTCTTCCCTCTTTTAGGTCCTCTGAACCTGATCCTTGACTTCACTAAGGAATCCTGTCACTTAATCTTTTTTTCTCAGGTTCTGTCCCCACATTTCCCATCACATTTTCCTGTCTACTGAGCCTGGACCCCCAAGTCAACCACTTAATATACTTTCTCCTTAGGAATCTTAACAAATTCATATTCTGTCACATCTGTTCTGCCAACCTTCAACCCTGGGCCAAGCTCATAATATGGTTTCATTCCTTTCCACAACTCTGAAATAGAGCTAGAGACAATCACTACCATACCAATCATGATCAGCACAAGGACAGTGTCACTTGCCACTGTAGAGACTATTTGATATGTGGTCTCACCTGAATTTTTAATGCCACTGGAGAAGGTTTTACTTCATCATTCTCCTATTCGAGGAGCCTGTATTTATCTCAACCTTTGCCAGTCTCCTCAAAACTCTTTCTCATCCTTTGTCCCCTTCACTGGAAGCCAGTGTTTCTAAAACTTGTGTGTGCATCAGAATCACCTGGCAGGATTGTGAAACACAGATTTCTGAGCCTCCTCTTCAGAGTTTTTGCTAGAGTAAGTCTGTGGTGGGGCTCGAGAATTTGCATTTCTAACAAATTCCTAGGTGATACTGTGCTGCTATATCCCTTTGCAATTAAGTTCCTCTGCAAAATAGCATACATACATTGTTTGCGCTTTTCTGCTACTGTCAACTCTTTGCCTATTTTGACTTGTTTCCAAATCCATTAGTTCACAGAAATATCTATCTATAATGGCAGTTTTGATTTCCATGTTATTACACTTAATAAATACATTTGGATCTTTAGCTCCCTTGATAACAGTTGGCACTTACTATTCTATTACATTCTTAAAATTGTCTACCATGGTTTCAGTGACATCATATTTACATAAATGCCCTCTTTCCACTTTAATTATTTAGTGTTGATCTCATTTGCTCATTTCTTCTACTTGCTTGTTTCTTCTGTCTACCCTTTGATCTCGGTAATTAGCTAGGTTTTCATTCTTCTCAGTTTTCTCTAAATAGTCTCCTGGGGTGCTGCCATCTATTATTTCTACCACTTAGATATTTTCATATTGCTATTTTTGTCCAACTGTTGATTCAACTTCCTTCTGCTAGATAGCTTACCAACTGTAGAAATTAAACATGAAAAAATATTATCTAATATTTAAACCAGTTCTTTCTCCTGGTTGATATGACATTGTAAAGTTGATGATATTATGTCTAGAGAACCTAGGAACACTAATAATCACCCCTCCTGAAGAGTCAGGATAATGACCAGTAAAGGAGAACACGGTTTTGGTTGTAAAGTCCAATGTATTTTAATATGGTAACTAGAGTTGTGCCACATAAAGCACTGTTTTATTTGTTCATTTATCCATTCAGCAGAGATTTATTGAATACCAGATACTGGGATAAGTTCTGGAGGTACAGTGCCGAGTAAAACATAAAGCTATAAGGAATAACAGTGATACGACATCTCTTTGGTTCTCCTGGAGAGAGTTGGAACCCATTCTATTAAGTGAAGTATCCAAAGAATGGAGAAACAAGCATCACATGTACTCACCAGAAAATTGGTTTCCCTGATCATCACCTAAATGCACATCGGGGAAGGATACCAATTGGATATCAGACTGAGATGGGGGGTGGGGGGAGGGGATGGATGTATGCCTACATGATGAGTGCATTGCACACCGTCTGGGGAATGTTCATGCTTGAAGGTGCTGACTCGGGGAGGTGGGGGGGGAGGGGATGGAGGTATGACTACATGTTGAGTGCCAGGCGCACTGTCTGGGGAATGGACACGCTTGAGGCTCTGACTCAGGGGGATGGGCGGGACATGGGCAATGTATATAACCTGAGCTTTTGTACCCCCATAATAAGCTGAAATAAAAAAAAAGAAGTTGACAAATGTTAGAAACATCTCAAAATTCAGAAAAAAATAACAACTTACAGTCTATTAGTTATTTGCCTGATACACCTCTATAATATGTTATTACTACTTTTCTAGTTTGTTATAGTTGTAAATTCACAGGACTCAGCATAAAGTTGTAATCACCAAGACAAAAATTATCTCTGAATCAAAATATTTCACTGATTCAACAAATATTTATTGAACACTTACCGTGCCAGACACAGGTATTGGTGCAGGGGATATGAAAATCACCAAGACAAAAATTCCAGCTCTGATAGGATACACAGTCACATGATCACAAGTCTAAATGAAAGAAGCACCACCTACGATGAATGCCAGTAATTAGCCTGAGCCTCCTACCCAATGTTTTGGGTCTTCAATCCTTGTCAGTTTTTAGTTTGTTTTATTTTCTTGTCTGTTGGGGAAATTCTAATAGTGTCCCTGGTGAGAAGTTTAGAGATTATTCCTGGCTACTCTCTTTTTCTCAAGAGTGATTCACCCTAGTTGATAGAAAAACACAACAATCTTCCCAGCCTACACACTAGCTTGTCGTAGCTCCCAGCTGTGAGTTGGCCATATCTCCCAATCACTGTTCTTGGTAATAGAGCTCATGAGCGCCAGTGCACAGCTGTCTTTTCTCTCAGCAATGTTTCTCACCTCCTTAAGGATGTCACTCCTGTTGTCACATCCTTTCTTATGATGAATCAATGTAATCATTTCTACTGGATTATTTCCATCGTGTCCACTTCAGGGCCTTTGAATTTACTATTCCTACTACTTTTTTGCTCTTCCCCTATTCTTTGCACTATGGCATAGTGGTAGAGAACACAAGGCTTTAGAATCAAAAATATCTGCATTTGAATCCTGTTTCTACCTCCTAACCTCATCAAGTTATTTAATTTCTTGGTGCCTCACTTTCCTCATATGTAAAATGTGGATAATGATAATACTTTGTAGGGATGTTATGATATTAAATAAGTTAATGTGTGTGAAGTTCTTAAAAATATGCCTGAGTACTCAAAAAATGTTAACTACAATTAGCTAACAGTTATCATCTCCATAACTCTGCTACTCTCCTTAAACAGTCATCTAATCATTCTAAGTCACAGTATTCAGCATATTTCACTCAAATAATTGTGTATCACAATCTGTAACTGGCTTGCTTATTGTCTGTCTCTTCACCATCACATACCATCCACAAACATATACAAAAAAAAAAAATGACCTGAATGAGTACAAGTCCTTTGTCCACTTTAATCATTGCTGTTTCTCTATTGTCTAGAACAATGCCTGGCAATTAACAGGCATTAAGTAAATATTTGCTCACCCAGTAAATGTTGTTAAATGAATCAGTGGCATTTTTGAAAGATAATAGAGCCCTCTTCTAGTGGCAACAATAATACACAGTGCTTTCTTTTAAAAAATAAATGCTATTGTATATATTTTAAGTCTATAACATGATATTACAAGATACATATAGATAGAAAAATGGATTCTATGGTGGAAAAAATTACCCATTCCACTGCCTCCCAGTGGCAAGAACAGATATAATCTACTCATTTAGGGAAAATCTTATTGTTAACTATAGTCCTCATGTTGTACATTATATCTTTCTACTTGTTTATCCTACATATTTGCTACTATGCATCCTTTGACCCATATCGCTCCATTTCTTCCCCCACACCTCCAACCCTATTAATCACTGTTTTATTCTCTATCTCTATATATTTCATCCTTTTTAAAAGATTTAACATATAAATGAGATAATGCAATATATGTCTTTCTGTGTCTGGCTCATTTAACTTGGCATAAATGTCCTTTAGGTCCATCCATGTTGTGGCAAATGGTAGGATTTCCTCCTTTTAAAGGCAGAATAATATTGAATCATGTGTATATACCACATTTTCTTTATCCATTCATCCACTGATGGACATCTACGCTGTTTTCCATATCTTGGCTATTGTGAATAATGCTGCAATGAACGTGGGAGGATGAACAGCCCTTTTGAAGTATAGCTTATTAAGTAAACTTCTTAATTTCTGTGGGTTGTTTATATTTACCTACTTTCTAAAATAATCTGGATTTACAAGGAGAGACTCAGATACAGTTAAAATAAGGGAAAAACAAACAAACAAAACTAAGATAAACCACATGTAATTGAAGGCTATATTTGGCTATTAATGCAAAAAAGTGGTGGGAGTAGAAAAGAAGGGTGCCATACAAGGTGCTTTGTAAATATTATGCCATGCAGTTCTCACATTAACTCTTTTTTTTTTTTTTTTTTTTTTTTTTGAGACAGGGTCTCACTTTCTTGCCCGGGCTAGAGTGAGTGCCGTGGCATCAGCCTAGCTCACAGCAACCTCAGACTCCTGGGCTTAAGCGATCCTACTGCCTCAGCCTCCCGAGTAGCTGGGACTACAGGCATGAGCCACCATGCCCAGCTAATTTTTTTTTTTTTTGTATATATATTTTTAGTTGGCCAGATAATTTCTTTCTATTTTTAGTAGAGACGGGGTCTCACTCTTGCTCAGGCTGGTCTCGAACTCCTGACCTCGAGCGATCCACCCGCCTCGGCCTCCCAGAGCTAGGATTACAGGCGTGAGCCACCGCGCCCGGCCCACATTAACTCTTAAATAGATTATTATCTGTATTCTTCAGTGAGGATACTGACAGGCAAAAAGACGTGTATTTTATAGCCATCAGTGATTGAAATTAATCATACCAATATATTATAGAAGGTGAACTTACTTTGGTTTCTGTAAGAAAAATTGAGTAGTATCTTTCATCACAGCTTCACAGGACATTTTTTTTCTTTCTTTTTTTTATTTCAGCAGCATATTATGGGGGTACAAAAGTTTAAGTTATGTATGTTGCCCTTGCCCCGCCCCCGAGTCAGAGCTTCAAGTGTGTCCATCCCCCAGACAGTGCCCATCACACTCATTATGTATGTATACACCCATCACCTCCCCCCCACATCTGCCCAACACCTGATTAATGTTATTCCCAAATGTGCTCTTAGGTGATGATCAGTGAAACCAATTGATGGTGAGAACATGTGGTGCTTATTTTTCCATTCTTCTTGGGATACTTCACTTAGTAGAATGGGTTCCAGCTCTATCCAGGAAACTACAAGAGGTGCTAGATCACCATTGTTTCTTATAGCTGAGTAGTACTCCATGGTATAAATATACCACATTTTATTAATCCACTCATGTATTGATGGGCACTTGGTGTAGTGGCCCGATTACAGACCGGGGGATGAACACAGAAAGAAACACACAGACACACAAAGACGGTACAAGACTGCAGTGCCAAAAAGCACCAGTCGCTTTATTTTTATACTCCTTTTGTCCAGCAGCTACTTTCTGGTACGTGACTATCTTTAGAGCCCTGAGGTGACATGTTCCATTTCTTATGGAAATTGCTCAAGGAAGGTAGACATTTGCATGTTAACCTTTGAACCTCATTACGGCATGCAGGACAATGAGACATGCCTTGGCTTGTGTGCAGGACCTAAGGCCCTTGGCTATTTTCCATAGGGAACAGTTTGTCTGTTCAATAGGCCATTCACCTTTAGCTCCAGGGAGCATTCAGCAGTCAATAGGCCACGTCTGGACCTATTGACCTTTGGACCCAAGAAGCACGTCCAGCTTCTCTGACTCTGGGCTCAAGCCAATTCTTGCCCAGGGACAGTCCCTACACTTGGATTGTTTCCACATCTTTGCAATTGTAAATTGTGCTGCTATAAACATTAGGGTGCAGATGTCTTTTTTATAGAATGTCTTTTGTTCTTTTGGGTAGATGCCCAATAATGGGATTGCTGGATCAAATGGTATGTCTACTTGTATCTGTTTAAGGTATCTCCATATTGCTTTCTATAGAGGTTGCACTAGTTTGCAGTCCCACTAGCAGTGGATGAGTGTTCCTATCTCTCCACATCCACGCCAACATTTATTGTTTTGGGACTCTTTGATAAACGCCATTCCCACTGGAGATAAGTGATACCTCATTGTGGTTTTGATTTGCATGTCCCTGATGATTAGAGATGTTGAGCATTTTTTCATATGTTTCTTGGCCATTGTTCTGTCTTCTTTTGAAAAGTTTCTGTTCATGTCCTTTTCCCACTTTTTGATAGGGTTGTTTGATTTTTTTCTTGCTGATTTTCCAACTAGAATCTATTTAGAATTCACAGGACATTTTGAGGTATTCTTCAAATGATTGTTTCTGATATATTGGTCTTTGATAAAAAAAATGAGGGCAATGTGGTTGTAAATAACATAATGAAAGTATATCTAGATATAAAATACTGTAGTCAAGGTATAGAGCTGTTGATTGCATGATGTCACATAAGAATAGAGCTCGTTGAATGTCAGCTCACAGAGGATTTGCATATTTATGATATTGATTCCCCCAAATATTAATCTTCTCACTTTTTCCTCTTGTACAAAAGTGGCACAACTCATTGTAAAACATTTGGATATAGAGAAATTTTTGAAGAAAGAAACAAAAGTTATCCATATTCCTGCTTCCTATAAATCATGACTCAACATTTTGTTTCTTTCCATATTTTTTCTTTTTTAAATTTCATTTCTTGGTATGTGTGTGCTTGCATATCTGTACACACTAAAAGATGGCAATCAGGATTTCTATTTATAGCAGAGTGAGAAACTAGATATTCTGAACTATCCCCCCATGTAAAAACAACTAAAAATACTTGATAAAAGATTTCTAAAAACCATTTTAAATTACATCACTGAGCTCCCTAGAAAATTAAAGAAAATCCTTAGAGAATAGAAAGGGAGCAAAATTGGAAATCCGAAAAGATAAATGAGCACTGAAAATAATTTTGACTAAGAGTATTTGTCCTCTCTTTGATGGCTTGGGACATGGGTGGGGTGACCATACATCCCAGTTTGCCTGTGGTAGCCTTCCTTTATTCATGTTATTACTGTATAATTATTAATAATACTCTTTCACTTTTAAACATATCCTTGTTTGGGCAATAATTTATATCATCACCCTAGGCATGAGCAGCCTGGTTTCATATAGATGAAATCCTAAAAGACTACCTCAGTGCAAATCAGAGTAGAAGTAGAGCATGAAAAGTGTCCCTAAAATGTGTTTATGAACACTGGGGAAAGAGATAGACACCTTACCCACACATCATTCAGAGGCCATTTTGGATAAGACTGAACAACCTTACGCTGGTTACTAACCTCTCAGTGTATCACCTGACAGAGCAGATGTTCATAATGTTGAAGTAGTTATTTTTTAAAAGGTGAATTAGGAATTAAAAGCTAGGTTTTTAAAAGGCTGAATTAGGTGAATTAGAATTAGCAGTTTAAGAATACGAGGATGTGTCATAAAATAAGGATTCCCTTAAAAACAATTTGATGGTAAAAAAGTGCTTGAATCTATCTGGAAAAAAATATATAAAATACGTAAATCTTCAATGATGCTAAGTAGATAAATTAATCTTTACTATGAAATATAAATAAGTGTAACATATGGCAGGAGCCCCATTCATTCTGATGTTCAGAACCACCATGAAGGAGTCAGCTCCATCCACTTTTGTTTCCTGTAGTTTCCCCAGGAATACTTTTGGGAAGGCTTTGTGGGTTGGTGGGGAAAAATAAAATATAGATATCTGGCAGTAACCAGTGGAAAGCAGATTGGAGTTCCTGCTCATGCTATTTTTTTTCTTATTTCTTCTGAATTCTGCTGTAAAGGAATCTAATAAAATCACAGAACCTTGGATTTAAAGGAACTTTCCTTTGTATAGTTTCCTTGAGGATTTTTTAAAAAGGCATATTTGGTATAGCTTTGACATAGGTTGTTTTTTTTTTTTCCCCCCCAGAGGGCAAAAGAGAACCTAGGAAGATTTCAAGCCAACTCTAGAGCCACAAACAATTTCTTTTTTTAAACTTTTTAAAAATTTATTTCAGAATATTAATGTTATGGGGGTAAAATCATTTGGTTACATAAATTACTTTTGTACCATGCCCATCCCCAGATACCATGCATTGTGCCCGTTAGATGTGATTTTGCCCATTCCCTCTCCCCCTCTCCCATCTGCTTGATTTCCTATGAATGTTACTTCCGTATGTGCACATAGGTATTGATTGATTAGTTCCAATTTAATGATGAGTACATATGGTGTTTGTTTTTCCATTCTTGTGATACTTCACTTACAAGAATGGTCTCCAGCTCCATCCAGGTTAATATAAGAGGAATTAGTTCACCATTTTTTATGGATGATTAATACTCCAGTGTATATATGTACCACATTTTATTAATCCACTTATGTATTGGTGGGCACAATTTCTATAGAAGCAATAATTTCATTTCTATAACTAGTTAAAATTAACACCACCAGTAACTCTAAACAACCAGATTGTCATGATTAAAAGTCTAACACTTATGTATAAATCACAGTAACAAAGTATTTAATAAGTACATAAAATCTTTAAAACCCCAAAGTTATTAAAACTATAACATCTGTTTTTTGAGGAGAATGCCAGTTATTTTGGAGCCATTTTGAAATACTAAAAAACATTGCATTGTAATTTAACAATTATAGTCTAGATGTGTACTGCTAGATATTAAACTTGCATGTAGATCTACTTTTATAATTTCAATTTAAGAATAAATAAAAAGTAGATATTTTACTTTATTCTGATTTTCTTATATCCTAATTTTTTAATTTCATATTATGTTTTGAAGATCTTACAGTTTCATTAACTGTCCTTCAAAATTGTTATTTGTAATGGCTGTATTATATCCCACATATTTAACTTGTCCCCTATTTTTGTAGCATTTAGTTTTTGTAAATTTTTAATTTAAAATTTTGTTATTAATATGAAGTGAACAACTCTATATATAAATCTTTGAACATACCTGATGATTTCTTTAATTGATGTTAAGGATGCAGTGTATAATTTTGGGCTGTTTTGATAAGATTTAGATAGGAACAATACAGGTGAGAGGAGTGAGGAAAAATTACAAGATGGCCAGCTGCCAGGATACAGGAAGCCAAAGCGAGAGTGAGGGATGGGGTGAGAGAGAGTGAGAGAGAACCACAAATGTATTATGAGTAACCTTATATAACACAGTTACCCTGCCTACATATAAATTTAGCCTGATAAATGTCCTGTAATACAATTATACTTCCTGTTCTTGGGAGGAAGATGGAGAAAGGGCTAGTAATGGAATACAGACTTCCCTACTACAACACAGCAACCCATAGAGACTATTAATATCTTGCTACCTGTTTCCAGATTGTTTTTCAAAGAGGTTTTACTAATTTATAGAACCACATGACAGTACATTAGAGTACCTAGCTCACTACATCACAACCAGTTTCTGGTATTACAATTTTTAAAACTGATAATTCAGTCAATAAAAATGTGTGCTATTTTGTTTAATTTGCATTTCATTTTAATTGCATTTTGAGTGCCATTAAAAATGAACTTTATATATTTATGGTCATTTATTTTTTAACTTTTTGTTTTGAATTAATTATAGGTTCACAGGAAGTTGCAAAGAAATGTCAAGGGAGGTCCCATGCACCCTTCACCCAGCTTCTCCTGATATTAACACCATGCATAACTATAGCACAATATCAATACTAGGAAATTGACATTGGTACAATCTGCAGAACTTATTCAGAGTTTATCAGTCCTACATCTACATATTTTCATGTATATATGTTTTTGTATATGTAATTCTATCTACACAATTTCATCACCTGTTTAGCTTTGTGTAATTTTCATTGCAATCAAGGTACAGAACTTTTTCTACCCATTTATAGCTACCCCCTTCACCTACACTCATCTCTAACCACTAGCAAACACTAATGTGTTCACCATTTCTATACTTTTGTCACTTTTAGAATGTTATATAAATGGAATCATATAGTTTGTAACCGTTTAAGATTGATTTTCTTGAAAAGTCTGCATAATTCCTTTAAGACCCATATACATTTTCATATGCATCAATAGGTGGCTCCCTTTTATTGCTGAGTAGTATTACATGGTATGGATGTACCACAGTTTTTTTATTCACCTATTAAGGAGTCTTTTGGTTGTTTCTGGGTTTTGGCTACTACAACTATAGCTGTTATGAATAACCTTACACACATTTTCATGTGGGCATGAATGTTGACTTCTCTGGGGTAGACGTCTAAGAGTACAATTGCTGGGTCATATTATGTTAGCTCATGTTTAGTTTTGTGAGAAATTGTCAAACCATTTCCAGAGTGATGGTAACATTTTGCATTCTCATCAGCAACATATGGATGATCCAGTATCTCGGCATCCTCACCAGCATTTGGTTTTGTCACTATTTTTTTTTTAATTTAGCCACTCTGACAGGTACATTTTAGGGTCATTTATTTTTTGTGTGTGAATTTCCCTCCATTTGGTGCCTGTTTTTCTATTATAGCATGGATGTATTTTCTCTTAAGTTATTAAGAGCATTTTCTACGTTAAATATATTGAGACATCGTTACCTTTTTTGGAAATTTTTTTTTACCAATTTGTTATTTTCCTTAAAACATTTTTTGGCACACAAAAGCATTAATGTTTAGGTAAGCAAATTTGTCTTTTCCTTTGCAAATTGTTTTATCACTTTTATATTTAAAAGTTGTTCTCTACCAAGAGATTATTCTTCTATATATTCATTTTTAAGTTTTGGGTTATTTTTGGTCTATCTAGAATGCATTTTGTTATATAATTTGAATACTTGTTTTGAGTCTTTAGCCACATGAATAATTATTTCAAAATTATTTGAATAGTCCCTCCATTTTTTTCTCATTGGACTATGCTGCTCCCTTTATCGCCCACTCCTTTTAAATTAGATTTCATTCTGTTTCTGTGAAATCTACGCAGTCCTGCTACTCTGTCAATTCTTGTGCCAATACCATTTAGCTAGGATTTTGAGGTAGCATTTTGAGGTAGGATTTAGCTAGGTAGCAGTCAAATCAAGATTGGGTTCCTGGAGTTTAGATATGTAAATCAATGGAAATGGGATCATATGCTTTAGTCACCAAATGTCAGCATGAAAAAGGTAGTGTTTTGTTAGGAAAAGTCAGAGGGCTGACTTATGTCTTGTTATATAGGAGACTCTGATTGTACATCTAAAGAGGTTCTGCTCATAAGATTGTATACCTTCAATTAGGTATCCAGGGTACTTGGCAAATTCTTCCCCAGATTAACTCCATATAGCCCAGGGTCATACATGCCTCTTGGGTGTGCAGTAATTACTCTCGATAGAGCTGTATGCCTATTACTAATCTTAATTTATACTTTCATAGTGTTGTAACATTTGTATAGGAATCTTTTTTTTTTTTTTTTTTTGAGGCAGGGTCTCTCTCTGTTGCCCTGGATAGAGTGCCATGGCATCATCATAGCTCACTGCAACCTCAAACTCCTGGGCTCAAGTGATCCTCCTGCCTCAGCATCCCAAGTAGCTGGGACTACAGGTATGTGCCATGACACCTGGTTAATTTTTCTATTTTTAATAGAGACGTGGTTTCTCTCTTGCTCAGGCTGGTCTCGAACTCCTGACCTCAAGCAGTCCTCTCACGTCAGCCTCCCAGAGTGCTAGGATTACAGGCATGAAAGACCCAGCCTGTGTAGGAATCTGTTTTTTTTAATTTAAGGATATTATAGGGGTACAAACATTTTGGTTACATGTTGTGATTTTGCCTCACCCAAGCCACAATTAGGGGTGGAAGCTATTGATGTGAATGGAGTACACTCAGGTCAGTGCTTTATAAGAAATGGAATCTGTCTTTAGCTCCTAGAATTGCACTCTGGAAAGCAGCTAAGATCTATCACTAATCAATAATTGAAGGAATAACTCACCCAAGGGCAGTAAAAAGGACTTCAGTTTTTTCTGGTGGTATAATAAAGTTTCAGAGACTATCTCATAGATTTGTAAGAATTTATGCTGAATCCTTATCATTTCATTTATTTTCTTTCTTTTCAAGAAGACACTGTAGTTTTGTCACTCAGAAAATAAATCTTAACCTAAGTACAACTTGCAATTTTATTTCACAATTATCAGTGTATAAATGGGTTTTTGGTCACAAATACATATAACCCACCTCAAGATTGTTATATAACAAAGATAATTTATTGACTCATGTAACTGAAAAATTCAGAGATACTGTGAGTTTTACATGGTCTGATTCAGTCACCAATTCAGTGACCAAACAGGATCACCTAGGACCTGGCTTATTTCAGTCTTTCCTCTCTGGCTTCCACAGTGTTGACTTCATCCTAAAGCCAGTTATTCCTGAGGTCACAGATGGCTGTAAACAACTCCCTGATAACATGCTTCCTTCTTCAGGAGAGAAAGTAGATGTCTCTTAACATTCCCAGTAACAATAATATGTTCGGGTATTTGGAAAATGCCAGTTAGCTTAAGCCATTCAGATTTTACCTCCAGAGTTTGGGTGTAAGGTTAATCCTATGCATGTCATTTAGTATAGAAAGTTCAGGATTATGTTGCCATGAAGGAGAGGAAATGGATGCTGGGCAGCAAACCAAAGATGTCTGTTATGCCCATTATTCAAGTACTTTAGACACAGTTTCTAGAAGAGCCTCTGAAGGATGATTTGTATTAATACAACTGGCTGTTCTCATAGGGCCCTATAGAGACTCTGCATATTCTTGGATCTCAGTCAACAACAAATACATATGTACTGACGCTCTAATATATGCTAAGCAATTTCCTGTCATCGCACATACCCTGAGAAGAATAAAGGGGGGTGTTTCTCATCAGAGACTACTGGGTTCATTGGGGTAACATTTGAAAAACTTGTGAAAAATCCACTCTGTATAGATAAAGCCTTTGTTGGATAGCTTGGGATTTGACCAGCACAAAGGCAGCTGGGCTGATCTAACTACTCTTTCTCCTTGCGCCACAATTGTTTTCTGAGTGGAGCTGCTTCAGTGTTACTGTCCACAGCCTTGGTCTACAGTATGTTAAGATGCACACTGGTCACGGTTGAGTGTGATAGAGATATAGGCAATGTATCTAGAGGTAGTCACTTCATTTCTGCATGTGTGTAGGCAGCATAGATTTCAGATGTGTGTAAGCAGTTGATATCAGTGGCCACAATGTTTGAGGTGGCATGGGCTCATGCTTCATAGGCTCCCCAGTTTGACATATTAAGTCTATAGACATATGAGGAGGAGAATATTGCTTTTAAATAAAGGAGACAGTGTCCTTGTAATGTTTTGTGAGTGATGATGGCACGTCAAATTAATGCCATTCTCACCTCTCCTGCTGGGGTTTCTGGTAGAATGACATAACACTGATAATCTAGTAGCGATTTCCTTTTAGGTTTTGAATGAGGGCATATAATGGTAATGGAGAAATCTAGAAGAATCTAGAAGCTTTTCAGATTTTTGTTTTTTGTGTGATTTATGTCTATGACTGAGAGCAAGAATTACTGTGTTACTGAGCATTCATTTCATGTCCAGGCATGTAATCTGTGATATATATGCTAGTAACTAACAAATAAATAGCATGTTACAATTTGCAGAGTAATTTCACAGTGTGTTTTTATTTCATTTGATCTTCACCAGAATCTTCTGGGTGAAGTGGGAATACGTAGTAATTCTATTTTGCAGATGCAGAGACTCAGTTTCAGAGAGATATGTTAGTCATAGTCATAAAATAAGCAAACAGTGAATTAGGGACTTAAACCCTGGTCACCTCATTCCAAATCCCATGATCGATCCACTTTAGAAACCATCTTTACACTTTTAAAAGGAGAAATGGGGTGAGAGATTACAGTCAATGGTAAGCTATTGTCCTAAGTATTTCTCCAATCTGCTTTTGGAAGATTCTCCTGTGGAGGTGGGGATGAGTCTCATGCTATTAGGCATGTTTCTAGAAAAGGGCAAAAAAGATGAGATTGAGAAACATGTTTTTACCAGTCTGTTTTCAAAGGAGATATGAAAATATCCGCATAATGTTATGGAGTTGTTGTCATTCTGTTCAGGGTAGGGGAAAGGGTCTTCATTATGTTTGTTGCCTACTTTCAATAGCTACTTTCTTTACATTATATCAAGCCACTATCATATCTCAATTGGCTCTCCTCAACTAGTCTACCTCCTGTTTTTTACCTGTGAATGTATCCCTACACTTTATCCAAAGTGATATTACTAAAATGAAAATTGGGTCATGCTCACAAATAAAATATTCCAGCATTCTGCATTATCTGTGGGATGGAGTTCAAATTCCTTAGTATGGTGTATAAAGCTCATTGTCATTTTCCCCACCTACCTTTCTAACCTTGAGGCATATTGCTTCCTTCTGTGCATGCTGTACTGCAGGCATTCTGAATGATGTCTGTTCTTCCAGTCTCATATAATGTTATCTCACATGCGCTGTGATTTACATGATGTTGCCTCTGTCAGGAATATACTTTCCTTCTTCCCTATTGTCCCTTGGCAAGCTTCTTGCTACTCATCCTTCAGTGGGTTAAGCATTATTTCCTCAGTGAAACTCTCCCTGATTCCTTTCCTTGGCAGACAAATTTAGTCCCTGCTTACTCAGATTGTGACCCATATAGAAGCTTACATATGTATGTTTTCTATAATACTCATCAGTTTTCTATTATTTGTTTTCTTAATTGTCACCCAACAAATCTGTAAACTCTTTGAGGTCAGATATACTAGCTGACTACATTTTTCTTCCAAGTTCCAAGCATAGCACCTTGTATATAATACATATTCAATATCTTTGTTGAATGAATGAATGCATAAGTGAATAAATGTGAACTTGCTAGATTGCCTCACTAAAGTGCATGTGTGATGAGTACTTTAAGTTTGTATGAGATCTTTGCAAGTACAAGGAATGTTTGGTTAGGCGCAGGCATTGTATCATATCTGGAATGTTGTGCATGCTATTGACATTCACTATAGCGAAAAAGAACACTTAATATTCATAAATGTAGGTATAGAAGAGGGTGGTAGGCAAAAAGAGCTGGGGTTTAGTAACAGGTTTGCCAACAAAGGTTTGCTAAAAAGGTACTGGATGAGCTTGGGCAAATTCCTTTCTCTCTCTGGGCTTCAACTTTCTCATCTATAAAATAGACATAGTAGAGGGAGATGGGTGATGGGTTAGAAACAGTCTCACAGGGCCCTTTGTGCTCCAATGGCATATAATTCTAGGAAGCAGTATGTGTGATTTACTGAAAATGGTAAAACCGTGACTACTGATGAAACTGCCTAAGCTGCGTGATCTATTTTCTTGCTTAGACCAAAGTGTTCCTTTAGGATATAAGCATTGCCAATCATTTTTAACATTAGCAGACTTTACTTACCACATGTAAGGTGTATATTACTAAAAATGCTATTGAGTTAATTCTCCTCTAGTCCTAGCAGCTTCACAGTTTTCAGAACCGTTTTTTTTTTTTCTTTTTTTTTTAGATCAGACTGGACATTTTAGTAAGTGTGGAAAAAAGTGGTCTCAGTACAAAGACTTAAATAATTTTCTTCCAGTTTTTTTTTCTGTCATATAGTTTGCAGACTTACTGAATGTTAGAAGAAAAAGAAGAAGGAGAAGAGGGAGGGGGAGAAGGAGAACAGGAGAGAGAGGAGGGGAGAAGGTGGTGGCTGGGAGAGGGGAAAAGGGGAGGAGGAAAGAGGAAGGGAAAGGAGAAGGAAATAGTACTGGTGTGGTCCAAGTAACTCTTGGAAAAAATTAAGAAATCAAATACCAGATTCAATCTTCTTGTAATTTTAGTACGGAGATATGAATTTGATATTCATCAGTGTTTTAACATTGATGGCTACCCATAGTGAAGTTCCACATTAAAAAGTAATAATTAAGACATTTGAAGTGAGTGAATGATGTAAAGAATTTTTAAAATAAGCCTTTATTGAGGCTTATTTCTTCTAGATAAATTAAAATCTTGAAGTAGCTTAGGAAGTAGCTTTATCCTCAGTGTTTCTACAAGCTCTCTAATGATAGATTAGACATGCCCATACTTGGGTAAGCTTTTTCCATCATTTTTTTTCACATAGAAGATTTATTCAATGTTACCAAATTTTAAGACATTAAAACCTAAAAAATCCTATGACCAAGAAATTATTTTATTAGATAAATAATCAATGAAAACGCATACAATATTATTAATATAATCACTAAATGATGTATATAAGAATGTTTGTAGAAATTCTATTTATAATAGCCCCAACTGAAAATAATTGAAATCTCTGTCAATGCTAGAGTGGATAAATACATAGTCACACAATGGAAGAATACCAGATAGCATTGAGAATGAATGATCTACACTTTTTATAGCAATGTGCGAAAATTTCAAAGCATAATTTTGAGCAAATGAAGTCAGCAGGAAGAAAGTATGCACTGTATGATTGCATTTATATAAAGTATTAGAACAGCCAGTACATATCTATTCTATTAGGAATTCTGGATGGTAGTGATCTTTGGAAGAGAATGACCAGGACAGGGCATAAAGGGAACTACTAGGGGTGATGGTAATGTTATATACCTTGATCTGGGTGATGGTTTTGTGGGTATATTCGCTAAGTGAAAATTCACTGCACACTTAAAATATGTGCAATTTTATGTGTGTACACAGACTTTAATAAAAAAGATAAAAATGATGGCATGAAAAAAAACAGAGGAAAAATAATTTAATTAATAATTTAAAAAAATCATATCTTAAAATGGTGCTATGTTCCTGAGATTATAGCTAATCCACAAGTGAGTCCTATAAAGTTCCTTTGATATACATGTATAATTAGGCTTATATCTCTTTTAGGTAAACTTGTTATAACTGTCTATTTGTGTCCTGGCTTGTTTTTGGGATCTTGCAGGGAATTCACTGGAATTTTTTTGGTAGATAATTATAAACCTTTCACTGTTGTTTTAAAGATATCAGTAACAACTGAAGGACTTTTTGATCAGAAGTTTTTCATCTTGGACAGATCTGCATGGGTCTTAATTCTCAAGGACTTCCTGCAGACAACTCTATTATTAGAAGGACAGTTATACGGGTAGGGGGATCTTCTGGTGGCCTGCAGCTTCTCACCCAAAGGTCCCCCTCCATGTTAATCCTTGGACCCTGCTGTTGGTGTTGTAGAATGTTTCCCCAGACCACAGTAGGCTAGGGACACAAATATGACCATGATAGACATTACAAAACACTACATTCTGACTCTCTCCTCAACTAATCTGTGGGAACTCCATTCCCCTCATATTTAACCTATGGTGGTTTATCCTTACAGGGGAAAGGGTCTCATGTATATTTATTGATTATTTCATTAAAATTATATGTGGAATTTGTCACTTACCTCCCCTCCTCTGATGCTGAAGATGCCTGTGTTGGACAAATATTCCTTGGATCTGGACACAGTGCCGTGTTCCAAAGGGTTCCATCACCAACTGTACTACCTCTGTTACCTAAGTTAATAATAACAAAAGGAATGCCTATCATTTATTGAGTTTATGCTAACATAGAAGGCTATACTAAGCTCTTTAGATAGATGATCTAATTTGATTTTCATGAGTCAATTTTGAGGAAGACACTATTCATAGCCATGTTTTACAGATGAGAAAATTGAAGCATAGAGGGATTGTATAACTTACTTGCCCAAATTCACATAGCTTGTAAGTAATAGAGCCAGAATATTAACTGGGTTTCTCTCTCCCCAGAGCTCAAAATCAACCTTTAATAGGTACTGCTATAAAATAGTATTAACTTATATTTTCACTGCCATAGGAGAACTGAGGGACATAATACACATTGGACTCATAATTGTTCCCTCCATTACTGGACCATGGCCTTTGGGCTACATATATCCCTCTTGCCCCTGTCTTCCCTTGTAGTGTGTTCTTTTCTAAGATGTACCCCCATCCTCCATTTAAACAAAAAGGCTCAATAGAGAGGTTTGAGCCTAAGCTGGTTCTGTATATTTTTATATTATGTGGTTTTGTCAGAATTTTAAATTATTTCATTTTACCAGGTAATCTCTTTAGTGTATCATTTTTGCTAATGATTTTACCTACCTTGTTTGTTGTTTAACTAAGTTCTATTGATTTATTTCTCTATTGTGGTGTTTATAGAATGTTTTATCATTTTTATTTGTATGCTCTCTTATTTAATTTAATCTGTTTGTAGACCCTATAAGAATAAGGTCAGCCTAAAACTATTATTTCCACTTTGCATTTTATGTTTGAGTATGGGTTTTAGATAATTGTATTATTTTTAGATTTTTATCTTATTTCCTTTGTTTTTTCTTATAGAATCCTATTTTATCTGACTTATACCACAACCTCTCTGTCTTTTATGCTTCAGGGGATGTGGGGTGGACATGGAGATTGGTGGGGGATGGAGATTTATTTGTGTGTTTATCCCCAACCCACTCTGTTCCCCAAGAAGGAAAGGTAGAATATCTAATATTAGAGAACCTGCTCCACCTGCTGGCTTTGTCAAAGTTCTTCCTTCAGAAAAGGACATTTTTGGGGCTCAAGTGTAGTAATAATGGTCCAGTAGTTGTAGTAGTAGTAATAGTAGCAGCAACTACCATTTACCAAGCATTGATAGAACTGGCACAGAAGTAGGTGCTATACTGGCATGCCTTATTTAATCTCCCCAATACCCTACAAGTAGGTGCTTGAAATTTCATTTTATTCACAAGAAATTAGAACTCTAATAGATTAAATCATTTGTAGAGCTTTGATTTGAATCCAGACCTGTCTCAATTCCTAAATCCTTGCTTTTTCTGCAGAAGTCTCCTGAACACACACAGGTAGGGAAAAACGGGATTGCCTATGAGCAAGAGGGAGGGAGTACTTCCTAAGGGTTCTTTACTTCCACCTGAATTCATCTAGTTCTTACTGCAAAGAGAGCCCTCCCTACCCCCACCAGGCATCTGGGTCCATTGACTGTGTAGAACCAAAGATCTTTCTTTAGCTAAGCTAACACAAGGATCCAGTTTTCATGGGCACAGAACAGCCTCAGTATGAAATTCTGTAACCTTGGCTCACTTCCCTACTGCTAGTTTGGCTCAGATCAGCTGCTTCTGGGTATTCAAAACCCCCCTGTAGGCAGGCTTGCATCCCAGCTGTTTTATGAAGGCAATGTATAACTTTTGCCTCTCGGTTAACGAGAACTAGAAGTAGCTTTCCTCAGCAAATTCTGCTTCTTTTTTCAGACAGACCTGCTGAAGCACCGAATCTTTTCCTTTTTCTTTCTCTTTCCTGGTTATTTAAATAGTATAAAACCCACACAGGAAGAACACGATGGCAAATATCCAATGACACCTCCTATTCACCAACCAGGATAAAGTTTACTTTTGCAACCATGGTAACCATTGCCAGCTGCTGCATAACTTATTCTTGAAGTTCCTTATATATTGAAAATAATTTATATGAAACCACTTGAAATCACCTCTTAACTGGATAGCAACCCTCATTGGACACTAAGTCTCTTTTTATAGAAGCTTTATTTTTTTCATTCTAAAGTATGAAAACACATTTGGATGTAACACGATGTTTCCTTATAGCTGTTAGAAATTTCCCACAAGATTTATAAGAGTGTTTTGTATCTCCTTGTTTGTAAGAGTTAGATTTACTGTCCCAAGCAGATTACCAAAAGAACTACTAATATTGATAAAGGATCATAAACTAATTATGTGGTATTTAAGAAAATGTTAATAGGGGAGGAAGAGGGTATCACTGGAAAGACCACAGTGCTGGGGATCAGAAAATCCACTGTACCAAAAATCAAACATGAGATATTAGACATGTCACTTTACCTAAATCTTAGGTTTTCACATAGTCAAATGGTGTGGGAAGGGGAGAGAGTGAGGCCAGATGGTCCTTCCATCTCTAAGAAGAATCTTGTTCTATATGTCATCTGGCAGAGGACAACCCTAGCCTCATCCCCCAAATGATAAAGAACAGTATACAATAATATATTTGGAGCTGAGAGATAATAGCTTTATGTGATAATTATTAATTTATGTTCTCTTGTCTCTGACTTCAGACTGCTCTCCTTTGTGATACTGGAGCTGGACTGTGTAATGTTTCTCCTTTGCCAGCTGGCTTGTTCTTACCAAGACAGGGCATTGGAGGCATACTGCAAGGCTAGAGAAGAAAGAAGCAGCCTTCTTTCTGTGTTCTGTCCTCCTTTGGGACTGGTGTCCTGAATTCTGATAGCTTTATTTATTTATTTTAATTTTTTAATTTTTTATTGATACATAATAATTGTATATATTCATGAAGCACGTTATATTTTGATACAAGCATATAACATATAATGATCAAATCAGGGTAATCAGGACATGATTCACCTGAAACATTTATCATTGATTTATGTTGGAAACATTTGAAAACTTCTAGCTATTTTGAAATATAATAAATTATTAACTATAGTTACCCTATTACACTATTGAACACTTTTTCCTTCTATTTAACAGTATTACCCATTAACCAACACCTCTTCATTACCCCTTCCCACCATCCTTACCAACCTCTAGTAGCCACCATTCTATTCATTACCTCCATGAGATCAATTTTTTTTAGGTCCCATATATGGGTGTGAAAATGCAATATTTGTATTTCTATGCCTGGTTTATTTCACTTAAAATAATGTCCTTTAGTTCCATCCATGTTTCTGCAAATGACAACATTTCCTTCTTTTTCATGGCTAAATAATATTTTATTGTATATATATGCCACATTTTCTTTATCCATTAGTCCCTTGATAAACACTTAAGCTAATTCCATATTTTAGCTATTGTGAATAATGCCGCAATAAACACAGAAGTGCAAATATCTTTTGGTTACATTTTATGTCTTTGCCTCACCCAAGCAAGGCTTTTAACTTTATATCCTTCAGTGGTCAGCAGTGGCCCACGTCTTCTGGCATGGTTCTTTGCCACCACAGCAATCAGACTCACAGTTCAGCTGTGGCCTGTGCTATCCAGCAAGTTTCTCTGCCACCATATGGGATTGCTCCTGAGGTTCAGCAGTAGCTTTTGGCTTCTGATAAATATCTCCCCGAATGGCATGCATGCTGTGTATTCCTGTGGTAGTCATATCCCTGCACTCAGGGGTCTGATCCTCAGCCTTGGGGAGAACCTCATGAAAGTTTCTAAGTACCTTTCTTGTTTAGTCTTCCTCAACCCTGGAGTCCTCTTTTATACCTCTTAGTAATTACTAGTATTACTTAAGTACTTAGCAACTCTTTATATTATATTTCTTATTATTCAAAGTAATTGCATAGTTTCTATATATCCCCTGAATGGACCCAGACTGATACATTTACTAACTGGCATAGCTACACACACATATACCTGTGTATATGGGCATATGTGTGTACATTAATAGCATATGATAGAGGTCAAAATGAACTAACAAACAAACAAGATTTTTGGAGGTGAGGTTAGAAAAGGAAATTTAAATGTCAGAAAAGGACATGAGAAATTTTATCTTCATATGTAGAATCTTCCCCATTTACAATTGGGCCAGCTCTGTTGGTAAAAGGGACCTGACTGAGTATGGAAGATAGCTTAGGTAAATGAAAGTAATAAAAACACTTTAATTGAGTTCCAAAACACTGACTTCAAAACAATTAAATTAATAAAATAGTTTCACTATTTTTTGAACTCAATGAAAGTCTTTAAAAATTAAATTGTTTTTAACTCATGATTTGTTAACTCAATAAATGGGGTTTTCAATGTAATTGCTTTTGAAGTTACTGTTTTTGAATGTAGTAAAAGTTTTTTTTAATTTTTTTCCTTTTATTATCTTATTTCTTTTAAAGGCTCTCAATCACCAAAGGCCAATTTGCAGAGTATTAGTGCCCTGCAGGGAAGCAGGTAGGCACTGCATATGAAGAGTCAGCCCACACAGTTGTGAGATAGAAGTGAGGAGAGTAAATGCCATATATAGACAAGTATTCAAGATTCCAGGTACTCTCATTACTTCTCAGATCTCACCTATATATTCCCCCTGACCCTACTCTTTGCTGATGCCTTTGTTTCAAGCTTCATTGGAAAACTGAAAGAATCAGAGGCATTGCTCATTTTCCTACTACCAAGTCTAAAAAAATACAATCTGTAGCCATTTCCTTTTTTCCTTCCCCCTAGTTATAAGAGAAGATGACCTTCTCTTATCAAAGGCCAACTGCTTGTACTTTGGATCTCATCCTCTCTTGCTTTATCAAGGCCTTCTTGAATAAATTATTAACTCTTCCTTTTAAAATTTATTATTTTAATTATCATAAAATTAGGCTATAATATTTTCAAACCTCTTATCCCTATTTTTCATGCTACATTCCATATTGAACCCAATGCAGTCATCTTTGTGCTACTACCCCTCCATTAAAACAGGTTTAGCCAAAATCACAAACACGTTCCTTGTCACCAACCCCAAAGAACACATCTTGATCTTCATTTTACTCAATCTTTGAGTATCATTTGTCAGTGTTGACCACTCCCGATTTTTGAAGCATTTCCCTCTCTTGACTTCTGTAACACCATACTCTCTTGATTATCTCACTAGATGTTTAATCTCAGTCCCTTTGATGACACTTTTTCTTCTAAATATTGACGTTCTTCAGGATTCAGTTTCAGAATCTTTCTTTTTCCTCTACATTCTTTCCTGAATTGATTTCCTCAATTCCAGTGGATATAAATACCTTTGTTATGGGCTGAATTGTGGCCCCCTCAAAAGTCATATGTTCACTGCTGGTGGGACTACAAACTAGTGCAACCTCTGTGGAAAGCAATATGGAGATACCTTAAACAGATACAAGTAGACCTACCATTTGATCCAGCAATCCCATTATTGGGCATCTACCCAAAAGAACAAAAGACATTCTATAACAAAGATATCTGCACCCGAATGTTTATAGCAGCACATTTCACAATTGTGAAGATGTGGAAACAACCCAAGTGCCCATCAATACATGAGTGGATTAATAAAATGTGGTGTATGTATACCATGGAGTACTACTCAACTATAAGAAACAATGGTAATATAGCACTTCTTGTATTTTCCTGGAAAGAGTTGGAACCCATTCTACTAAGGGAAGTATCCCAAGAATGGAAAAACAAGCACCACATGTACTCACTATCAATTTGGTTTCACTGATCATCACCTAAGAGCACATTTAGGAATAACATTTATCAGGTGTTGGGTAGATGTGGGTGGGGGAGGGGATGGGTGTATACATACATAATGAGTGTGATGCACACTATCTAGGGGTTGGACACGTTTGAAGCTCTGACTCGGGCGGGGCGGCAAGGGCAATATATGTAACCTAAACTTTTGTACCCCCACAATATGCTGAAAAAAGAATAAAAAAAGTCGTATGTTGAAATCCTAACCCCTAGTACCTCAGAATGACTGTATTTGAAGATAGGGCCTTTAAATAGACGATTAAGTTAATATGAGGCCAATAGGGTGGTCCCTAATACAATAGGACTTGTATCCTTGTGAGAAGAGGAAATTAGGACACACATAGAGACACCAGGGATGTTGTGAGAAGAGGAAATTAGGACACACATAGAGACACCAGGGATGCTCATATGCAAGCAAAGACCATGTGAGGACATAGTGAGAAGGTGGCCATTTGCAAGCCAAGGAGAGAGGCCTGAGAAGAAACCAGCCCTGTTGACACCTTGATCTAGGACTTTCAGCCTCTAGAATTGTAAGACAATAAATGTTTTGCCCACCTAAATAACAAATAGGTAAACTCTCTAAAAGAAAATGATGTTTATTTGGAAATAGACATTGCAATGTGAGTGCATATGCCATAGGATACTCTGTGCATACTCAGGGAGGTAAATAAAAACAAAGGTTTTTAAAGCAAAATTTGGGAAGATTATATTAGTGTTTTGAGACAATTATCCTTGGCTACAAGGATCAATAACAATGATGGTGGCCATCAGAAGTTGGACAGGTAGTTGCAGGGCATATGTCCTCACAGAGTACTTTTTTTTTTTTTTGCATGTAAGTTTGCAATGACCTGATTCAGTTCTTTCTGTGAAAGACAATTAATTACATTATCTGGTATTTATTTACAAGGTCATTCCCCATCTAGTCTATTTTTTTTGTTACATGATCTACTTTGAGGTTGACATGGACATTGAGGGGGTCAAAAGAATATTTATTCTACTTTTTATCCTATTTCCTACCTCTGAAATACTTATAGTCCAGTAATGATAATCAAAGGATTTCCAATATAAATAACTAAGATTCAATAGGTAATTAGTCCATTTCACAAATATTTCTTGAATACCAATTATACATCAAATAATGGGAATAATAACAGTGAACACTATAACAGAAACAACAGTATTTCTTCCCTCAAAGAATATAGATTCTACTGAGGGAGACAGGTGGGTATCACCACATACTGAGTAAATTAACACACACAAAAAAATCTCATGAATACCTATAGTGGGGCTATAATCAATCAAATACACATAATTTGCTGGCAGTTTGGAAGTTGTTACAGTCTTCCCAATGTGCCATTTAGTAACATGTAATTCAAACAGAATGGATAATTATAGATACACTCTGACCCTGGAATCCTATTTTTGGAAACATACCTCAATAAAGTGACTCGAAAGGAAAAATAGAACCTCTTCTATGCAAATATATTTATATCTGCACAACCTATAATAACAAATTGGAAGTAACAAAAAATTCGTGTTTGGGGAATTATTAAAATAGGGATAGTATAAAGACTTATCTTCAATTTTCATAGGAAACAGATCCAGAGACTAGGGTTCAAGTAAAATTAGTTTATGTGGAAGGGGAAAGGGACACCAGTAGGAGAGTGGGGGCATGAGATAGATAAGACTAGGAAGCCAATAAAAAGTACATTATCAAGCAGCTGCCACTGAGGGTGACTGAAGATGTTCCATTGGAAAACTGTGACCAAAATGACATGATGCACCTTAGAATGATGCTATCAGTGGGATGGTGTATTGATATTCTAATTCCTAACAGTCACAGGTTTAGGTATGTTCCAAGGAAATGTTACTTCTTTAGCATTTCCTACTAGCTAAAGTCATGGCCAGAATGGCTTTAAATTCCTCAGCCATAGATGCAGATACTGACAGTTTTACAGTCTACAGTACATTGAATGTTTAGCTAGTATAACAGTGCTGTGATATACTTCCCTTAAACGTGAAAAATGAGTAGACCATGTACATATTTGTAAAAATCTAGAAAAAAAAATGCCAAGCAAATAAAGAGCACAATACTATTCATGCAGTGTCTATAAGCATGGAAAGAGTAGTTATTTCACTAGAACACATAGAATCTTATAAAACAGTGTTGTCAAACAGTTTCTATTTATTTTGCATTATAAAGGTATCTAATTAATTTATGAAAATACTCCATCAATGTTAATGGAAAAAAAATGACTTTTCAATTAAATGTCAATAAACTGATACCTTTCCAATGCTAGTGGTAGTGGATGGGAAGATACAAGAGATGTTGTGGAGGTGGAATCGATGGAACCTGGTGACATCATGGGTTTGGTAGGGGAAGAAGTAAAAGTCATCAGGGATAAACTGAATACTTGTGACTAATCGAATGGAAGAATGGCAGTATCTTTAATGGTACTAGAGAAGTTAAGAGGAAGACCTTATATGAAGGCCGAAGGTGGTTGAGTAAAGATGAAAAACTATGATATTGTTAGATGTGTTTCTAAATATGACATTAAGGCTGGGGAGACCTTGAAATATTCACTGAGGATATCAATCCCTGAAATGTGTAGAAATAAATATTAGAAAAACTTTAAAGGGAAAAATAATGTCACGCATGTAGGTTAACCCCAGAAAAGTAACATATAGGTACATGAGGAAGAAAAATGATGCCTTTCAAAGAGAATGGTTTCTTCCTTAATCATTCTAATAATTTTTCTTAACTTTCCTCTGTCCAATAGATACTAGGAAGATAATCTTTGCTAATTAATTTCCACAATGCAAGTTTTAATGAAAGGAGATAAAACACTCAAGGAGGTGAAATAATTAGTAGATACTGTTAGTTTATAAATTTTATTCTTATAAGAACACAAATATTTGTTGTCTGGATCCTTGGCTGGCATTAATGTCATCTTGTTTCACTGGACTGTTGCCATGGCTTGGTTTTAACAGAGCCAGAATATCTGGTTGTTTTACTCCTAGATTGTCTGTGATAAAAGGATGAAAGCAGTGATAATTATGCGAGGAACCACTTTGTCACTACTTCCATGGTTTGACTTAAGATGCTCTAGACATTGACATAAGTAGGCCACAGTGTTTTATTGACCTCAATTAACAAGAAAGCAACATTTTTTATTTGTGCCATTAATATGGGCAAGGGATAAGAAAAGTGTAATAAATTTCTAATTTAAATTTGGAACCCAGTAAAGGGAGAAAGTTTGACTTGTGCATGTTCACAGTTCTGAGTCATGGCCAATTTTTTTTTTTTAACATAAGCCATCTGCTAGTATAATACATTTAATGATACATTTACTTAAAATTCTTTTCACATGCTCCCCTGAGTTCTTGTACTCAAACAGATCAGAAAGAATATTTGGCTCAGGCATTTGGGGCTTCTGTGATCTACCGTCTCCGTTGATTTTAGCTGACAATAACCTTACTCACTCAATGTATCTCCTTGGAGGCTAATACTCCATTTATCTTATCTTTTCATTTCTAAAGATCTTTGATATGATTTAACAGCAATACACAAGCTTTGTAGGCTGACGTGTTTGGATTTTTCTGGAAAGATGTATATTTCATCAGAGCTAATAAGTGGCCATCTGATGTTTTATATCTTACCAACAGTAATTTTTAGGGGGCAGTCTAAATAGAGTCAAAACTAGATTTTCACAGAAGGGTTTACAGAGCTTTACTGACTATGCTATTTCTAAGAGTCACCTAGTGATTTCCCTTTGTTGTTACTTGTGATTGGTTCAAACAGCATAGCAACTTGTGCCTATTTCACTCACCCTGGAAATTTTCAGGGATTTTTTTCATAAATTGTCCTTTCAGGTATGGGGATGTGTAAGCATTAACAGTCCTTTTCAGGCAAAGGATAAACTAGGTGTGTACCCCTCAACACCAGCTCCCCACTTTTCTGAATTCTCCTCTTTAGCCAAATTTAAAATTGGTGTAAGGAGAGAATTGCCTTCTCAGTGGTTGACGTTTTTGAAGCCTACTTAGACAGAATCACTGAAAAATCACTGAAAATCTGGGAACAACTTCTACATCTGTAAATGAGAATTATGTTATGACCATATATTTTAGCCACTGAATCATCAAGGTGAATTGCATTTGCAATGTAAGCAATATTTTAAAATTATCTTTATTTTATAAAATATACAAACTAAAATTTTTGCAAGGGAGAAAAAAGGCAAACTAAACCAAACAATAAAAAATATCTAATTGGTGTCCTTAAAATCATAAATTTGACAGTGACAAACTAGCCATAATTTATCCTTAAACTGTGTAATTATTAGAGGAAATTGACCCTTTGTACATGATGTTTATGTAAGCTCTTTTCCATTTTCCCCTTCAATTTCCTTCTCTGGAAAATAAGTCAAATATATTAAGATACTTTCTAGCTCTAATGTTCTTTAAATGTTCCTTTTTTACCATTGTGTAAATACTACGTCCAGGTTTCCTTTTCTGAATAATAAAAAACTATATAAACACAAACACTAAGTGATTATCTCTAACACAGCCACAACTTAACTACTTCTGTATTCCCTATCTCAATTAATATCATCACTTCCCCTCACCCGCATAACCCAGGAGCTTATAGTCATTCACATTCTTACCTTTCTGTCTTATCCTAAATTCAGATAGCCATCAAGTTCAGCAAAATCCTCCTCAGAAATGTTTGTCTAGACTCTCATCTCCCTAATCTTTTTCTATACTTAATCAAATAACTTTTCAAAAGTATCTATTGGATCATGCTGTTCCTTTGCTTAAAACCCATTACAAAGTCCTCCCTGTTTGCGGGATAAATCTCAAATTCATTAGCATCTCCTACAAGGCCCCTAGAAATCTGTCTCCTCATGCCTATCTTCATATTTTGTACCAGGTCCCTATACTAGAGCTACATGGTAGGCTGAATAATGCCCTCTAGAGCCATCCATGCCCTAATCCCTGAAATGTGAATATGTTACCTAATGGGGCAAAAAGGATTTTTAATATTAAGTAAGGGAATTTCTATTCTGGATTTTCTGGGTGGGTCTATTGTAATTTCATGGGTCCTTATAAGAGGAAGTCAGGAGGGTCAGAGTTAGAGACAGAGGTGTGATGACATAAACGAAGATTAGAGTGATGCAGGTAATAAGCCGAAGAATGCAGCCTCTATAAGTTGGAAATGGAAGAAATGAATTCTTTCCTAGAGCCTACAGGAAAAAATGCAGCCCTGCTGACACCTTGATTTTAGCTGTGTGAGACTCATTTTGTATTTCTGACCTACAGAGCTCTAAGATAATAAACTTCCATTGTAAAAATGAAACTTGCTATGCTTGTGGTAATTTGTTACAGCAGCAGTAAGAAACTAATATGAGATACCTGAAGTAGATTATCTTGTATAGCAGTTTTCTTTAATTTAGCCTACATCTCTAAGAAGTTTCAATACAAGATAATAATTGCATTAACAATTTATCTTTGAAACTAAAGTTCAAAACTCTTAATTATGTTTTGGACTATGCCTTAAAGGAAATATCTTTATGCTGGTACACCATGGAAGAAATAAAACAGGATTAGCAAAAGAGAAAACAAAACAAAACAAAACTGGATATTATCATACTGCTGTCACGGAAATCTTCTATAAATATACACAAATCAATTGCCTTTACTTGGTTCCCTATCTGTACAATTGTTTCATGCTCTTCTCAGTCCAGTGTATTCATAGTCTATACCTGCACAAGTCTTAGATAAGTCATTAAGAGAAAACATCCTGGGTATGAGCATTAATCATTATTGCTAGTGTTGACCTTGACATTTTTAGTTCTCTCTTGTTCTCTCTCCCTTCTCCCTCCCCCTCTCTCTTTTAAAGCATATAAATGAAATTGAAATACATATTTAGGAATTGGATAGAGGTAAAGGCATTTGGAATAAGGAAAGAAAGCTACTTCTTCCATTTTATTTCTCCAGTTTGCACAGTCAAAATAAATTTTCCACGTTACCAGCTCTGATCACTAGATAGGTTATCACATTAATCTCAGAAGGGATATGTTCCATAGATCTAGCTACCTGAACTTTATGTAGAATAATAAATTAGCAATGTGATCCCAAAGGAATACTGTAGAATGGATAATTTCAGTGGCATAGTTTTATTCTTAAATCCCAGAGCTAGCCATGAAATTAAAAGTGTTTATCTGAAGACATCTTAAGCCACATAAATACACACAATGATCTCTTTAAAAAATTCAACCCATACATATGGAAAGTTAAGTAACATTAAAAGAGTCCTCATCATCTTTTATCAACTTGATTTTATCCTGAAGTATTAAATCATCTGGCATTCATTCTTGGCTTTTAAAGCACTTGAAATATTATAACCAGCAGAATCTACTGCAATCTATATTTTAATTTGGATGTGTTCAATTATATTTGAAAATAATCAATAAAAAAGTACTGCTTTAAAACTGAAATTGTAAATACAGGGTATATGCATATGATATATGCACTTTAGTAAGGGCCTCTCTCTAAAATTGCTAATAAATAATTGTGATCTCCTGTAAAGCACATCTTAGACATCTTTGCACCCTCAGCAAAGTGCGGAAATACAGTAAATATGTGCTGTGTTATACTGAATGTTTTCCATAGGTACAGCATTATGCTAGCTACCCTATACCTAGTCAGTATATCCAATGGAACCTATTTTTAAGAAGCACACAACATAGCTGGGGATAAAATAGCTTTTAGGCTATACTTTACTGAGTGCTTAATATATGCTAGTCATACTCTCATGATGACCAGCATGTGTGAAACTATGGGGTAGATAATAGGAGGTTGATAGACTAGAGCATACTCATAGAGGTGTGAATTAATGTCAAGTGGATGCAAATTTGTGTCATGTGAAATTATTTCATATAATATTTATATAGCACATTGATCCTTGCCTTTATTATTATAATCATGAAACATCTTTTATTCAACTGTTATATAAAACATACTTTTATTGCCAAGTATATTTCAATATTTGAAATATGCCATTTCATTATTTGAAAAAATTAAAAGTATATATGTGATATATAGAAATCTTTATTTAGAATGTTCAATTATCTAAAATACTAAACTAGATATTCCAAATTCAAATAGTCAATTTCATGTAGGCGGTCATAAGATTTTTTAAAATATATTTTATTTAATTTTTATCCATTTATTCAATAAATATTTATTTACAACCTTCCCATAAATATCATTTTCTTTGCTAGTATATTAACCGTCAACAACATTTATTTAACAGGTACAATATTAAATCTGCTCATATGCCAGTACCATGCTGTTTTACTTACTATAGCCTTGTAATATAGCTTGAAGTCTGGTAAATTGATGCCTCCCAATTTGTTCTTTTTGCTTAAGATTTCTTTTGCTATACAGGGTCTTCTCTGTTTCCTTATGAAGTGTAGAATTATTTTTTCTAGATCTGTGAAAATGATGTTGGTATTTTAATAGGGATTGCACTGAATCTGTAGATCACTTTGGGTAGTATAGACATTGTAACAATGTTGATTCTGCCAACCCATGAGCATGGTATGGTTTTCCACCTGTTTACATCCTCTGCTATTTCCTTCTTCAGTGTTTCATAGTTGTCCCTGTACAGGTCTTTTACCTCCTTACTTTGGTATTGCTAGGTATTTTATTTTCTTTGTTGCTATTATAAACAGTATTGAGTCTTTGATTTGATTCTTAGTTTGACTGTTGTTGGCATATAGGAATGCTATTAATTTCTGTACATTGATTTTGTAACCAGAGACTTTACTGAATTTGTTTGTCAATTCCAGTAGTCTCTTGGCAGAATTTTTGGGGTTTTCTAGGTATAAGATCATATCCTCAGCAAAGAGCGATGGTTTGACCTCTTCTGTCCCCATTTGGATGCCTTTGATTTGCTTCTCTTGTCTGATTGCTCTGGCTAGGACTTCCAACACTATGTTGAATACAAACGGTGATAGGGGGCAATCTTGTTTGGTTCCAGTTCTGAGTGGGAATGCTTTCAGTTTTTCCCCATTCAGTATGATGTTGGCTGTGGGTTTGTCATATATGGCTTGTATCATCTTTAAGTAAGACCTATCTATGCCTATTTTCTAAAGCATTCTTACCATAAAAGGATGTTGAATGGACAGACATAGACGCATGGAGCAGAAGTGAGAACCCAGATATAAAACCATCCTCATATACCCATCTAATCTTTGACAAAGCAGATAAAACCATACACTGGGGAAAAGAATCCTTATTCAATAAATGGTGCTGGGAAAACTGGATAGTCACACGTAGAAGACTGAAACAGGATTCACACCTTTCACCTCTCACAAAAATCAACTCACAGTGGATAAAAGACTTAATCCTAAGGTGTGAAACTATGAGAATTCTAGAAGAAAATGTTGGAAAAATTCTTTTTATTTATTTATTTATTTATTTATTTTGAGACAGAGTCTCACTCTGTTGCCTGGGTTAGAATGCTGTGGCATCAGCCTAGCTCATAGCAACTTCAAACTCCTGGGCTCAAGCAATCCTCCTGCCTTAGCCTCCCGAGTAGCTGGGACTACAGGCATGCACCACCATGCCTGGCTAATTTTTCTACATATATTTTTAGCTGTCCATATAATTTCTTTCTATTTTTAGTTGAGATGGGGTCTCGCTCTTGCTCAGGCTGGTCTCGAACTCCTGGGCTCAAACAATCCCCCCGCCTCGGCCTCCCAAAGTGCTAGGATTACAGGCGTGAGCCACTGCACCCAGCCAAAAAATCATTATAGACATTGTCCTAGGCAATGAATTTATGAAGAAGACCCCAAAGGCAATCATAGCAACAACAAAAATAAATAAATGGAACCTGATCAAATTAAAAAGCTGCACAGCCGAGGAAACTATCACAAGAGCAAACAGACAACCTACAGAATGGGAGAAAATATTTGCATGCTACACATCCGATAAAGGGCTGATAACAAGAATCTATTTAGAACTCAGGAAAATCAGCAAGAAAAAAATCAAACAACCCTATCAAAAAGTGGGCAAAGGAAATGAACATAAACTTTTCAAAAGAAGATAGACTAATGGCCAACAAATATATGAAAAAAAATGCTCAACATCTCTAATCATCAGGGAAATGCAAATCAAAACCACAATGAGATATCACTTATCTCCAGTGAGAATGGCCTTTATCAAAAAGTCCCAAAACAATAAATGTTGGCATGGATGCGGAGAGATAGGAACACTCATACACTTCTGGTGGGACTGCAAACCAGTACAACCTCTGTGGAAAACAATATGGAGATACCTCAAAGAGATGCAAGTAGATCTACCACTTTATCCATCAATCCCATTACTGGGCATCTACCCAAAAGAACAGAAAACATTCTATATAAAAGACATCTACACTCGAATGTTTATGGCAGCACAATTCACAATTGCAAAGATGTGGAAACAACCCAAGTGCCCATCAATCCATGAGTGGATTAATAAAATGAGGTGTATGTATAACATGGAGTTCTATTCAGCTACAAAAAACAATGGTGATATAGCACCTCTTACATTATCCTGGATAGAGCTGGAACCCATTCTACTAAGTGAAGTATCCCAAGAGTGGAAAAACAAGCACTACGTGTACTCACCATCAAATTGGTATTTTCTGATCAACACTTAAGTGCATATATAGTAGTAACATTCACTGGGTTTAGGGCAGGTGGGAGGGGGGAGGAGGGGATGGGTATATTCACACCTCATGTGTGCGGTGAGCACTGTCTGGGGGATGGACATGCTTGAAGCTTTGACTCTGGTAGGGCACGGGCAACATATGTAACCTAAAGATTTCTACCCCCATAATAGGCTGAAATAAAAAAAGATTAAATAAATAAATAAATAAATAAATAAATAAATCTGTTCATGATTCTATACAATGCCTGATTACTGGTAGGAGACTAGAATGTGATGGCAGAAAGTAACCTTAGAAACTACTATAAACCTCTTCCATATTACAATTTTACAGATGAGGAATGAGAAGTCCTCAGAGAAGTAACTTAGCCAAGATCACACAATAAGATAATGTTAGAGCCAGAGTGAGATCCCTGATTTCCTGACTTCCTGGCCATTTTGCTTTTTACTGTGCTGAGCTACCTCCATATTTATGTTTTCTTTCCATTTCCTAAATTAACCTTTTTTGTTTTGACATCATATATACACAACTCAAGAAAAGGAGCTAAAATGCAACTGTGCTATTTTGAGATTTAACATTTGAATTCTCTTTGGATACCATAGTGGATGGCTGGAAGGGAGTGTTGGGAAACAATTATTCATAAATATCTTCTTTCTGCATGGTTTAGGTCCTCTGAGAATTTGTAGTCAAATTAAGAATGTTTGTATAAGGAGAAATTCTAGGATAGTAAACCTTAGAGTCATCTCCATCTCTGGAGGCAGTTGAGAGTAATAAAAATAAAGACTTCATCTTCTGCTCCACAGAGACATTTTCTTACCCAGAATAAAGATAAGGTTTCTCTCTTTCTAGAGCTCTCTATAAGGCCAGAGTTTTCTAAGTCTGGGCTTCCCGTCCTGTGGTGTAACCCATTACACATGTAGATACCATCTGACCCTCACTGTGTCATCTCATGAGGATTGGGGCTCAAGACTTTGGTGCTAAGATACTGCTCTGTCTGATGCTTCTGCTGTGAGTAAGCAACAAATGGTCTTTGTCTCTGATCCAGAGGTCTTGTATCACATATGTAGGTCAATTTGTTAGTTTGCAGGTAAGGTAAAATCTCAGATCCTTTAAAGCACCAGTTCCCAACCTTTTTGGCACCAGGGACCAAATTGTCTTCATGGAAGACAATTTTTCCACTGACAGGGGTGGATGGGGGGGTCAGGGGTGGAGCTCAGGGGGTAATGTGCATCCCTGTTTCTTTACAGGCCACAGACAGGTACTGGGCTGTGGCCCAGAGGTTGGAGACCACAGCCTTAAAGTTTCTCACTTAACAGGCAGATAGAGCTGGATTGTTGCCATAGTATTCAAAATAGCTCATGTTAGTAATGAAATACACTATAAATACCCAGGAGAATGCAAGTGTCTCTGAGATGCAGGGCTGTTAGTTATTTCCTCATCAATCACTTACAGAAATATGTTCAATCACATTGCATAGTTATGTGTATCCAATTGTATAGTTCAGATGCCAAAGTGTTCTTTGGGAATAATTGAAACAAAGTGATAACTTTTGAATTTATGCCCTTGACATTCTAACTTAAGACTCGAATCATTTAATTTATACCAGTGGCAAAATTACTTTCTGTAAAAATGGACCTTAGAGATCACTAGTCTAACCACTCACATTTAAATTTTCAAATTTGTAATTAGTCAGAATCTAAATTTTCTAACTTTTGTTAGGACCAGATGGTTGGAATGAAAGAAATTTAGAATAAGGCTGATGTACAAACAAGTTAGAAGTCTTTTAAAGTACTTCTAGAGCCACTATCATAGTTTGAGTTAATATCAATCACATAAATCAGCCAGGATGAGCCACTATTAATTCTTGAACTACCCTATAGTATAAGTGGCATTATCACCACTTAGCAAATGAGAAAAATCAGGATTTGGAGTGGTCACCAAGGACACAAAAGTTACCAAATGGAAATGTTGGATTCAAGCCCAGGTCTTCTGGGTCTAAGTCTTCTTAGGTTGCTTCCATTTTTTAATCTGAACACTCCCTTTTATCATAAATATATGGAGAAAACAAACTTTGTAGTCATTATTATATAATAGAAATAACTCATTATTTGCAGTTTAAATGCATGTTTTGAGTACTGGTTTTTCTATGTACATAATATATATTTTTTTTAATTTGTGGAAGTCATTTGAAGAATATGAAGTTTAAACAGTTTGCTGCACTGATAGTAAATGGTAGCAGTGGAACTAGAATCCAGGTCCTGACTCCTAGTTCATTGTGCTTGCTACTATGCTGTGCTGATTTTAGAGGATTCTATTTAAATTATTTTAGTTATAGTGTGTGGTTTTTTTTGTCTTCAAACTCCATGTCTTTGCCTTTCCACTAATACAGAAGGTAGAAGGAAAATTTCAACCCAAGAAAGGAATTATTCTCAATGGTTGATAAAATACCTAAAATTTCAACCAAGGAAGGCCTGAAGTTTATTACTTGAAGAGACAAATGATTTTTGATTTTTAAGAATGATCTATGCATATAGGAACTTATCATTTGGTTTAGGGACTGCTGGCTAAATTGCATTACATATCCATAATTGGCTAATTTTTCAAATTCATTCATAATTGTTTTTCATACCTTTTTGTAGATCATTTAATTTACAGATATTTTCTTTTCTGAGATATCTTCCAATAACTTAATTTAAAGATAATTGCTTTTCATTTAGGACAAATGCACTTTGATCTCAGGAGAACAGGGTATTGGTTTCATAAAATTTGTTTTATTTGAATTTGAAATGCAAACACCCCTGAAATAATAAATATTCAGACATGAGTTGAATATTAAAACTTATTTAAAACTCTACATATAATAGAATATAATCATGCATAGGATATTTAGTTTCTTGCCATGAAAGTTTGTATTGCAAATAATAACAATAGATTTTATATATATAAGGTGCAGTCCTGTATAGGTACAACTGGGTGGTTTATGAGCAAAGGGAATTTAGATAAAAGTTGAAATAAGGTCCATTTGCTGCACTCACAGAAACCACAGATAGCCAGGGAGACAAGCCTGTAAAGAATTCAAATACAAAATTTGAGCAGTTAGGATCCATCCAAGATTTGCAAGCAGCAGAATAACCTGGTCAGAGTTTATTGTTGAAAAATTTCTCTGGTGGCTGATTTTTAGTTAGTAAAATATGTGATTTGGAAAATTGCAATAGCATGACACTGCCAAAGTTCAGGTAAGAGATAACCAATATGCGTGCAGTGTGCATATGTACGAGAGTGTAGTGTCTGGAATAAAGAAGGTGATCTTCTTGATTTTTTTTTTCTGGCCAAATTACATCTGGAGTTTTGAGTTCAGTTCTGGCATGACACCTTAAAAGAGACACTTATATAAAAACTGTGCATACAGCATGGGTATCAAACTCTCATGCCTTCATGGGCCAGAAAAGTAATAGACAAGAGAAGCGTGCCAAATGTGAGGAGATACCTGTACATTCTGGGAGTAGGGGATTGGTAGACAGGAATGAAGTCTCAGTTGTCTACCTTTTTATAGAAAATATAACACATTCAATTTTTGTGTGTGATCCACTGCTTTTTAAATGCTGGGTCACAATTTTTTTTTTTTTTTTAACAAAACACTAGATTCTGGAACCTGTCATGAAGAATGTTTGGAAGAAGTAAAACTTTTAGACTATGGGAAAGGTTTGGGCCAGTGGGAAAAGGGTGGTAGAATTTGGGAAGTACATTAAAACAGTCAAGGGCTGTCATGGTGAAGGAGTGACTTGCACTGTGTGGCTTTTTAGAGCGTGTAAAAAGAGTAGGTGAACATTTCAGGAAAACAAATTTCAACTACAAATAAAAATGCTTTTGAATGTCCAGAGTTCTGTAAAATTGGAAGCAGCCTGCCTTGGGCAGTAGTGAGCTCACTGTCACTAGAGGTTCTTAAGCAAAGAAAAGATGACCATTTAATATGCTTTTGAAAGGGTTCATTCTTGAAGGAAAATATTTCTATTTCTGTGGTATCTTTTGACTCAATCTCTATGAATTTTTGGTAGATTTCTAGCTCAGCATGAAGAAGTAGTTTGAAAATTTGGAGACTACATTAAAAGAGGTCAGTATCTAAAATATGGTGAGCAAGGCAGTGTGGTGTTATTCAGAGCAATCCTAAATTAGGAATTAGGAGACCTGAGTGTAAGCCATAGTTCTGCCACTTACTCGTGAGACCCTGGGTAAGTTACTGACATTTTCAGGATCTCAAGTTCCTTATTAGTACAATGGACAGTTTGGACTAGGTTAGCAGTAATCACATTTTAGTGTGCCTAAGAATCACCTGGGGGTGGTTTTTAAAAATGCAGATTCATTGAATCCAACCCCAGAGATTCTAAAAGAGTGAACCTGTAACAGATTGTCAAAGCTCTATGGATATGTGGACTTCTCTGCATTTGGATGGCTGGGTTTTTAAAATTACTCTGATTCTTCAATCAATAATTAAATGTTTTAATTTCCAACAATACTACATATTGTCTCAATGCACTGTCTTAAATTATCTATTTCTAGCTTTTCATTTTTGCTCTTTTGTTTTTTTTCTTCATCTTGGAAATGATGGAATGGGAATAATTTTAGAGAAAAATAAAGGGAAAAATAATACTTTTTTATTGACTGTGGCCACATTGCTGTACCATCCCCACCACAAATGCAGAATTTTAGAAAATTAAACCATACTGTAAGGAAAACTTTACCCAAGTTATGCAGCTGGCTTGGTCTACCCTCCTTAAACTCAGTTCGAGACAGAGGTCCTATCACTCAATAGAAAGGAAGGCCAATACTCAATTTACTCATCAATACCAAGCCCAAAGCAGTGAGGATCAGAGTGATGGAAAAATTTTACTTCCTCCCAGAAACTGCTTGAAAACTTGTTTTACTTAGTGGTGAGGGATAATCTGTGTTTTCAAGTATAAAGTGTTGGTCGGTAATAATCCAATTTAAGTTAAAGGATTAATATGTTTTAGTGTAGTTAATTATGTCAATTTAGTCACAATTGCACTAACACTAGTACTGACACTTTTATTTCCTACTCATATTTATGATGTAACAAAAGCACATGAAAACAAAATATTTAAATAATTGCATCAAGAGATGTTGCTATATAATATATAAAACATCCCCAACTCCTCACATATCATTTTATTCAGCCAAATCATTCTCTACTTCTTCCTCTTAATCAAGCAGTGTTCAATAGAAATATAATCTGAGTTGACATGCGAACCATATATGTAATTTTACATTTTCTAGTAGCCACATTAAAGAAGTAAAAAGAAACATATAAAATTCATTTTAAAAATAATATACCTGCATAATGAGTGCAATGTGCACTGTCTGGGGAATGGACACGCTGGAAGCTCTGACTCGGGGGGATGGGGGGCATGGGCAATATACATGACCTGAACTTTTATACCCCCATAATAAACTGAAATAAAAAAATTAATAAATAAATTTTGTTCCTTATGGTATATTGGAAACATTCAAGTGTTCAATAGTCACGTGACTGGTAGCTGCAGTACTGAACAGCACAACTTGAATCTGTTATCCATGAGCTTTCAATCATTTGCCCCTATTCGCTGAAAGCTTGTTACCAGCTCACAGTAATTTTTTTGTCTGTCCTTAGTTTGGTCATGGTCCTAGGTGACTTCAACATTCATAAACTCCTTGGTCTATTTCTTCATTCTCAATAATCTGTTGTTTTTTCCCCTCTATCTTAGTCCCTTACTCCTATGGCCTCATCTGGATCTTGTTTTCACTCATTACTTTCCAACCTCTGATGTAAATTCTGTCATTTCATTCTCTGATTAAAATATCTTATCTTTCTAGCTCTCTTTTTCAAACACTCTCACTATACTTGCCCTTTGCCTTCATTGGAACATGTAGGGAAATTTTACCTCAATTTTCAGCCCCTTGGGTGATCTGTATCCTACTTAAATTCTGTGGAAATTCTGTGAATTATAAGTTCAACTATTTTCGCACCAAGATCCTCATATTCTTGCCACAACTTCATCTTTTTCCTCAATCATTTTTAAAACTCTGTATCAATTTTGTTCAGTTCCTTAAATGTACCAGGCTTTCTGGCCTCACAGCCTTTGTAAACACATTTTTCTTTACCTAGAATGTTATTCCCTCTTCTCAAACTGGTTATGGTTAAATATCACTGTGAGAAGCTTCCCTGCCTGATCCCTAACTTTTTTCTAGCTTAAATAAGTTTCTGCTATCCTCTTCAAAGAGCACTTTATACATCTCCTATCATAGCACTTATCACAAGATATTATAACTACTTTTTAAATTTATGTATTCTCTGTTAGACTGTTGTGTCTATGAAGGAAAGAACTGTCTATAATATTACCTATCATATCTGTGTAATTTTCCTTCATATTAATTTTTGTTATTATTATAAATTTGTATTAGTTTGCTCATTTAGGGCCTGGTTCTTCTAGTTGATTTTAAGTGCCCTACAGGCAGGAACTAGTTCAATTTGTTCACTGATGCATTCCCAATGTATAGGGAACCTGTGGCCTTGGGGCCACATGTGGCCTTCCGGATCGTTGAGTGTGGCCTTTTGAGTGAATCTAAATTTTACATAACAAATCCTTTTAATAAAGGGATTTGTTCTGTGAAGTTTGGATTCAGTCGAGGGGCCACATTTGGGAATCTGGAGGGCCACATATGGCCTTAAGGCCACAGGTTCCCCACTCCTGGAAGATACCACCTAGTATATAATGCCTTGTGAATATATTTTAAAGGGATGGATGAATTGATTGATGGGTGAATGGAGGGATGAACAATATAGAAACCAATCTGCATTGGTTGATTTGTAGATGCACTACCATGTGATTGATTATAATACTTGTTTGCCAATTAACATGGGGAAATTAGAATAAGGGTCTGAATGTATACTGGTTGAATGCTCCATTTACGTGGAATTTAAGCATATGAAGACCAAAGATTAACTGTAGCATTCCCTTTTTGAGTATTCATCATATGTCCCACACTACTAGGTTATTTTCATGCACTATTTTAATCCTTGCAACAACCTAAAATTTAATTATCATTTACTGCTTTTTGTAGATGAGGACACTGAGTCTTATAGAACTATCAATGTTCATATTTTTCCCATTTTACAGCTCATGAAAGTTGAGCACTTTAACAAGTTTGTGAAGTTAGTAAGGGATAGAGCTGGGACTGGAAATTGAATCAGCTTGCCTCCAAAGCCTGAATGCTCACAGTACAGCCCTTAGCACCACCTTCAGTGAGGTCTACAGTGATTATTATAGTTATAACTTCTCAGACCATCTATTAACCTCTCTGACTAGACCAAAGAGGAGAAAAGTTCTTGGAACTTCTCTCTGGACTAAAGTTCTATATCAGGAAACTCCCTTTTTCTATAACATGGAGCCATGTATTCCTGATACCTACCTTTTAAATATCCCTTAATTCTTGCATTGCCACTACATACATGGTTTATAAAACCAAATGGACTGATGACGATCTCTTATTTTCTCAAACAGTTTCCTTATATGTTAAATGGGTAAAAATTATTAATAATAGTAATCATCTCAGGGATTTTATGAATATTAAATAGAATAATGTATTTAATCTACCTGGCAAAGTGCCTGACATTTAATATATGGTAGTTATCAATACTTTTTATGATCCACTGAACCTGGTTGACTTGGCTACGTACAGCTAATTTGAAGACAGAAACAGAACTATTGTATAGTAGTATCCTTTCTTGCTACATGGTTCTAATTTGTTTTGGGAGAGATATGGTGAACTTCCATGTTGTAGTTAATAAAGCATGACTCATAGAGCTGAAGTGAAGAAATTTCAGGATTTTTAATTTTTTTTTAATTTCAGCATATTACGGGAGTACAAATGTTTAGGTTACATATTGCCTTTGCCCCACCCGAGTCAGAGATTCAAGCATGTTCATCCCCCAGACGGTGTGCACCGCACCCATTAGGTGTGACTATACCCATCCCCTCCTCCCCCCTGCCACCTGCCTGACACCCGATGTATGTTACCACTATATGTGCACTTAAGTGTTTATCAGTTAATACCAATTTGATGGTGAGTACCTGTGGTGCTTGTTTTTCCATTCTTGTGATACTTCACTTAGTAGAATGGGTTCCAGCTCTATCCAAGATAATACAAGAGGTGTTGAGGTATAAGTTGCTGGCTTACAGAAAATAATCAAATTTATAATCCTCATTTTATTATACAACTGAAAATTGATTATATCATTTTATTATTGCAGTGTTATCTTTTGATTTTTTTTCCTCTGGCAGGGTACATACACATTGGCACTGAGTGTGGAGTCTGAGTATTAAGTCAGGGAAGAGAGAACTAGAGATGAATAATGTTTATGATTCTGTGGCTATGACGAACAGCACTTCTCTATTTTGAGGTCTAGCGTCTCTTCTGGTTATTCTGCAGCTTTCAAAAAAAAAGTCTCAATGTGGAACTTTTAGTGACTAGAGCTGGATCCAATTCCTGTTTCAGTTCTCATTTGATATAATATGTAATGATGCTAAGGTCTGAAGTACTTAAATGTAAAAACCACTTAATCTCAGAGAAGTACCATTAGAAATGTATTACTGTTCAAACCACTAGTATACTGTATCATAGCCTTGATTACACTGTTTGAAAGAGAAAATTTATAATATGGAAAGAGTTGGTTCAAGTAATGTATTTAATCACTAAAGATTTATTTATTTTTAAAGTAAAGTTAAAAGAAGAAATATGACATATTTTGAAAAAAAACTTGTATAAAACCAGTTCAGAAAGAGTCTAAACAAGAATTATGTTTAAAAAGGGGAAAGATATATTTCATTTAAAAAATCCATAAAACATATTCCCACATTTTGGGAAGATGAATAAAAAATATACCCATTTCATTATCTCCCATCAGTCATGATGAATTTTTTCTTCCCCAAACTGCCATGTGATCTTTTTATATTTGTTATAATAGCACTTATCCATAGTCAGCCCTAAATAGTTATTTAGGTTTGTGTCTGGCATGATGTTGAAATTATGCCTTTCATGAACATATATTTTTGGACTGAATAGAGAATGTTATAAAAACGTTTTGTCTTATATGTTATTACCAGATAGTATAACTGTACATTCACACATGAGATAGAAGATGAGGCAGTTAAAAATAAATAAGGAAAAGGAAAATACGTACATTTCTTTAAAAGTAATTGTTAAATTACTATATAATAGCATTAAAAAGTAAATGATGCAAATATCATTATATGCACATATCAGTGCTATAAAGGGAGACCAAATTCTTTGACTAATCTCCTCAGCTTTGTGTTTATGTGGTTAACATTAAGCCTGTCACTACAAATGTATGTTAATGAAAAAAAAGCCTGACATCTACCATGGAAATACATAACGTATTTATGAGTTCTTATAAACATATAAAATTTTGTGTACCTAGAATTCTAGAATTAATTCTACTGTGGTCAGTATGATAGACTAGATGTTCTTAAGCACTCTCCTAATAAAATAAAGCTATATTGTGGATAAATTATATAAAGCTAATTTTTAAGAACATCACGGTGTTTCATGAAAGCAATGAAAGCCTCTAATAGTTTAAAAAGGAAACTCACGAAAATATCAGTGAACTGAAACTCTAAAGGTCAGTGATAAACAAACGTGAAAGTCAGAATTTCTCTGTGGGCAAAAGTGAATTTTATTTTTGGAACTGAGACTACCTCTCTTTCCCCTAACCCTGCAAGATGCAGGAGATAAAAATAAGACATCTACATTAATTCTACAGTACTCCTTGTCTTCTGGCAGAAAGCAACATCAATTCTCTTTGGCAAAAGCAATTTAGATTCTTAGTATTCTGAAAAATTAAGTTCAATCATAATACATCACCCAAAAACATAAAAAACAAGTGTCTACAAGTAAGAATTAATAACAACAGCAATTAAAAAACCCAACATATTTAGATTCCCAAAGACATCATATTTATAAAGTCCCTATTTATGAAATGTATAAAGAAATAAAAAGTGAATGAAATAAAATTATCAAATCACTAAATGGTATAAAAAATGGCCAGCAAATTTACAAAAGAAGTGAAGAGGACTTTGAGCAATAAAAAAAAAAATTTGTTGAAGTTTAAACCCACAGAGGAAGGCATTTAACTGTTAAAATGACTGAATCACCTTTTTCTAATCACTTTATTATGGTATTTACAGATTTTAAAATGGCCTTTATTAATATAGCCATTAGCATATTTTTTGCTAAGTCAGAGATCATCTTTTCTTTAGGATATGTTGAACTTGTTCTATTCACTCTGGATAACATCCTGATCATGAAAACATAAAAAAAATTATTGGAAACAGCTGAAAGTAAATCCATACCCAAGATAATACTCATCAATCTTTCTAGGCCAATTTAAGTAAAAAAATAAAAATAAATTCAAATTAAAAAAAAAAAAACACTAAAACTCATCTCATGGTCCCATAGTCACACCTGAGTTCATTTTCTCTGAGGAAGAATTCTTGCTGACCATACATAACTATGTTAGAATAGATTTAAAATTTTTCTCTGTTCTATAACCATGGCAACTCCTTCACTAGGATGAAAGGGAAGCATCCAAGGTCAGATCAGGGATCACTTACACATGTGGCAGTATTTTTACTTCTCTTTAGAGGAAAAAATAAAATAGAAAGATCAGGGTCAATTTCAGTATGCCCTTATTTTCTGAAGAAAACTGTGTGTACGTGTGTGCCCACACACACTTGAGCATGCATGTGTATTTTAAGTCTAAATGTGTGAAATACACATACGTATTTTATATCTAAATCCTACAAAGCAGAAAAAACATTCTGAATAGTTTGAAGTTAACAATTGCACAAAATTTACCTTGTTGTCTTGAATGGATTGGATTATTATATAAACTATAAATATAGCAAGCATCCTTTTAGCTTGCAAAATAATAACTTCAACTGCCAGAGAGCTTTTTCTTATCTCTCCCTTCAAGTTTTCTCTTCTGTGCAATGCAAGCTGCTGCTGATTTTCTGTTCATATAAGTAGTAAATGCTGAGGCATCACCTTGGTGTTGGCAGTGTGATCAATCACAGCCTTACCTTGTAGAGGGTCTTCCCCTGCTTGGTGACAGGACACATCTTTGAATGCATATTGTTTTGAAAACCTTAGAGGCTGACCTCTAGAATACCATAAATATGCTAAAGGTGGTTCTTACATTTTGCTCTGCTTTCTTTTACATCCCTTCCCCCAAAGTAAACACATCAAGTTCACAAAGCGACAGCATTAATACTCAGTTTATTTAATTTTTTTTATGTCAGTATATTACGAGGGTACAAATGTTTAGGTTACATATATTGCCCTTGCCCCACCTGAGTCAGGGCTTCAAGCGTGTCCATCCTGCAGACAGTGAGTACCACACCCATTACGTGTGTATAAACTCATCGCCTCCTTCCCCCTCCCACCTGCCCGACACCCGATGAATGTTATTACTATATGTGCACTTAAGCATTGATTAGTTAATATCAATTTGATGGTGAGTACCTGTGGTGCTTGTTTTTCCATTCTTGGGATACTTCACTTACTAGAATAGGCTCCAGCTCTATCCAGGATAATACAAGAGGTTCTAGATCACCATTGTTTTTGTGGCTGAGTAGAACTCCATGGTATACATATACCACAATTTATTAATCAAGGCAGGAGCAACCATGACTAATTTTGAATTCAAGTGATAGCACAGTTTCTTTATCTGTCTCAAGGGGACTATTCATGGAACTGTGTACCTTTCCCAACTTTCTAGCTTTACCTTCACTGCTGAGATTTTGGTGATCCAATCACACTCAATGATTTTGGATTCCTGAATCAAAAGAAATATTTTCACATATGGTATATACTCTGCCTAAAGCATATCCACCCTGCTGCTCTTCCTTCAACCTTCCGTTATGTTCTAGTTGTTGAACAACCATTTTTTTTTCAAGTCAATGTTCAAATGTTGCTCTACACTATGAAGTCTTTCTCCAGTCACCAAAGTTAGTTGTTTTCATATTGATATATCCACAGTACACAGTAAATATCTTTTACCTATTATAGCTATCTCATTTTATATCCATTGGTTAATATATTAATCTTCTGCACTGGACCTTGACTCCTCAATGGTTGAGAACACATACTATTCATTTCTGTGGTACTTAGTGCAGCACCTGATATGTAACAGTAGTTAACAAATAGATATTGAATAAATCTCTATGTGTCCCAGTTCTGCAATTAATCAGCCTGGCATAATAGTTTAGAGAATGAACTACCTGCCTTCCTCCAGCTCTCTCTTAACAAATCCTAACTACTTGCTAAATGGTATTGGTAGGGAGGAACTTTTTCCCATCAAGGCCAAGCCCCAATGTGAAATAGGTAAGAAATTTACATTGAGTGAGTATTCACTGGTACATATATCCTTCCTGATTAATAAAAGGATGTAGTAGTGCATTTATGTTTGAGTACAAATAAAACAAAACTTTAAATTTGCCCTTTCTCTGTAATTGTAGAGCAAAGAGAGGTGTGAGTTACATTGAAATATCTCACATAAATTCTTTATCCTCATTTATTGGTTAATTTCAAAAGAAACTGCTGCACATTATGCATGGGAATATTTCATTCTCAAGAGTTCTTTTGCAGTAGTTTTCTTTAGGTATGCATATACCCATAGACAATTGGAGGTTAACAGCTTGTATTGGAGGATTCTATGAATCAAAAAGCCAAGTAGAATCCTGTTGTTACTTTAAAAAATTATCTGAAGACTAACTTGTCTTGCTGATAAAACTATAATTACATTTTAAATTCTTCACAATATTACTCAGCAAATTGTACCTTTTATACAAACTCTTTGTCCTTGAAAATAGGTTATTACAGAAAAGCAAACTCTAGCTTTCCAAGACAGATAACTTTCCTGAGATATGCTTTTAGATCTTCACAGGCTGTCTTTGTTCTGTTCTCATCTACAGTTTTCAAAGAGTTAGAAATATCTACAATGTATTTGTCACAGCTACAGCTGCCTTTAAAAAATGTTGCCTCTCTGGTTGATATAAAACAATATTACAAAATAATTGTGCGGGGCTGTGGGTAGGGAGAAGATTCTACACTTAAGGATCCCCAGAATATTTGTTGAATATAGCCTAATATATACCTCATTCTGCCATCATAATGTAAACCATATTTTCAATCAATAGAAGTTCAACTTAAAGTTCCATGCATACCTAAATAAAAGTTCAACATACCCAAACATGCAATACAAATTGAGTGAATTTGAATAGGGCTTCCACAAAGAAGGGTTGTGATATTATTTTTATTTATGTAGGCACTTAATTACTTGTCATTTTGTTTTAAAAGATTTTATGACATATTAGGAGAAATTTTAGTTTTCAGTTGTCAATCTTACTAATGACTCAATGTTAAGAAACATGTGCACACACATCAAACAAAGAAGTCATTTGGTTTCTTCCATGAAGCAGGAGTAAAGGAATGTGGTAAATCATGAACTCTAATATGAGCTGTAGGATAGCAAAGACCTTGTCCACTTTATTTCCACTGTTATATATTTAGAACCTAGGGAAATACCTGACACAAAGTGGGCAATCAATAAGTATTTATTGAATGCATGAATGAATATTTATCTAATCATAGAATCCATATAGGATCATTACATAAAATTTGGAAAATGTGTAGAAATTATATCACAGAGGATAAAAATCACCTATAATTCAGCCACTTAAGAGTGCTAAAATATTTCTTATATTTCCTTTGGTTTAGTTACATTTTTTTTTCTTGCTTCAAAAAAATACACTCATTCAATCTAGCATAAATAAAGGATTTTGAAAGGATTCTTTCATGGTATCTCTGGGGCCTTGTGGTCTTTCATTTCTTCCTTTATATTTATAATTCTGTTGCTTTTTTGTATGGACTCATTTTTTGTGCTTCCTCATCACCATGTGCATTGATTGCCAAAATGCACCCCACCCCCGTGCCTCTACCTAGTTCAGATTCTTCAATTTAAGCTGCCACCATCATGTGACTCCCTTTCCAGTGTCTCAGAAAAGATACTCTCTGAGACTTCTTAGGGGGAAATTTTCCTTTTGGCCAGTTGATTACCTCCCTATGAGTCAGGTAAACATATACTTCTTTCCTATTCTGATCAACTGCAGGATTATGGGTGTCTTGTGGGGTTGTGGGATACCTAGGCTTACCTCTTCAGCATAGGTTATAGGGCTGTATTTGAGGACAGTTTAGAAAGGAGACACCTAATAGGCACTCAGTGAATGCAAGATATGTGCCATCCGGGACCCTGTCTTTTACCATTTCTGATGCATAGTAGATATTCAATAATTAAGTGATGAATGGACAAGCCAAATAATGGGCATATAAATGGGAATCCCTGAAAGCCTTTTTTTGCAACACAATAAAGTTTGATGCTTCTATGTATGTATGCATATGTGTGTGAGGTGAGCGAGCATAGTACAGAAATATGTGTATAAGTATTTATATGTATATGTGAAAATGTTACTGCTTTTCCTGGGATGATTTTTCTGCATAAAGGGTGATAGACCAGTGCCTAGTGCAGCTGATGGTACATGTGGTCTGGCATTGAAGGAATGGTAGCATGAATTTGGTGCTCTCTCTCTCTCTCTCTTAGGCTGCAAAAACCATAGTTCTTCAAAGAACTAGCATCCACATAGAATGCTGGATTTTTAAAGTACTAAAAGATAGTTCAGGAATTTGCTTTGTTTAGTGTAATAGGTTTGTTTTCAATTAAAACGAAGGGCTCTTAGAGAACCCCACGGGTACAGAATGAACTTTGAATAAAATAATTATATTTTTTCACTGGTAAATATTGGGCTTTTGTGACATATTTTGTTCTATTGTTTTATGAAGTTTGAAAGAAAGTGTACTTAATGATCTGTCGGATGCTACCTAGTTCCGGTACTGGGTTACTCAAGTAAATCCATGATTCTTAGTATAATCATTAACATTAGCAATATTATAAATATCAACCCTATCTAAACACATATACACACAAACAATGGCTTTGAAATATCAATATAACACTTCTATCTCACCCTGGAAATATGGAAATAGTTTTTGTATTGCAAATGGATAAACTATGTCCTAGGATATTATATTTTTGAGGGAGTATAGTAGACAGTAGAAAGTAAGAGTTAATAGAGACTCTTAAAATTATATTTACTGCCTAAACATTTAGCAATTATTTGTACATAATATTTCAATAGTTTTATGACAGCATTTTAAAAATCAATTTTCTTTATAATAGTATAGACAGCATATTAAAAATAAATCCTTCTCTCTGACTTCGCAGTAGATACTTCCATTTTATTTTCTTCATAAATGGCATCAGTTCATGCAAAGGCCAGTTTTCACTTAGGCTTTATAATAGTAATCCATGTTGACATATTAGTTAAATTAACTGATCCTGTGTCTTGCAGGACCTTGCTAACAGTATATGGCTTTCAATTTGTGTGTAAATGATTAATAGTCTCCATTCAGCATACACTGCTCATCTTTCTTAAATCCTATTTTAAGTGAGTGATCCATTATATAGACAAAACTACTTTATTCCATGGGTAAAGTTTATCATTTAAGATTTTCATTTATATATCATTTCCCCCATTTTAGATTTCCTCATCTATTGCACAAAATAAAATCTTTCTGATTTTGAAATAATCTGCACTTGTGATGTTTCCTTTTTAATACAAAGCTTTAAGAACAGCTCTTTGTTTTTACTTAAATTTCAGAATAGTGATTTTTTTCAAATTGCATAAATTATGGGAGCTGCATTTATACTTAAATGGATTTTGTTGGAGGATGGGTTGTATCAAGTAGATGGCACAGAGGCTGTACAGCTAGTCTGTCCATATAGACAACAGGAAAGGGAAAAGTACATGCAGTTTTTAAATAAATTAAAGAACTTTAAGTATTAACTATGTACAAACACTTTTGTGATGCAAACACATGCTTGCATACAAAAATTACAAATATTAGAGTAAGCATTTTTGTCTATTTGGAAACATATTCTTTCTACAAATGATTGTGTAACAGTAATTGTTGGGTGTTAATATCTGGGGAATAATCAGCAAGGAAAAATGTTATTTTTCTCCATAGTGTTATACCTTAACACTATGTTAATATGTGGATTAATAATGACATCTTAAAAGATTGCATTCAAATATTTTGATCATGTAGGCATTATTTCAGTAAATGCCCTACTTTTAAAGTAGGTGACATTTCCACTTTAAAAACAATAAGAACCTTAATGTCCATTCAAATAGAAGGCTTAGATATCAGTATCTCAAGTAAAGTTAATTAGCCACACTTACTAGGAGACAATGATATAAAAATGAAACCAAAAAGAACTGAAAAACAATATTTTCAACAATGCCCCTCTCTGTTATTGTTCACTGTCATCTTAGGACCAGTTCTTACACTTCCAATTAAAAAACTTGTTTAGAATACATTGAATCACTAGAAAGAGTAACATGGAATATACCAGCCTCAGATGTTTTCTTGGGTTGATTTTGGGCCTATTCTTCTAAATGGAGATACATTGAAATGCTGAAATTTACTTCAACTGCATGCTTACTTCTTGACTAACACAATGACAATTACAAAAGGGACTGTTTATGTTCCTATAAAAAGTTGATAATATCATTGTTGTGATTTGTTAAGTGAAGTATTTAAGTTAGATTTGGTGTAGTCAGGTGATGCACAGTGAGGGATACTCAGACCAGGATGGCAAAAAGATTAAGTTTATTATTCATAGATCCTAGAGAGATGAGGGCAGCATATCTTGCAGAACCAACAGAAAGGGATTGGGGGAAGCATTCAGAACATGTACTAAAGCAGGTGGGTAGCAAGAGAGAGAGGGAGGAACCTGTGAGCCCAGTCTTTTACTGGGGTCTAGGGCATTGTGTAAATGGAGTTTCTATGACAGAGTGTATTGGATAATTTGAAGGGAGCACGAGGCTAAGCATGGAAACTTGGGGGTTACATTATCAGGTTCACCAGGCTTAAAGCAGAACTAAGGTATTAATAGTTAAGTGGTTCAGTGTATGGGATATTATCTACCTAAAACACAAACATGGGAACTGAGTGGAGACTGCCTCAAAATATACAGGTCAAGGGTGACAATCCAGGGACAGGACAGTAAGATAGATGCCGGAGCAGCATTCATATGAATGAGAGTTTTGACAATTCCTATTTGCTATAAAATGTATGCCATCATACTTATGAACTAGTACACTTTGTTGTTATTTTGTTGTAAAATTGTTTTTATATTTTAATGTTTGATTTTGTTTTTAATTGATAACATATATTTGAATCAAATACTCTATTATTTCTCAGCTTCATTACTTTTTTGGTGGAAGAAAATTTTGTGTTCACAGAGAAATGCTTAACTTAAAAAAAGCCTTACTATATTAACTTCTTTACTTTTTGCTGAAAGATAACTTGATGTTTCACAAAATGTTTAACTTTTGAAAAAAAAAACTCATATATAATTTTTTCCAATCAAGTTCTAGACTTGTTAAGGTCTATTTTTCTTTCAGTGCCTCCCAAATTCATCCCAGGTCCTGTAGTTCAGTAGCTTCCAATCCACTGTCTCTTTATGCAGAGAATTATATCTCAAAAACATTGCTTTTGTTTTCTTTTTCCCTGGATGATGTTTTTACTGTCTTCAATACCTAAAACAATGGGGAAAATGTTTTTCTTTTCTTCTTTCTTTCTTTCTTTCTTTCTTTTTTTTTTTTTTTGAGACAGAGTCTCGCTCTGTTGCCCGGGCTAGAGTGAGTGCCGTGGTGTCAGCCTAGCTCACAGCAACCTCAAACTCCTGGGCTTAAGTGATCCTCCTGCCTCAGCCTCCTGAGTAGCTGGAACTATAGGCATGTGCCACCATGCCCGGCTAATTTATATATATATATATATATATATATATATATATATATATATATATATATATATATATATATATATAATTTTAGTTGGCCAGATAATTTCTTTCTATTTTTAGTAGAGATGGGGTCTCGCTCTTGCTCAGGCTGGTCTCAAACTCCTGACCCCGAGTGATCCACCCACCTCGGCCTCCCAGAGTGCTAGGATTACAGGTGTGAGCCACCACGCCTGGCCTCTTTCTTTTTGTCTTCAACTTTTTTTATGGAACTGAGATGCACAGAACTGATTAAATCATAGTCCTTGGTTCCTAATATTTCTATTTTCTTCTATTATACATTTTATTACTTTATTTATTTACATATTTATTTATAAATTCAGTTCCTGAGTGTATCCTATGGGTCATTCTGTTAAGGTCATCATTAACAAGGACAAATAGTACATCATCAAAATTAACACTATTTTATTACATAGGCAGAATTTTATGTAAATAAATGAAACAGTTACTTTTGTGAAGCGTACCATACTTCAAGCCACACTATGGTAGATGGATGTGGGAGAGAGAGAAAATAGTGATGGAGAGCCTAAAAGTAAGATCTTGGCTGTTCAGAATTTTTAATACACCTCTTTTTATGTCAGCTTCTTTAAGGTTTATCCCCTTGCCTATGGAGTCCTTTTTTTTAATCACAGCTACTCCTGACACTTTCTCTTTTGATCTCTGTAAATTCATGAGTATTTACTGATGTAAGAATGAACTGATTCCCCAGTGATTGCTAATTATAATACTGTGTCAGCAAGGGCTAGAACACACTGCATCTATATAAATCTGCTGCAGCATCAGCAAGCTATTGGTATTAAGAATACTTAGTTTGCTAGAACATTTAAAACTAAGGCAATCACAACAACAACAAAAATAAATAAACGGGACCTGATTAAATTAAAAAGCTTCTGCACAGCCAAAGAAACAGTCATGAGAGTAAACAGACAGCCTACAGAATGGGAAAAAATTTTCGCATGCTACACATCCGATAAAGGACTGATAACAAGAGTCTATTCAGAACTCAGGAAAATCAGTAAGAAAAACTCAAACAACCCTATCAAAAAGTGGGCAAAGGACATGCAGGGAGTTAGCTACGCTCCCTGCAAAGAGGTTTTTCTCTTTCTGATCAGCTCTCTCAGGCAGAGGTCATCGCAAAGGATGAAAAAATAGTAGGAAACAGAAATAAAAAAATAATAATAATACACAGAGCCAAAGATATAGTTTATAAAGTAAAGGTTTATGAAAATAGACAAAGGGAGGGTGCCCGAATGGATATATTTCTTCCCGCGGAAATATATCAAAGACTGAAACTACACACAGGTATTTTATAGGGTAGGTACAGGCTCCCATTGCCAAGGGCAACGGGATTTACATACTAACAGGCAGTTTGCTTTAGGGTCAAAGTCTTCTAAAAGGCTACTACAGATCCTTTAACTAACTCTATCTAGGGGAACAATGAGTTACAAAATCTTCTCGGGGCAAACTTCTAAGTTTTCTGATAAGGCTATTACTTTAGCAAAAAACAGAGACATCTTGGCTCCGGTGATTGTGTTCTTGGAGACAGAGATGATTTCAGAAGTCAACATGAGCTGTGCCTTGTGTTAATTACTTTAACCGCATGGCTCCTTCTGGGCCAGGCTTGGGCATTAGCATATCTCTCTGATCAGCTCTCATCTCCGGGGGTCTTTGTTGGTCAACTCTGGCAACCTTTGGTCCTAGGTTAGGTCTGTCTTATCTTTCAAAACAGGTGAGAACCATAGGTCCAGTTTACAGCTGTCTCTTTGAAGTGCAGCTGTTACTGACCAATGAGACACCCTCCTGAGGCGAGGCAGCTTTTGAGCTAACACATTTATTTTTTTCTTTAAGGCAAGGCCTTATTTGACTTCTGAGATCAAATCTTGTCTCCAGAAATACAAGGGGCATTTCTATAACTCAGTATTCTTAGGCTCAACAAGGACATAAATAGAAATTTTTCAAAAGAAGATATAAGAATGGCTAACAAACATATGAAACATCTATAATCATCAGGGAAATGCAAATCAAAACCACAATGAGATATCACTTAACTCCAGTGAGAATGGCCTTTATCAAAAAGTCCCAAAACAATACATGTTGGCATGGATGCGGAGAGACAGGAACACTCATACACTGCTGGTGGGACTGCAAACTAGTGCAACCCTGTGGAAAGCAATATGGAGATACCTTAAACAGATTCAAGTAGACCTACCATTCGATCCAGCAATCCCATTATTGGGCATCTACCCAAAGGAACAAAAGTCATTCTATAAAAATGACACCTGTACCCAAATGTTTATAGCAGCACAATTCACAATTGCAAAGATGTGGAAACAACCCAAGTGCCCATCAATACATGAATGGATTAGTAAAATGTGGTATATGTATACCGTGGAGTATTACTCAGCTATAGGAAATAACGATGATATAGAATCTCTTTTGTTCTCCTGGAGAGAGTTGGAACCCATTATATTAAGTGAAGTATCCCAAGAATGGAAAAATAAGCACCATATGTACTCACCATCAAATTGGTTTCACTGATCATCACCTAAGAGCACATTTGGGAATAACATTAATCGGGTGTTGGACAGATGTGGGGGAGGGGGAGGGGATGGGTGTATACATACATAATGAGTGGGATGCGCACCGTCTAGGGGATGGACACTCTTGAAGACCTGATTTGGGGGGGATGGGAGGGCTTGGGCAATACATAACCTAAATTTTTGTGCCCCCACAATAAGCTGAAATAAAAAAAAACTAAGTTAAAAATATTTCTCTGTTGCTGTACTGAAATGCTTTAATTGTCTTAAAATGCTTAATGGTCTGAATAGTAAAGTGCTTGGAGAGCATTGGTGAGGATTGGTAAATAAATAAAACATATTCCCCTACCACAATGTATGGACAACAGATCAAGTTGTTTTGTTCACATATTATCAGAAAAACTGGAGGCTATCCATCGATGGATGTTACTAAGTAGTACCTGAAGACTGTCATTTTGGTAAGTCTAACATGGATAGGCAGTTCTCAATCTTTTTATTCATTAATAAAATTATTCTGTAAAACAGAAGCAATTCTTTTCAATTCAGCACTCAGTCAGCACTTAACATTGTAAGGGGGGAGATAAGGCATACAGCAGGTTTCTCAGACTTGAGACTACTGACATTTTGGGCCAGGATAATTTTTTTTTATTGGGGGACTGCCCTGTGCACAGTGAATCCTCACTGGATGCAGTACCAACCACACCCATTTGTTGACAGCCAAAAGTGTCTGTAGACTTTGTTAAATGTTTGCTGGGGTAGAAAATCACCCACCCCATTCCAGTTAAGAACCACTGATATAAAGTATGGGATAAAACTCTGGCTGTTACTAAAGAAGCTTACAATTGAGCAATTTTATGACCCAGAGCCTAAGGTTGAATTTTTACTCTCCCTGTTACTAGTCATGTGATGTCTGGCAAATTACTTAACTTCTGTGAGATACACTGTCCTTACTTTTAAAATGGGAATAATATTAATACTTAATTTGCAGTTATTGTGAGGCTTAAAGAAGAGAATGTTATGAATAATATATGCTAGCATGTTTCTAATCTAAAGTTTTCAACATCAGTTGTACAGATTGCTGATTTTTACTTCTTTACCCTGGTCTCTATGGATAGGAGCCTTTTCAAGGCTGATGTCCCCACCTATGCTCTGGTTTCTATCTCCTCCTGCCTTCTTAGTAATATGATTTCATGATCTGTCTCTTTAACATCCCTTCTCCCTTACAGATTGGTCCTGTGGTCAGAGAGGTTTGGGTACCTACACATAAAGGTATAAAGATTATATGAGATTGTGAATTATGTAGTGAAGAAGGAAACTCAATAAAATGGAGAAACTTTTCAATATTTCATTCTGCCATTCTCTCCGCCTCCCCCACCTTCTCTTATCTTGTTTAACTGGTAGTTAATTCTTATGTTCCCTTACCCTAGAATTTATTACACAGCATCACAATGATCTGTTTGCTTGCCTGTATCCCCACCCTCCATTGCACTATAAGCACCATGAAGTCAAGGCATCTTCTTGTCTCATTTACCACCTGCCTTGTTTCTCAGCACATATAATGGAGCATTGCATTAGGCCTGCTAGCAGAGCACCTTATTCTGTTTCTTCACAGTTTTTACTATGACTCACAGTTATGTAATATTTTTGTGTTTACTCATTGATATTTTTCTCCCCCACTAAACACTAAGCTCCATGGGGACAGAAACTATGTTTACCTTGCTTACTCTACTTACCCAGTACCTCACATAGTACCTGGTATATAATAGGCTACCACTATATTTTTAAGTAAATGAGTGAATCACTCTATTAATGAATACCCCATACTGCATTTGATTTAAGGGTGTATCTTCTTAATCAACTATGAGGCCCTGTGTTGTGTTGTCCTTATTTATTTCTGCAGTTCTGTTCAGCACCATGCATGCCCTCCATCTTCAGCCTACTTTTAGTTCTCTGCCTGCCACATGGTCTTTGCATATGATTTTGCTTAGGATGACACCACTTCAGATAGTTAAATGCTACCTATATTTCATTTCTCAGTCCCTAGATCACTTCCTCATGGAAGCCTACCCAGACATCTCTAACTGGGCCAAATATTCTTAGTAAATCCTTGCTCAACATACAGTATTCCTCCTATACAAGGACTTTTCAGAGTTGCACATATTTCTTCACATATTTTTTCAAATGATTATTTCATTTTTTTGGTTGATGCTTGTGCCCTTCCACTAAATTATACTATGTTTCATTGTGATAATCATTTCAATTCTAGTGCCTAGCAAAGAATTTTGGACATAGTTTTTTTTTTCAATAAATAATTTCCCTAAGTACATGTACGTGCATTTATAAAACAACCTTACCTGATCTGAAAAATAGAAAGTTTTAGCATTTCCCTCAATGGAATTGTTTTGAGGATTATAAACAATGTATGTTAAATGCCTATCATATAGTATATACTCAGTTAATGATAGCTGCTTTAGTATTATTTCTTCATTGTCCCTTATACATATGTGCTCCATAATATTAGTTGAATATTAATCTCTGTAGAGTGCCAAAGAAGGAGGAGAAGGATAAGGAGGAACAGAAAGAGCAAGAGGAGAAGGAAGAAAGTTAGTGAAATTTTCTGAAAAAGAAGAAAAGCCTGATCTTGATCACTTACTGAACACACCAGAAACTTTCAGTTTACATAAAGGGCATAGTTACTTATGTTTTGCTCTCTTCAAACTTGAAGATAAACCTAAGAGACCTACTAATAGGATAAGGTATATTTATAATAAAATCTCTTCTATCCATTTGGTGGGTGCCATTGATAGAAGAAATCAAACTTTTATCTTACAAACAGGCATACAGAAAAAGTGTGTCATATTTGGGAGCAGTGAACTTAGATTGCAAAATTATGAGTTCCTGTTTTCTCTTTAAGTCCCGTACTGATTGGCTGTGTGTGGCAGACACTGTTATCAATTTCATGACCATTTTCCCCTACTTCCTTGCTAATGAAAGTCTGTATGGAACTACCTTTCCTCTCTCCCTGTGCTATCCCTGCCTTCTTGCTTTAATCATAGTCCTGTGACAATGTGATATTTGGAGCTATAGCAGTTATCTTGTGACCATGAGGTAACAAGCTTGAAGACATAAAGCTCAGACACTAAAGGGGACAGAATCATGGATAGAATCATGGAAAGAGTATGGGTTCCTAATGACATAATTGAGCTGCCACACTGACCCTGGAATCATCAACCCACAGATATCTTGGGGAGAAAATGATGAAATACTTCGCTTGTTTATGCTTCTTTAAATTGAGTGTTCTGTTCACTGTAGCCCCCAAATCCAAATTTATAAATCTTACCCTTGGCACATACAAGTATTTAATCGTTTTCTGTCTCAGATTTTCTGTTGGTAAAATAGAGATAATAATAATATCTTCTTCTGAAGATTAGTCGATGTAATGTCTGTATAGAGCAATCATGGCATGCTAGTAACCTTGTATGTTTCTACATAGGCCATGTAGACAAAGCTCAACTGCAGTTTGACCTAGTCTTGGCAGAACACTCTGCAATCCTCCCAGGAACACAGAAAGATGGGGAGTCTTGTAAAGACTGCCTTGTTTGTTTCTCATCCTCCTCCCTTCCTGTGGGAGGCTACAATAAGGCAACTTAGCATCTATCTTTCTGGTTTCACTGAGGCATGGGACTTTCCAATATGCCCTGTCCTCTTAGGGTGCAGCTGCAGGCTGCAGGCTTCTATGTAAGTTTACAAAACTGTTTGACTTCACAGTGATAGAGTGACCCACCCCTTAGGTCATGTGTCTTCTAGCCCTTCAGATTCTGTGTCATTTTGAGGGCCCAGAAATGCATGAAGCTTACAGCATGCTTATTTTGATTTTGTAAGCAAAATCTTTATGTAACGAATACACTGAATCTATCTGGGCTTGTTCTCTCCTGGCTGGTCATGTCTGTGGAAGTGTGGCAAGCCAACCTAGCAGCTGCCACTGTGCTGCTGTTTATAAATGCTTACCTGGCACAGAGTAAGGACTTAATAAATGTTAGTTAGGCATTAGAGCCTTACTAATGATACTGTTATAATTGTGTTACTGAACCTCAGTTTCTCATCTGTAAATGAGGATTACGTGGAAAGGAAAATATTTTTAAGCTCTTAAGTGCCATCTGTTTATTTGATAGTAATATTTAATTAACTCTTCTTAGATGACTGGGGGCACACTTTTCATTCATGGTTTAGATTTGTGACTTAAGGAAGTGATATCTAACTTAAATATAAAACTTGATCAGATTTTATTGTAGAAAATAACTACTTTCATTTCAGAGAGCCCCAAATCATGTGTCATATTATTGTAGTCACACTGAAAGCTTCTATCACAACAACTAACTTTTTCTCCTGACATTGGCAATATACAGATGTTCTGGTTTGTTGAGGTTAACTCAAATTAAATAAGGTTAAATGCAATATAAGAAAGTAATTAATCCTTCTAACCTGCTTTTCTAGTTCTAACACTTATTCCCAATCTCTGTCTGCTCCCAGTCTGTGTACAGAGCTGAAATTTTAAATTTTTTTCAAGCTGAATAACTATTGTGACAAAACTATCATGAAACATCTTTTAAATGAAACTTCAGTACCCCTTTGAAGCAAAACCTTGGTGTTAAAGATATTACTTACTGGAATATTGTTTCAAAAACAATTACTTTATTTGTCTAATTTGAACAAAATCTGTAATTCTACTTTAAATCCATTTTCCAACGTTCAGAATGATACCTTTTATTTAGATTATTTGCATATTTATAATTTTATATAAAGTAGAAACCTAGTCTCCTGAGTAAGAAGGGAGAGAGCAGTTGATGGAAATAGAATAATAGGTGGCTGTTTTTTTTTTTTGTACACTTCTCTGTGTTTTCCGAGAAATTTGTGGTAATCAGTTGTTTCAACAATGTATTATCTTTATCAAGTGTATTTTACTTGGAGACATATGTTTATATTTTAAAAAATGTTTCTTTTCTTCTATTAAGTCCCTTAAAAGCCCAAGAGTGAAAAAATATTTTTATCACTAGGAATTTGATGTTCTGCAAAAAATATTTTGTCAGCAAGAAAAAGATGCATTTTGTATAAGTGTATACTTTTGTAGCTCACAAAGCAAGAAAAATGGTTTTATCAATGATATCAAGGTAAGTATTGTCCATAAAATTTTCAAATCACTAATTCATAAACCATTATTTTTATACCACTAAGTGACTAACATTACTAATTAGCCCAAATTTAATATTAATGGTAGAGCCAGATTATGAACCCAGACAGTAAAACACCTGTTGTGAAGTAAGAATCCTATCTTTTTTTATGTTTCTATATTATTATTTAAGTTTTCTCCATTTGTCTGTTAGTGTGGGATATGACATTAACAGATTTTCTAATACAAACACTTGTACTCTTTGGAGATATATATGTCTATCTCCATCTATATATCTAACTTTAGTTAAGAATTTTGCTTCTATGTTTAAGAGATTGACCTGTGATCCTGTGCTTCCTGTGACCCTGTGATTTTTCTTTCTTTTGCTCTTCTATCTTGTCAGGTTTTGGTATTAAGTTTATGTTACCATCATTAAATTGTTTCCTCTTTTTCAATTCTCTGTAAAAGTTATATAATATGGGAACCAAATATTCTTTAAATATCTGTGGATTATACCTGTATAACTACCTAAGTCTTTGTGTCAGTGTGTTTGTGTGTATGCGAGAAAGAAACGGGAGGTGGGGAGAGAAGTGGCATGTAATTCTTAAGGACTGATTCAACTTTTTAATGCTTATAAGTGTATTTAGGTTTCTGTATTTTCTTGTCAGTATTAAATTATATTCTGCCAGGAAATTGTCTACTTATATAAGTTTTGACAGTTATAGAGTTAATCATAATGTCTGATCATTATTTTTCAATAACTACTATATTTGTAGTTATGTCTCCTTTACATTTTCAATATGGTTCTGTTCTTGATAAAAGAGATTTTGTCTTAGTCTTTCCAAAAAAATTGTTGACATTGTTTATTTTTCATTTTTTTCTGTTTGATTATTTCTGTCCTTATCTTTGTTTCTTTCCACTCTTTGGATGGATTTCATTGATATTTTATAACTCTTAAGTTAGATAATTAGCTCATAAATTTTTAGCATTTCTTTTCGTTCACATAAAATAATTACCTAAGACAATATTTTTCCCGGGGTATTTGCTTTAGCTTCATTGCATTCTGTGAGTTTTGAAATGTGATGTGTAGTATTTTCATTCAGATTTAAAGATTTTCCAATTTTCATTTTGATTTCTTCTTTGATCCATGAGGTACTTAGAAGCATATTTTAAAATTCCCTAATGTCTTGAGTTGTTTATTAATCCTTTTTTTATTGATCTTGAACTCAATTGCTTTGTGGCCAAAGAATGTGGTATGTATAATGATCCTTTAAAATTTTTTGAGGGGAGCTTATTTTATGCCTAGTCAATTATTATATATGCTTTAAACACGCAAGAGAAGACTATGTTTTCTCTAATACATTTATGGCACAGTGTTACTTATGTTCTTTAGTTTAACCTTGTTAACTTTTATTTCACATCTATACTCTTAATAAATACCAGACAAGATCTAGTGTTGGTGAAAATGTACACTGATGGGGATTCTTATATATGCCCTATGTGATTGTATAAACTGGTAAACACACCTTGAAAAACAGTTTATATTATCCAGTAAAGTTGAAAATACATATGTTAAAAGTCTAGCATTTTTTACCCTAGGTGAATACCCTAGAGAAATGTGGGCATATACATACAGGTACATGTATAAGAATGTGCATATATGCTACAAACTCTAATTGTCCAAATGCTCATAATGTATAGGTTAATAAACTTTAGTATATTTCTATAATGGAATAATACAGAGCAATGCAATTGAATGGCTTAGAGCTATCTGTATCAATTTAGATAATTCTTAAAAAATAATGTTTAAAGAGAGAAGCAAAGCATGCATAGAGTATGATTGAGCTTATAAAAGATCAAACATGCAAAACTAAACTATCATTTATAGAGATATATTTATGTGGAAAAGCTAAACAAAAGCAATAAATAAGTTTTTATAAAAATTAATATAGTTAGGGAAGAGAGACAGGCTTGCAATTTATAAGGGATAGATAGATCTTCTGGGATACTGGCAAGATTCTATGTCTTGATCTGGGTGGTGATTATACTGATGTTTATATAATTTGTTTAATATTACATAGTATATAACTTTAGTGTTTTGCAATATTTCATAATAAAAAGTAAATATATAATATGACAGAGGATGAGAAATGTTACGACAAAATTAAAGCAGCATGTGAGTAATATAACAGGCTGTGTATGTGTATTATGTTACACAGAGTGGTCAACCCAAGTGTCCATCAATTGGCAAATAGATAAACAAAATATGGTACACACATATAATGGAATAATATTGAGCCTCAAAAAGGAAGGCAATTTTGACACATGCTACAACATGGATGAACCTTAAAGATATTAACCAGTTATAGGAAGACAAATATTAGGGCAGTCAAATTCATAGAGAAAGAAAGCAGAAAGGTGGTTGCCAGGGGCTGAGGTAGGGGGTTATAGGGAGTTAGTGTTTAATGGGTACAGAGTTTTAGTTTGGAAGATGAAAACGTTCTAGAGATGGGTGGTGGTGACAGTTGCACAACAATGTGGATGTTTTTAATGCTACTTAACTGTACACTTAAAAATGGTTATGATGGTAAATTTTGTTATGTATATTTTGCCACAATAAAAACAAAGAGAAAAGCAAATAAACAAGAAAAGTGACTGTCAGAGACCTATAGAAAGTGAAGAATAGAGCCAAGTGGATAGCTATGGGAAGAATATTTCAGACAGAAGGAACTGTGAGTGAAAATACTGATGGGAGATGAGAGTATGTTTGGCATATCCAAGAACAGATGGCAAAGATATCAGTGGGGCTGGAGAGGAGTAAAAAAGGACTGAAATGGTATGAGATGAGGTCAGAGGGGTAGGAAGCAGTGAGGACAAGTGGGACCTTCATGATCCTGGTAGAGTATTTGTGTTTTCTTCTCTAAATATGATGATAAGTTATTCAAGGGTGTCAAGTAGGGGATTAGTATGATCTGACTTGCTTTTTAGAAAGATTACCCTGATGCATGCTGAGCAAAGGTTGTAGGGGAGCAAAGGCGGAAACTGCAGGGCCAGGAAAAGGCTTTCATAGGTGGTGGTCATTGTTTGTCTCTAATAGAGAAGGTTATTATAGTGTTTTTATGCTGATGAGAATGAGTGACATTCTGTGTAATTTCCAATCTATCTTTATCCATTCTTCAATTTGATTATTTAGTTAACTTGTCCTTTGATATTTGACCTTTTGTTTTCAAATATATATGAGATATAGCATCCCTTCCTATGTGTTTTTCCTTTTTAATTTCTTCAAACACTCTATGCTACTTTCTATGGTTGTTTGTTTTCTGACTCTTGCTCATGGTGGCTTGATTATACATGTATTTTGCTTTTTTTATTTCAGCATATTATGGGGGTACAAAAGTTTAGGTTACATATATTGCCCATGCCCCCACCCCTAGTCAGAGCTTCAAGTGTGCCCATCCCCTAGACGGTGCATATCGCACTCATTATGTATGTATACGCCCATCCCCTGCCCTCTTCACATCTGCCTGACACCCACTTAATGTTATTCCTAAATGTGCTCTTAGGTGATGATCAGTGAAACCAATCTGATGGTGAGTACATGTGGTACTTATTTTTCCATTCTTGGAATATTTCACTTAGTAGAATGGGTTCCAGCTCTATCCAGGAAAATACAAGAGGTGCTATATCACCATTGTTTCTTATAGCTGAGTAGTACTCCATGGTATATATATACCACATTTTATTGATCTACTCAACATCTCTAATCATCAGGGAAATTCAAATCAAAACCACAATGAGATATCACTTATCTCCAGTGAGAATGGCCTTTATCAAAAAGTCCCAAAACAATAAATGTTGGCGTGGATGCGGAGAGATAGGAATACTCATACACTGCTGGTGGGACTGCAAACTAGTGCAACCTCTGTGGAAAGCAATATGTAGATACCTTAAACAGATACAAGTAGACCTACCATTCGATCCAGCAATCCCATTATTGGGCATCTACCCAAAAGAACAAAAGATATTCTATAAAAAAGACATGTGCACTAGAATGTTTATAGCAGCACAATTCACAATTGCAAAGATGTGGAAACAACCCAAGTGCCCATCTACACATGTATTTTGTATATGTGAGTTGTGAGCTTATGTTTAACCAGGAGTTGTAGAAATCCCAAGAGTGCTGGCTTGAGGATTTTTCCATTTGTGAAGAATTTGCAGTTGCTTCTACTAATTACCCTAGGGTCAAAACAATAATCAATCTTGACTCTCTTAATTGTTAACTTGGAGTTTCCCAAACTTTGGAAGAATTTCTCATTTAAATACATAAAGAAACAGAAAAGTTTCCCTATTTTCTATTTTTGCCAGCAGATTATATGTCTATCATATTAAAATTTAAGAAAAAATTAATAACATTTATTGAGTGTGGACTGTGTAATTGGCACAGAGCTCAGATTTTTACATGATTTCTCTCATTTGGTACACCTAATGACATGGAGATGCACTATTTTTCCCCATTTTAGACACTGGGAAAGTGAAGAACAGAAAAGATAACTTGACTGAGGTTAGATAGCCTATAAGTGAAATGTTGTTATTTTTTTCTCTTTTTTATTAAGTTGTATGTATTAAATTCTATTGATTATTTACTACCTTTTACAGTTTTGTTAGGTATAATTTACCTACAATAACTTGATCATATATAAAGTATAGAACATGATAAATTTAGATGTACACATACATACACACACACGTACACCTATACACGTACCAATCACCACAATCAAGATAATGAATATGTACTTTACCATCAAATGTTTTCTCATGAATCTTTGTGATTCTTTCCTGTCACCCTCTCTTACCCCTCCCCTTTTCCAGGCAACATTTGATCTACTTTCTATCAGTATAGATAAGTGTTTATTTCCTGAAATTTATATAAATGGAATTAAGTATGCACTTCTTTTTGTCTGGATCCTTTCGCTCAGTATTAAGATTTTGAGATTTGTCCATGTTTGCATTCTTTCTCTTGCTGTGTGGTTTTCCATTGTATGAATATACCACAATGTATATTTATCCACTCATGTGTTGTATTGATTGATGGCAATTTGTGATATTCCCAGTTGTGGGCTACTATGAATACCATAGATTTCAGCCTTCTTACGCAAGTATTCTGTCTTTTTGTGGGCTCAAGCTTTCCTTTCTCTTGGGTAAATGCCTTAGAGTTGAATGGCTAGATCATATGGTAGGTGTGAGTTTAGCTTTTTAAGAAAATGCCAAATTATTTTCCAAAGTGATTGTAACATTATACATCCTTGTGAATAGTGTGTGAGAATTTAAGTTATTCCACATTCTTATAAACACTTGTTATAGTTGGGTTTTGTACTTTTAGAAATTTTCATGTACTTATTTACTATTTGTTTATCTTCTTTGGTGAAGTGTCTATTTACTTCTCTTATCTGTATTTTATAGAGATATTAATGTAATTAGTTATTTTAATAGTTCTTTATAGATTCTAAATGCAATCCCTTTGTAAGACTTTTTTTTAAGTATTTTATCTCACAATGTGGCTTGCCTTTTAATTATCTTGGTAGTGTTTTTTGAAGAGCCAAATGATTTAATTTTGGTGAAGTCCAATTTACTAGTATTCTGCTTAATTTTTTAGAATATTATGTCATATCGAATAAACATTTGCCAAACCTAAGTGTCCTAAGATTTTTTTCTATGTTTTATTCTAGAAATTGCATTGTTTTAGCTCTTAAATTTGAGTCTATTATCCATTTTGTGATTATTTTTGTATATGGTAAGAAGAAAGAGTAGAAGTTCATTTTATTTTTCATATGGCTATGCAATTATTTCAGAACCATTTGCTAAAAATATTACCTTTTCCTTATTAAATTGCCTTAGTACTTTTATCAAGAGTCAATTGATGATTTATATGTGGGTCTATTTCTGGACTCTCCCTTCTTTTTGTTCCATTGATCTTTCTAACTTTTTGCCAAAGCCACAATGTCTTGATTGCTGTTATTTTATAATAAGACTTGAAATCAAATAGTATAAGTACCTCAACTTTGATCTTCTTTTTCAAAATTTTGCTGTGCTATATAATTTGCTTTCCCATGTAAATTGTAGATTTACCTTGTTAATTTCTACAAAAATTGTGCTTGGATTTTGACTGCTAGGATTTTTATGTTAAATCTTTAGATCAATCTGTGAAGAAATAACATCTTAGTAATATTGAGTATACAATTCTGTGATTATATTATAATTTTCATTTGTTTAGATCTTGTTTAATTTCTTTTAGTAGTATGTTGCTGTTTAAGTACAAGTCTCTATATCTTTAGTCAAATTTATCTCAATGGATTTCCTATTTTTGATGATGTTATAAGTGGTAATTATAAAAATTTCAAAACATCACATTTTACACCCTAAACATATGTAATATTTGTCAATCATATCTCAACAAATCTGGAAAAAATTCAGCCTCTGAAATATATTGATTTATGAATGTTTATTTTATACGGATCAATACTAGTTATATACTGATTATATAAACTTTTTGTACATTAATCAAATATTGATATATTTGGTATATTGATTATCTTTTAAACTTGTTAAATTCACATATTGGTTCTAATATCACTTTTAAAGAACCTGTAGGTTTGTCCACCTAGATGATTATATCATTATGTCATCTGCAATTAAAGATAGTTTTACTTATTTTCCAAACTGGATGTCCTTGTTTTGTATTTTCTTATTAAACTATGCAGAACTACCAGAACGATGTTGAGAAGTGATAAGAACAAGCATCTTTGTCTTGTTAGTGACCTTTGGAAGAAAGCATTCAGTCTTTCAGTATTAAATATGATGTTAGTTGTAGTTTTTCGTAATTTCCTTGATCAGGTTGAGGAAGTTCCCTTCCATTCATAGTGTGCTGTGATCTCTTTTTATGAATTGATGTTGAATTTTGTCAAATGCTCATTATGTACCTACTGAGACAGTATTATGGTTTTGATTTTTTAGTCTGTTAATATGCTGAATTACAGTGCTAGATATTTTCATGCTCAACCAAATTTGCATTCCTGGAATGAAGCCCATTAGTCATGGTGTTTTCTCTTTTTTATATACTGCTGAATTGATTTACTAAAATTTTGTTAAGAGGTTTTGCATCTATTTCATGAGGGATATTGATTTATAAGGTTTTTAAAAATATAATTTCTTTCTTTTTCTTTTCCTTCTTTCTTTCTCTCCTTCCTTCCTTCCTTCTTTCCTTCCTTCCTTCCTCCCTCCCTGCCTCCCTCCCTCCGTCCCTCCCTTCCTTCCTTTCTTTTTTGTATCAGTAATACTATTCTCACAAATGAGTTGGAGAGTATTCCTTTAACTTCAATTTCTTAGAAGATTTTGTGTTAAACTGGCATTATTTCTTAAATGTTTGGCAAAGTTCAGAAAATCTATCAGGACTTGGAGATATCCTTAAGATTAAAAAATGAATAAAATTTCTTTAGTGTATGTTTGAATTGCATATAATTACAGGCAATGTCCTATTTTAAATGCAGTGATGTTTCATTCCATATGTTTATTCAGGAACTCAGGGGTATATTTAGATTTGAACAGTAACTCAATGATACATTTTGATTTTATATTCTTTCATAGTTTAATAATAATAAAAAGTTTAAAAACATGTACGTGCTCTCAGGCCATTGTTCTTTTTTTTCCTCTGGCTAAGAAATTTCATTGAGTGTAATTTCAACATTCATCTTTTATGTCAGTGTTATCTAATACAGTGTAATTCTGTAATCACATAATTTCATGATAAAGCATCTAATATGAATTACATATATTGTCTTTATAATAAGTAAATTTCTTTTTTAAATTTTGTTGCCTGGGTTGGGGAAGCAGATGGGGTAAGGAGTGAGAATGTTCTTACTATATTTCTAAGGGGGTTGTTTTGAATTTGTGATTATGCACATTTGGGTGGTACCTCAGTTTTAACAATATAATATTAATAGTGACCACAGCCATAATAACCATTCCACTGTTTTCCCATAGGTTAAGAAATAGCTCTTTTTCATCTTATAGGTCAAGATAAAGTATCCCCTTGCCCTGCCCTCCTAAGAAGCCTTTGAGAGAATCAGCAATTGCATCAATAACTTCAAATGATCTCCTGTCTAATGGTAAGATGACAGATGGAATCTTTGTATTATTACTGAACATGATATGCTGGTATTAAGAATTATGCAATGAAGTGATACATAGATATCATTATTCCTCCCTTCCTTTCCCAAAGGCATCTGACTTTCTTAATATCAACTTACTACATAATAAAATACTCTCTTTTGTGGAGACTGAGAATTTCCAAAGGAGCTCACCCTTTTTAATCTAATAAATACATATTGATCTAATTGATTTAAACAGGAAACTAAACAAATTCTGTGTATTATATACCAAATGCTAGGTGTAATGATTAGTGCTTAATACATTCAACAGTCTAAGGAAGATTACGGATTTGCTTTTCTAAAACTAATTATTTTGACCATGATGACAGAGGATAAAAACGATCTATAAGGGCAAATTTCTATCTAGGACTGAACAATTTTCCCTACATTTTTACCTAAAGGGATGTTCTAGTGGTAAGCTATTTTCCCATTCTGAATAATCATATAGTTATCAACATGCTGAGTCTGAAATGTAGTGTAAGGACAATGTATGATAAAGCCTGTGACTACTCAACAACAAAAAATAGTGGAAGGAATCAGTAAAGTGAATTGTGTGTCATGATGTTATCAAACTAAGCTAGTCTATTTAACCCCGAAGTTCTCAAGTTGTTTTTTTTTTTTCAATAAGAGTAGGATACATGAGATTTAATTTAGAAAAGATTTACACTAGCTACTTATATTTTGAGGATAATTTGTTATATTGGAATGGTAATAAACAAGATCAATAAATTATAATCTCTTCATTGAAGGATTGTGACCATTCATCTGCATTTCCTCAACCTAGCATGGTGCCTAATATTCATAGGCTTCATTTATTCTCATTTACTATTGTCCATCCATTCATTTACCATTCATTCATTCATTTCTTTCTTAGGGAGATCCACTGCTACTTAGATTATGTCTGTTGGAATCTCCCATAGCACCTTATTCTTCTGTACTTCAGCTCTGACTTTCATCACACCAGTCATTGCCTGTTAACTTGTATGCCTTCCCTACTAGACTGTGAATTCCACAAGCACAGAGTTTGAGGACTGTCATTTATTCAAAATTTGGTAGATACAAAGAGTTGTTCTATTTTTTTCACATCTATTATAGCCAGATTGATCATCAGAAAACCCATTTGAGGTGGGTATTAATAATCTCACTTTACAGACAGGGAAAGTGAATCTCATAGAGAATAATATATAATCCAGTAATTCATTTACCCATTCATTCATTCATGAAGTATTTATTGCATACCTTCCAACTCTATACCATATTTTGTGTTAGTCTCTGAGGATACACTGGTACACTAAAGCAGACAGTTCCTGCTTTCATATAATTTACTATTTAGTGTTAGAAACAGACTTTTAGGAAATAATGGAACAAAATATATGTGAAATTGCAGTGAGTGATAGAAGACTGCAGAGTACATTATAAGGGGTTAACATTTACACGAAGGACAATGAAACAATTCCTAAGGAAGGGACATATCTGAAATTTGAAGAACACAAAAGAAATAGCTAAGTTAAGATATGAATAAACAATTTCTAGGCAGAGGGAACAATATGAGCAAATATCATTGTGGCCTTAGTTAAAATTATTGAATGGAATAGACAATAGGATAATCAAAAAGTTGGACACCATGGAGTATTACTCAGCTATAAGAAATAACGGTGATTTAGGCCGGGTGTGGTGGCTCACGCCTGTAATCCTAGCACTCTGGGAGGCCAACGCGGGTGGATTGTTTGAGCTCAGGAGTTCGAGACCAGCCTGAGCAAGAGCGAGACCCTGTCTCTACTAAAAATAGAAAGAAATTATATGGACAGCTAAAAATATACATAGAAAAATTAGCCGGGCATGGTGGCGCATAGTCTCAGCTACTTGGGAGGCTGAGGCAGGAGGATCGCTTGAGCCCAGGAGTTTGAGGTTGCTGTGAGCCAGGCTGATGCCATGACACTCTAGCCTGGGCAACAGAGTGAGACTCTGTATCAAAAAAAGAAATAACGGTGATTTAGAATCTCTTTTGTTCTCCTGGAGAGAGTTGGAACCCATTCTACTAAGTGAAGGTATCCCAAGAATGGAAAAATAAGCACCACATATACTCACCAGCAAATTGGTTTCACTGATCATCACCTAAGTTCACATTTGGGAATAACACCAATTGGGGGTTGGACAGATGTGGAGGGTGGGGGGAGGGGATGGGGGTATAACTACATGATGAGTGCAATGCGCACTGTCTAGGGAATGGACATGCTTGAAACTCTAACTCGGGGGTATGGGGGGGCATGGGCAATATACATAACCTGAACTTTTGTACCCCCATAATAAGCTGAAATAAAAAAAAGAGATGTTTTGTAAATAAAAGTTTGCACAGCCTAAAAAACAAAGTTGGACATTTGGAGAACAAATTTTACAAATAATTTGTGTGGACATATTATATATAGCATAAGTAAAATTTAAAATGATGGTATAACTAGCATTGTATGTTTCTTGAGGTTTTTTGTAAAAATGAAGGTATTTATAAATTCAGTACAACATGCCTGGAGACTCTGCACTAAGCTACTATGAACCAAAAAATGAATTCTAATGAAAGGTTAAATAAACAATTACAGTTTGTAAAATCAAAATTGAGCATAAGTTGATATATCTATACTTGATAACTCACATAACCAATGTTTATTTTAGTTTTTAAATGTTTTTCGTTGATACATAATATTTGTACATATTTATGGGGTACATGTGATTATTTTGTTCCATGCACAGAATGTGTTTAATGATCAAGTCAGGGTATTTAGGGTATCCATCACCTTGAGTATTTCTCATTTGTAGGTATTTTAGAAGTTTTCCATTTGGTATAGAAAAAGTTCTTTATTCCTACTTTTAAACACAAGTGTTGCTTGCAATTCTTTAGTTTTCCCTTCCTTCCTGTTTGGAAGGTTATGTGACATCAGTGCATATTGTTACATTAGAAATTCCAAGGAATGTGTCTAGGCAAGAGAATAGAAAATATATGAAAGACTGTATCTATTTAATTGTCTTTTTGCTGTTCTCAACCTATAATTTACTTTAACATGGTTATTAATCATGAAGAAATGTGGCCACTCGACCAAATTGAAATTTCACACAATTCCCTTTCTTAAAAGGATTTGTTCTGTAAAATTTGGATTCAGTCAAAAGGCCTCATCAAGGATCCAGAAGGCCACATGTGGCCCCAAGACCACAGGTTCTGTACCCCTGAATGGATTTCGGTTGTCCTTATTATGCTCATGTGCATATTTAATGCTGTATGTTAAGGTGGAAAGTGTGCTGCTCCATACAGATGAATTTTGTGTGTGCATGTGTGTGCACATGTGCACGTAAGTGTGTGTATTATTCCATAGCAATGATATTAATATATTTTAGAATGATGTTTTTATAGCTATCATAAATACTTTCATTCAATACTTACAACATGACTAAATTACAGATCAGGAAAGTGAGGCTGAGACTAGTATTCAGTGCATGTCTACTATGTTCCAGTCACCTCACTACCAGTTCCTTAAGGTTATATAATCCACCTGATTGCCCTTGTGAGGAAAATGTGACTCATAGAGATTAAGGAATTTACAGGAAATCTCCTTATATAGTTAGTTAGGTTGGATTAGAATACAGGTATGCCTGACTTCAAAGTTTATATGCACCATGCTGCTTTCTCAGAAAATGCATGTGACTCTGTACATCATAGAATAGTAAGAAGTGGTGCTGGTACTCTAACCACATATCTTGATAACTCTTAGATCTATTTGATAAATATCATATAGATGACAAGAAACAATATTAGATCTCATAATAAGTTAATTACAATAACCATTTTTGAAAAGAAGATGATGAATTTAAAATTGTAAGGTTTAAATTCTTTTGCACATATCCATGAAAAGTGTTACATATAGATTTTAATGGAAATCTTTATTCAAAATTATCACATGCACTTCTGAGTTTCCTTTGGTTTATTAGGTGTTGTGATTTTAAACAAAGGTTGGCTGCCGTTTGGGGATTACTTTTTTTGAATATAAATAACCTTTTTGAATGCCAGGCGCACTGTCTGGAGAATGGACACGCCTGAGGCTCTGACTCAGGGGAACGGGCGGGACACGGGCAATGTATATAACCTGAGCTTTTGTACCCCCATGAAGAGCTGAAATAAAAAAAAATAATAATAAATAAATAAATAAATAAATAAGCTTTTTGCTTTAGGTGATTTATATCATCTTTCCTTTTAAGTCAAAGCATTAAGGGAATACTTAAGTAAATTTGGTAAATACACACGATGGAAAACTTAGTAGCCATTGTAAAGAATTTTGATGAGATGTCAAAATGAAAGATGTTAAAAAGCAGAATACAAAATGGTATTTGCAGGTTGATCTCAACTAATCTGTGAATATTATGTAAAGACAGAGCAAACAGAACTTTGAATTATGAATAATTTTTATTATATATTTTATACTTTCTATAATTTTCCAATGAAACAAACACTGTAAAATAAACTTAGTTTAAAATTGTGGCAATGGAAAAAGTGAAAAATAATAATTTGACAACCTGAGAGCATAGATTTTGCTTTAATAGAGTGGTAATACTAAGAGTCTTGCTGGAGAATTAGTTTCTGTATCTTCTTTCTTCCTGTCTTCTCACTGTCCTCCCTTCCTTCCCTCTGTGTTCATCTGTTTGTGTTGCTATAAAAGAATATCCAAGACTGGGTAATTTATAAATAAAAGAGGTTTATTTGACTCACAGTTCTGCAGGCTGTACAATAAGCATGGCACCAGCACCTGCTGGTGAGGGCTTTAGGGAGCTTCCAATTAAGGTGGAAGGCAAAGGGGGAGCAGGTGTGTCACATGGCAGGAGAGGAAGCAAGAGTGGAGGGAGGTGCCAGGCTCTTTTAAACAACCAGCTCTCACATGAACTAATAGAGTGAGAAATCAGTCATTATTGAGGGGAGCGCAGCAAGCCATTCATCAGAAATCTGCCCCCAAGACCCAAACACTTCCCATTCAGCCATACCTCAAACACTGGAGATCCAATTTCTACATGAGATTTTTGAGTGGACAAATATCAAAACCATATCACCTTCCCTCCTTCCTTCCTTCCCTTCCTTCCTTTCTTCTTCCTTTTTCTCTATTTTTGCATTGCTTAAAATACTTGTATGACTTTTATTATTATAAAAATAATGTAAATTTATTAAATTATATCCTGATATTTTCTGCAGGAATATAAACTATCTGTGTATTTGCTCTCCCTTCTCTATCCTCATCCATTTCTGTAATCTTTTATCTCATCATATTCTTTTTTCAGTAGTATTCCTTTGCATTTTTTGCTTCTCAATTTTATTTCCACATGACTGATTCATTTTTACAGTGATAATTTTAGTTAATACTACATCTTAGGCAATTTTATATTTTTTATGGCATTTACAATTCACCCATGTTCATTGGTTATGTCAGCCAATATCCTGTACAGCTTAATCTCTTATCTTATCTCAATTTCTGTCTCTTACTTCTGAGAACATATTCTTTCTTCCCTTTTACTGACAGCCAAGAGCAGCATTATATTTTTTTCTCCTTTACACTTTTTCAAGTTTGAAGCTCTTCAGACTTTTGATTTGAAATAACAAACCAAATAAATAGGTTTAACTCTTCCTCTCTCTCAAGTTCCTGTTAAACTTAAAAGGGAATATAAAATTAAAAAATATGTCAAAAATAGAAACCAGAAAAAGATTTTATTCACAAGCAGGTAACACTGATTATTTTTTTCAGGATAGAGTATGGAATATAAAAGATTGATGGACGGGCAATGTAGCCCTTAAGTCTTTGAATGATGAATATACCTGAAGAGTTAGTGAAGGCAATACTAGGCAGAACTCTGAAATGTCCTCAACCTCAGAGCAGCAGGGCCTAGAGGAGAAAGCAGAATGTTGGGTAGTTTGTGGCATACAAATCTCAATCCATCATTGTATTAGTGAAAGCACTGGAAGTGAGTCTGCAACACTACCTTTAACATTTTTTTTTTTGTCCTAGACAACATTGATGGTGTCCTCTTGGTTTCGTATCATGGTCAGTCATTTGAGTTAGAGAATGGAAGCACTATCCCAACTAACTGAAAGATTCCAAAGCAACAAAGAAATTGCACTTTCTATTCACTTTGAGGGCTTAAATATTAATTCCCTGGAGTGGACTCCTTTTACCGATTGACTGACTATCAAGGGTCAACAAAGAGGGCTAGATGTAAGCATCAGAAAACCTAGTTCAGAGAGAAAAATTGTGAGGTTTTGCCCTTGCCTATCTCTCCAGCCTCATCTGTTTACTGGGATGAGCCTTTCTGATTCCTTTGTTTCTTAAGTGTACTAAGTTGTTTCCGAGCTCAGGGCCTTTCCCATGCTATTCTGTCTGACTAAAGCCTCCTGTCCTCCACTTTTGTTTTCCAGACTCTTAATTGTCATGTAACTCTCAACTTCAATGTCAATCACTGAGGAATACCCTGACTACTGTCTCAACTGTCCTCCCAAATTCTGTGAATCTTCTTCATTGAACCCTGTTTCTTCATTCACAACATTTCTAGCAATTCACAATAATCTGTTTGTGTAGACATTTGTTAAATGACTGTCTCCTCTACTAGACTCTAAGCTTCATGAAGGCAGTGGTAATATCTATTTTACCATTTTTTTCTGGCACATGGCACAGTGCCTGGTAGGTACTGAATAAATATTTGTTAAATGAGGGGATGTTTAATTCAGCTCGGTGATAAGGCTCACTGATGTTTGTTTGATTCCAACTGTTGTACCCCCACTTCTAACAGAAAACAGGCCCTCAAATTTGAAAAAATAAAATTATAATTGATTGAAAATTTCCCTTTTCTTTTCATCTAGATCCAAAATATTGGAGAAGAGTCTCATAAAATCTGAGACAGAATCTACCATAAGAACTATTTCCCTCTCCTTAAATTTGTCCCCTTGATTGAGTTGATTTCACAGTGAATTATTTCAAATAGTTAAATTTTAATAGTCCTGATACTACTTAAACTGTTTCAAAGCATAGAAAGTGAATGAGAGCTGCCAGTTTTTTTAGGGAATTGAAAAAATCCTGAGACCCAAAAAAAGCAAGCAAGAAGAAAGTCCCAGAAGATATTAATGTATAAATCCTAAATAAAATATTAGTAACAGAATCCAGTGGTGCATTTAAAGATTTATTTACCACAGCCAAACAATATTTATTCAGAATGTAGGTATTATTCAATACTGAGAAAAATATTAACCTATTTATATAATTCACCATATTAATAGGTCAATTCAAATTTTTTTACATTGTTGGTAACATAGGAATACATGAACATTTTCTTAATATGCCTGATTACAAAATACTGGAAACATTCTCATTAAGATCAGAAATGAGACAATAATGGAAATTATATTTTTCAAATAGTAAATGGACAAGAGAATAAAATAAGAGGTAAACATTAGAAAAGAGGGAAGAAAATAATCATCATGTAGAGATGAAAGGAATATATAGTAGATATAATATATATAAAAATACAAAATATAAGCCAACTGAAAAACTACTAGAGACAGAGAGAATTTAGTATATTGGTTGATTCCAAAGTTAATATGTAAAAATCTATGTCTTTCCTGCATACAAGTGGTAACTACAAAATACAATGGAAGGACAAATGCTCTATCTTATAGCAGCAAAATGATAAAATTAAAAGGAATAACTCCCCCAAATAAACACAAATTATGCAGAACCCATAGAAAAAAATTTAACTTGAGATAAATTTTCTAATAAAAGGTGACATAAAACAATTTCATTTGGAAATGTTGAAATGCTTTTTATATAAATCTTAGAATAAAGTAATAACCCTAACTTTATTCTTTGACTTCAGAAGAAATCACAAGAATTAATCACACTGCAGTTTAAACCATACAGAATGTGACAAATTCTATAATTAGTGAAAAATCAATACCTTTAAATGCTCTCATTTTAATAAAAGAAGACTTGAAAATGAATTAGCATTTATTAAATAATTCAAGAAGCTAGAAAAAAATAAACTTAAGGATAGTAAGAAGTAAGATTTGAAAAAGATACCAAAGCAATTAATTAAATTGAATTATCAATAGAATAAAACTGTGGGATCACTAAGTAAAAGGATCTGAGCTTTGAAAATAGCAATGAAAGACAAATTAATGAATAAGTCTAAATAAGCACTAACAATGAAAGAGCAGAGATATGTAAGATCAGATATTTTTAAAGATTGGTAGTATAACCACTAATAAAATACTATAATAATTATGTACTAATCTAGGATAATAAATATGAAAGCTCTGATTAAAAGTGTTATTTTCTCCATAAATATGTATTACTAAGAATGGTGCATAATATGTTCAGGCAAGGTTTTCCTATGAGTCCATGCTTTTATTTTCTCCTCTGCTTCAAATACATATTTCTATAGAACTATTTTCTATGTAATCATATGGAAATAATTCATCACTTTTTAAAGTGACATGATGGAAATTAGATGTATGAACAGTTTAATAGAATGTAGCTGCTATTCTTAAAGATGAAAATATCTTGATTTAAGAATAAAGAAAAAGCAGAGAGTTTCTCTTAATGACATGAGAACTTAAACACATAAAATATAATTCCCTATAATAAAGTTTAAATTTAAATATCCTTGTTTTTGTTTGAGTAAATATTTTAGAAACCTACAACCACTTATAAAATAATAAAAATAGACTAATGCCAATTTTCTAGAAGAACTGGCCTAATCTATTTAATTTTTATTTATTTTTGTTGTGGTAAGAACAATTTAACATGAGATTTACCTTCTTAATAAGTTTTTAAGTGCAGAATACAATGTTAACTACAGGCATTGTGTTGTACAGCAGATCTCTAGAACTTATTCATATGGTGTAGCCTAAACTGTATACCCATTGAACAGAAAATCCTCGTTTCCCTCTCTTCCCAACACCTGGTAACCTTTTATTTCTATGAGTTTGATTATTTTAGATACCTCATACAAGTGGAATCATACAGTGGGATAGCCAGGTCATATGATAATTTTATTTTTAAATTTTGAGGAACTTCCACAGTTTTCTACAGAGTACTGCTAATCCATTGTGCTCTGATACAGTCTTTAATGCTCTGTCTTCTCAAACCCTTCCCCTCCTTGCCTCTTCCACACATACATAAAGACCGTTTGCATCATCTTAATAAATGAAAGAATTGGAATGTTTATGTCACCATTATCCATGTAATATTGACATATCCAAATATATGGATAATCTTCCTTTAAATAATGCCCCATTTGGTGGGAGAATTCATAAGTATATAATACAGAGACTGTGTAGTAGACAAAATAGTGTCTCCCCCAAAATGTGCACACCCTAATCCCTAGAACCTGTATATATGTTAACTTATGTGACAAAAGAGACTTTGCAGATGTAATCAGGGTCATGAACCTTAAAATAGGGAGATTAGATTATCCAAGCGGATCTAATCTACTCACAAGGGCCTTTAAAGGCAGAGAACTTTCTCCTATTGGTGGCAGAAAAGATGAGGTATAAGTCGTCAGAGAGATTCTAAATATGAGGACTTGATCTACTTTGAAGATGGTAGAAAGGGGTCACAGGCAAGGTATGTAGCTGGGCTTTAGAAGCTGAGAGCAACCCCTCTCCCCCACCAACAGCTTCAAAGAACTTGGAAGCAGAATCTTTCCCATAGCCTCAAGTAATGAACAAGGTTCTGTTCACACCTCGATTTTAGCCCAGTGAGACTCATGTAGACCTTGTACAGATTTGTAATATAATAACTGGATGTTATTTTAGATAATTTGTTATAGTAGCAATATAAAACTAATTGACAACTGCATTCTATTACAATTCTATGAAAAACAATCATACAAAGTATACTTAACCTGTTTCTGCACTAAATAAGAAATGGTGAACTTTGCTCTTTCACATTTTCCCTGAGTAATTTGTGATGTGCACATGCTGGCCATAGCATCAGTAGAAAGAAAGGCAGGGAAGTAGGGACAGGCTCTCAGCACCAAGGTAGAGGTGGAAGAGGCATTTTAGAGTTCACTGACACCTCATTTACAAAATGTACTTGGAATAACAACATATTTAGGGATATTCCTGCCCCTAATTCAGATACTTAGAATATCTGATGTTAGCTCTTACAATTAAGATGCCCTTACCTTCAGTCATTGGATTAATTTTCAATTCTTTCCTATTTATAATTAGTAACAAATTCATATTTGTTATTATATTTGGTTTTCAGAATAAATTTGGGAGATAAGTCAGAGAGATAGCAACCTTCTTTTGGAGATGAAGAAAGTAAGATGCTGATAGGTTAAATGTTTTTTTATTTTATTTATTTTTATTTGTATTTTAATGAGTAGTTGTACATATTTATGAGGTACATATGTTTTCTCTGATACATTTACACAATGTGTACTGTTTTGTAGAGGGTCACAGAAATAGCATCAGAGCAAGGTGTAAACCACCTTCTGACTCTATCCAAAGGCCTCTATTCTACCTTAGAGGACAGTTGATAACCAGTAGTGAAGGCTACTTAAACCTCTCAGTAATCTAGCTTGAAGCCATTCTCTTTTTCCCTCCTTTTAATTTTTGTACTTTATCCATTATTCTTCTAACAATCCATTTAATCCCCTCCCAAATGCATAGCTCCACATTTTTTTGAAGGGAAAAATTGAAGTTCCAAAGAAATTGAAGTGTTCTTTTCTGACTTTTCTAAAAATAGAAATATAAGTGTATTTATTTATTTTTGTCACAACAAAGGTTCTGTAGTGAAATGTTCCTCTTCAAATACCACTGTAAATATTTTTGGTGTCTGAATGTTTGTATGTATTATTTGCTATTAGATATATGTGCTTTTTAGGATAAAGCATTACAGACAATATATCTGTAACAGGGGTCCTAATTTATATTGGGATGTCAGGGAAAGTCTCACAAGGAAGTGACCATTAGGGTGAGATATTAAGGATGAATAGGAATTAGTTAAGTGAGGAACAGAAAAAAAGAAAGTCAGCAGTCTTGGGCATGGTAACTGAAAAACAATGCGAGTTTAGAGGAAGGCAGTCACTAGAATATATAGGGCCTTATTGGCCATCTTCAGGACATTGGGCATGAATCTCAATCCACGTTTAGGATCTTGAACATAATGGGCACCTATTGAAGGGTTTTAAGCCAGTGAATGGTAGAATTCAATTTGTTTTAAAAAGACTATCCTGGTTATTATGTGAATAATGGTTTGGAAGAGGATTGGTAAATCAAGGATATCACTTAGGTTTTAGGATTGGACTACTAAAGAAATTAAGGATAGCATTAGGTTTTGGCCTAGGCAGGAAGATATATATATTTTGAGATGAAGACGATGGGCAGAGGAGCAGAATGGGCAGAGATCAAGTGTTTTGTTTTGAATATGAAAAGTTTGAGATACCTCTGAGACATGTATATAGAAATGGCAAATAAACACTTGTGTAAACAAGTAGGAGGCTCAGAGTAGAAGTCCAGGATAGCAATAATAATTTAGGGTCATTTGTATAGAGATTATACTCGACAATTTGGGCATGGATGAGATAGACTAGGTAGAGAAGAGGGAGTGAGAAGAGAAAGCCTATGGCAGGGGGAGAGGGAAAATAATTTTACACAAAAGAAAGGTTAGCAATCTTTAATTGGTAATTCCGAAATCACCAAAGCTATGGCAATATATTATTAAAGCTTAATTGGTAAAAATTGACCTGACTCCAACTTATTTAGTGACAATATCTGACACTGAGGTGAGAATTTTTATGATCTGTTTGTTTAACATGTCAGTATTTAATTTAGGATATGGTTTTAAACCTAAATACTTATTGATGTTTGATTAGAGGTTGCTTCACCCAGACCCTACTATGGTATTAGATAATGTGTGATGTATGTTCTGTATTACTTCCTAAAATCTAATAGTCAGATTTCTGTACCATATCTAGTCCCTAGTGTTTTCAGTAAGGCACCTATAGTATGTGTCATGTAATACACAGATGGACAAGCAAACATGGCATGTATCTGGGATAGAATGTGGAGTGGTAATAAATAGGCTGACAATATAGGAAGAGCAAAGGCCATGCAGGTCTTTGTAAGTCATATTAAGGAATGTGATGGTTACATTAAATTCAATTAACCATTGGCTTACTATTTATAAGTAACATTTTTATTCACGTTCTATAAGCAATGAGCCTGAGATATAAGACAGGGTAATTAACTTGTCCAAAGCCACATAGCTACTAAGTGATGACTGGAATTTTCTAGAGACCCTGCTCTTAACCACAACACAGTAGTGTATAATAATCAGTGTAAATTGGCAAATGTCTTATTTATTCTGGATAGTATATTCATGCCTGCCTCTGTGTGTGTGTGTGTGTGTATATTTTCTCCAGTTTTATTTTATATAGTTTTACAGAGCTATAATTGAAAAATAGCAAATTAGCAAATTGCACATAAAGTGTGCAATTTCATATATGTTCAACCATGAACAAATCATAGAAATCTAGCCATAAACAGTTTTATCACCCATCATCTACATTTATCTCCAGGCAACCACAAGATCTGATTTCTATCACTGTAGATGAGTTTGCATTTTCTAGAATATTTTATAAATGGAATCATAAAATATGTACATCCTTTCAGTCTGGCTTGTATCACTCAGCATATTAATTTTGAGATTCATCCAAGTTGTGTATATCAGTAGTTTATTCCTTTTTACAGCACTGAGTAGTATTCTGTCTGGATATACCAGTTTATCTAATCACATGTTGATGGACATTATTTGTTTTTTTGTTTGTTTGTTTTTTTACCATGAAAAATAAAGCTGCCACGAACATTCATGCACAGTCATTGAATGGTCATACATTTTTAGTTTTTTTTTTTATTACAGAACTTGAAACAGAATGGCTAGATTGCATAGTAAGTGTCTGACTAAATCTCTAAAAAAAACCCCTCTCAAATAGTTTTGCAAAGTGATTTCAATCAATAGTGTGAGAAAGTTCCCATTTCTCCACCCTCACCAACACTTGGTATCGTTAGTCTTTTCAATTCTGGCTTTTGTGAAATTGTGTATTCGTATATTACTGTGGTTTACTTTATCTTTCCCTGATAAATGATAATGTTTGGCATCTTTTCATCTGTTTATTGACCATTTATATATCTTCTTTTTTTGGGGGGAGCAGTCTTCTTTTGTGAAGGATCTGTTCAAATATTTTGCCTATTTTTATTGTTTTTTTTGGTATTGAGTTGTAAAAGTTATTTTTTTATACTTATGATGTTTGTTCTTTTTGCATTTGCTTTACTGCTTTGGGTTTGTATTACACACATAGTTTAGGGTTGATCCTGAGATTTGTGTGGTTTCACGCCCTGCACACAATTAGTGGTTTCTGTTTTTCTGGCACTCTCTCCTGTATTTTTCCCCTCTGCCCATCTTGCTGGGGCTCCTATTCCTGGTTCCTCTAGAAAGTCAGTGTGGCTTCTTTTGGAGTTCCAGTCATCAGTTACAAAAATCAACTCATGGTGGATAACAGACTTAAACCTAAGGAATGAAACAATAAGAATTCTAGAAGAAGATATTGGAAAAACTCTTGCACACATTGGCCTAGGCAAAGAATTTATGAAGAAGAACTCAAAGGCAATCACAGCAACAACAAAAATAAATAAATGGAACCTGATCAAATTGAAAAGCTTCTGCATACCAAGGAAATTATCAGAGGAGCAAACAGACAACCTATGGAATGGGAGAAAATATTTGCATGCTACACATCCGATAAAGGGCTGATTACTAGAGTCTATATAGAACTCAGGAAAATCAGCAAGAAAAAAAACAAGCAACCCTATCCAACAGTGGGCAAAAGGATATGAACAGAAACTTTTCAAAAGAAGATAGACTAATGGCCAAGAAACATATGAAAAAATGCTCAGCATCTCTAATCATCAGGGAAATGCAAATCAAAACCACAATGAGATATCACTTATCTCCAGTGAGAATGGCCTTTATCAAAAAGTCCCAAAACAATAAATGTTGGCATGGATGCAGAGAGATAGGAACACTCATACACTGCTGGTGGGACTGCAAACTAGTACAACCTCTGTGGAAAGCAATATGGAGATACCTCAAAGAGATACAAGTAGAACTACCATTTGATCCAGCAATCCCATTACTGGGCATCTACCCAAAAGAACAAAAGACATTCTATAAAAAAGACATCTGCACTCAAATGTTTATAGCACCAAAATTCACAATTTCAAAGATGTGGAAACAACCCAAGTGCCCATCAATCCATGAATGGATTAATAAAATGTGGTATATGTATACCATGGAGTTCTACCCAGCCACAAAAAACAATGGTGATCTAGCACCTCTTGTATTATTCTGGATAGAGCTGGAGTCCATTCTACTAAGTGAAGTATCTCAAGAATGGAAAACAAGCACCACACGTACTCACCATCAAATTGGTATTAACTGATCAACACTTAAGTGCACACTTAGTAGTAACATTCATCGGATGTCGGCCAGATTGGAGGGCGGGGAGGGGATGGGTATATTCATACCTAATGAGTATGGTGTGCACCATCTGGGGGATGGACACACTTGTAGCTCTGACTCAGACAGGGAAAAGGCAATATATATAACCTAAACATTTGTACCCCCGTAATATGTTGAAATAAAATAAATAAATAAATAAGAATAGTGATTATTTCTTGAATAATGTAATTTGTACTTTAAAAGAGGCACATATAATTTCCAATGAAGATTCAGGGAGGATAAACATTATTTCAGGGTCAGAAAAGATTTTTTAAAGACATAACGTATGACTTGGAACGTGAATAAAAAGGGACCTCTTCTTACTTAGTCATTCAATCCTCCTTAAGAAAGGTAGGGTAACTTACCTTATTCATTAGTTTTGGGAGCAAAAATGGAGTGCGTATCGATTTTTTTCCTCTCCTCTTACTCTTATTGGGAGTCAGGGTGATTATATATTCTTCTATGACATAAATTTTACATGATACTTCTTATAAGCAGAAGCCAATGATTGTACAGTGCTTCCTAGGATTGGTTAAATAAGTCTGCCTAATTCTGCAGTAGAGTATTAGGAAGCCCATTGCTGTCAAACATTTAAGCTACATTCTTCAATATTAGTATTATCAGTAATAATGGGATTTTATGTTGCCTATCGTTTGATTCCTTTGTTTCAGTTACTGAATTGCACGTGGAAAGAAGTGTCATATAATGACACCCTAAGACACAAACTATTACTATTTATTAGGTATCTACTATGTGCCAGATATTGTGCTAAGTGATTAAGGTATAGTCTTACTCATTCTTCATAACAACTCTAGATAGGGGTACCAATAATAACTTTCATTTTACATGTGAAGATATTGAGTTTATAGGATTTAGTCCACTTGCCCAAGGTCATACATTTATATAAGTGGTCAAACTGTGGCTCAAAGCTAAATCTGTATGGCTCCATTATATTATGCAGAACAGAAGTTGAAGTGAATGGCATGGTTAATGACAGGCAGAATCAGGAAAATGGTCAGGGAATAGAATAGAGAGTAAGTATTTCAATTTTGTTGGTGCATAGAATCTGAAAAGGTAGTCTGTGGGCAATGGTAGTGTTCTCAGTGTACTGTACATATAATTGACCATAAAAGACTAAAAGTACAAAAACAAAACAAAAATGAATAGTGCTGTGCATAGAATGGTTTGAGTTAGAGTTACTGATATTTAGTGGGGGATGGGGTAGTTGGATTATTGATATCATGGCATAGGAAGTAATCACAGTATAAGTTATTTCAGTTTGGGGACTGATGCTTTGATTTAGCATTCAAATTGGAGGATTTTATTTCTCCTGATAAAGAAAAAGAAGAAACTTCTTCTACTGCAGCAGTAGCAAAAAGATGATTTATGATAAGGCAAATCTGGATAGTTAGAGGTATTTTTAGGAAATATTTTACAGAATTTGAAGATAATTCAATTGTACATTGGGATGATAGTGGGGAATTTCCTATAACTTTGAAATAAATTTTTCTCTAGGAGTTAAACTAGTTGAATTGCATATGATAGAAAGATGAAAAATGTCTTTTTGGATTATCCAGTAAGAGTGACGTATCAAAAGATAATAATTTTAAAATATGATAAAATGCAGAGAAATTAAACCAGGACTAACGTGGAAACATTTCCTATGCCTGTTCTGGCTGAGGATTTTGTCCACACTGAGAAATGGAGAGCTTGGTGTTGAAGAGCAGAAATCATACCTTACTTTGATCCTGATAACCGCTTTTGTCATGATTAGGTGTGGATTCAGTTCTTTTCACTTAATCTTTGTTGTCTTTATGATCACCCAAAAGGAAAACAAACAACAACAATAAACTTCAAATACTGCTCTAGGAGAGAAACCTGAATTGGGTGAATCTAGTAATCACTTAGAATTATTGTCTTGCTACCAAGCATGTACAGACCAGGCAAGCTGAACCACTCCAGATTGGAAACATAAGATGGGACTTCTTCATGTCAATTTAGCACAAAATGTCTTGTAACAACTTCAGCTTTACAAAAGATAGTCATCATAATGTTAATTTACAGAAAAAACTTCAATATTTTAAAGTATTATCACATACATTATCTCATTTTATAAAGAAGAAGCTTATTCTTAAATATTTTAATCTGGTAAATAACATGAACAATAATACAATTTATACAGAAAAATTTCAATTTGAATATAGCAATTCTTGATTTTAGCAAAGTTTCAGGTTATATCCATTCTAAAAGTAGGTCAAGAATAGACATTGTGCCCTTTTAGAAGAGTGTGAACACATTTAATCTTCTTTTGTCTGATTTCACTCATTGAATATAATAAATACAAAATATATCCAATTACAGCACAATGGGATTAAATTCAGCAAGTTACTATGGCACAGATTTTAAGTATCAACTCTTGACTTTCAATTTTCAAAAACATAATCCATATTAACTGAAAGGAATGTGAACAATAGTATTTGGTGGAACATATTATGAGGGCATTGCATTTTTATGAGTATAGTTATAAGAGTCCTATATTTAAAATCAGTACTGAAAAAATCCTACTGATTTCATTTGTAAGAAAAAACATATTTACTAAAATAATAACTGGAAATGGGTGAACAATAACTGGAAACGTGTGAATTAACTGGAAATGCAGTTGAGGTCCCACCACATTTAAAAAGTTTCTGGTGGCTTTACAATATGGAAGGCATCAGTAAACTTAGCAACAGCCATTTCATTGGAGTGAACAGGCGGAAACCAGACTGACTGGATGGAGGAATGAGATTTCACATACAGGTGATATCATGCATTATTTTAGTACTATAGCTAAGAAAATGTATCCAGATCAAACAATGTGGAGATTTACTCCTTTGTTTTCTTGTAAGAATTTTTGTACTTTAGATATTACATTTACTTCTTTGATTAATTGGGAATTAAGTTTTGTACATGGATTGTTGTAGGGATCCAAATTCATTCTTAGGCATACGAATATCCATTTCTCCCAGCACCATTTATAGAAAGGGCTATTCTTCCACATTGTTTTTTTTTTTTTTTTGACTCCTTGATATTTTTAAAAATTATTTTTATATCTTTTTTTAATTTCATAATATTATGGGGTACAAATATTTAGGTTACGTATATTGCCTTTACTCCACCTGAGTCAGAGCTTTAAGTGTGTCCATCCCCCAAATGGTGTGCACCACACCCATTAGATGTGAATATACCCATCTCCTCCTCCCCACTCCCACCTGCCTGACACCTGATGAATATTATTACTATATGTGCACTTAAGTGTTGATCAGTTAATACCAATTTGATGGTGAGTACCTGTGGTGCTTGTTTTTCCATTCTTGGGATACTTCACTTAGTAGAATGGGCTCCAGCTCTATCCAGGGTAATACAAGCATACCTATGCTAAAAATCAATTGAGCATAAAGGTATTGATTTATTCTACACTCTCAATTCTATCCCATTGATCTTTATATCTATCCTTATGGAAGTTATTAATGTAGCTTTGTAGTAAGTTTTAAAATTGAGAAGTTCAAATCCAATAATATTGCTCTTTATTAACATTGATTCTTTTAGCTTTTCTGGGTTCATTTCATTTCCATGTGAGATTTTGGATCAACTTGTCTAAAAAGGCAACTAGGATCTTTAAAGAGATTTCATTAAATTTATAAATCAAATTTGAAGGTATCACCATCCTATGAAGTTTTCTAGCTTATGATCATGAATTTCTTTCTCTGTTTATTTAGTTCCTCATTAATATCATTAAATAATGATTTGTAGTTTTTAGTGTATAAGTCTTATATTTATTTTGTTAAATTTGTTCTTAGTTTATTCTTTTTGATGCAATTGTAAATGTAATTGTTTTCTTAATTTCATTTTAGATTTGTTAATTGATAGTTTATAGAAATACATTCAATTTTGTATACTGATCTTATATTCTGCATTTTGCTGAACTTTCTTATTAGTTCTAATGAATTCTTGGGGGATTCCTTAGGATTTTATATATGTAGAATTATGTCATCTGTAAATAGAGACAGTTTTACTTTTCTCCCATCTGGATGGTTATTATTAATTATTAATTGCCTAATTGTTTTTGCTTGAACTTCCTGTTCAATGTTGAATATGAGTAGCTTGAGTGGACATCTTTTCTTGTTCCTAAAATTAAGGGAAACATTTTTATTCTTTCATCATTAAGTATAATGTTAGCTGTGGGTTTTTTGTTGGTACATGTTAGCCAGTTGAGAAAGTTCTTTTCTATTTCTACTTTGATGAATGTTTTTCATAAAATAGTGCTGTATTTTGTGAAATTCTTTTCCTGTGTGTATTCAGATGATCATGTGGTGTTCATGTCTTATTCTGTCAATATGGTATTTTACATACTTGAATTTTATATATTAAGCCAACATTTCATTTCTTGGAAAAATCACATTTAATCATGCTGCATAATTCCTCATATATTGCTGGATTTCAGGTGTCAAATATTTTTTAAAAACCTGTCAGAGAATCCTTGTGAGCCTAGGGATATTGTGTAAAGTTTTTTATTTTTTATTCCATCACTTCACTTATCCTACCTCTATTCAGATGTTCTACTTTTTGAGTGAACTTTTGTTATTTGTATGTTTCAAATAATCCAGTTCATAATATTCCCTTGTCATCTTTTTGTAGTTTTTATTATTTTGTTGTTCTGTTTTGATAAAGGTTGATGATGATATCAACTTTTTCATTCCTGATTTTAGCAATTTGTGGCGTCTTTTTTTTTTTCTTGGTCAGCCTACTTAAAGTTAGTAAATTTTGTTAATATTTTAAGTGATCCAAATTTTTTAAAAAATATTTTTTAACTTATTTCTTTTATTTATGCTTTCATTTTTATTATTTATTCCTTCTAATGGATTTCTGTTAAGTTTACGCTTCTTTTTCTAGTTTCTTAAAGGTGAAAGATTAGGCTACTGTTTTGAGATCATTCTTCTTTATAGTAAAGGCATTTACATCCATAACCTTCCCCCTATTTCCCTGTAAGAAATGCTTTAGCGCAATCCCGTAAGTTTTGGTATGTTGTGTTTTCTTCATTTGTCTCCAAGTATTTTCTAATTTCCCTTGTGCTTTCTTGTTTGGCCCATTGGCTATTTAGGAATGCATGTTTAATTTCCACATACCTTTAATTCCTCAAATTTCCCTTTTTTTTTTTTTTGGTTTTTTTGTTTTTTGAGACAGAGTCTCACTCTGTCACCCTGGGTAAAGTGCAATAGCATCATTATAGCTCACTGCAACCTCAAACTCCTGGGCTCAAGCAATCCTCCTGCCTCAGCCTCCTGAGTAGCTGGGACTCTACAGGCACACACCACCACGCCTGGCTAAAATTTCTATTTTTAGTAGAGATCAGGTCTTGCTCTTACTCAGGTTGGCCTCGAATTTCTGACCTTAAGCAATCCTTCCACCTTGGCCTCTAGAGTGCCAGGATTACCAGTGTGAGCCACCATGCCCAGCCCCAAATTTTCTTCTGTTATTGATTTCTAATTTCCTTCCATTGTGGTAAAAGAAATACTTTGCATTGTCTCTTAAAAAATCTTTTATCCTCAAGAATATTTTTTGTTCACTTTAAAAGAATGTGTATTCTGCTATTTAATAGTAGAGTTTTATATTGAAGTCTTTTTGGTATACTTGGTTTGTAGTATTTTTCAAGTTCTTCAATTTCCTTAATTTTATTCATTATTGATAGTAGGTTATTAAAGTCTCCAACTACAGTTACTCATCTCATAACAATGTTTTGGTCAACTATAAACCGCACATACCACAGTGGTCCCTTAAGATTATAATGGAGCTGAAAAATCCTTATTGCCTAGTGGTGGTAGCCATTGTAATGTTGTAGTGCAACACATTGCTCATGTGTCTGTGGTGTTGCCAGTGCAAACAAACCTACTGTGCTCCTATTCCTATAAAAGTATGGTATACACAATTATGTACAGTACAAAATAATAATGAACAACTATGTTAATGGTTTATATATTTCCTATATTATATTTTTTGTCCTTATTTTAGAGTATACTCCTTCTACTTGCAAAAAAAAATTAACAGTAAAACAACCTCAGGCATTTCCTTCATGAGGTATTCTAGAAGAAGACATTGTTATCAGAAGAGATGGCGGTTTCATGCATGCTACTGCCCTTGCATACCTTCTAGTGGGACAAGGTGTGGAGGTGGAAGACAGTGATATTGATGATCCTGACTCTGTGTAGGCCTAGGCTAACGTGTGTGATTTTGTCTTAGTTTTTAACAAAAAAGGTTAAAGAGAAAAAAAGATTAAAAATAGAAAAAGTTTATAGAATAGGGATATAAAGAAAAAATATTTTTGTACAATGTGTTTGTGTTTTAAGCTAAGTGTTATTACAAAAGTCAGAAAGTTTTAAAAAATTATCAAGTAAAACATTACAATAAGCTTAATTTATTATTGAAGAAGGAAAATACTTTTTTATAAATTTGGTGTAGCCTAAGTGTGCAGCTTTTATAAAGTCTACAGAAGTATATAGTAATGTCCTTGGCCTTCACATTTGCTCACCACTTATTCACTGATTCACCCAGAAGAACTTCTAGTCCTGTAAGCTCCATTTATGGTAAGCTTCCATCCTCTACTGTTGTAACATTTTTTATCTTTTATACCATATGTTTACTGTATATTTTCTATGTTTAGATATGGTTAGATATACAAATACCACTATGTAACAATTGCCTACAATATTCAGTACAGTAACATGCTTTACAGATTTGTAGCCTCCAGGTTTGTGCATGATGTTTGCAACAATGACAGAATTGCCTAAAGATGCATTTCTCAGAAGGTATTGCTGTTGTTAAGTAATACATGATTATATTATTATTGAGTTTTTATTCCCTCAATTCTTTCAGTTTTTGCTTAATATACGTTCAGGCTCTGTTTTGGAGTGCCTATGTGTATAACTCTCATGTCTTTTGAAAGATTGATCCTTATGTAAGTATAAAATGTCTTTGTCTCCAGCAACATTTTTAGTCTTAAAGTCTAGTTTGATATTAGTGTAGCTACTTAAATTCACTTTTTGTTACAGCTTGCATAGAAAATTTTTATTATCTTATAGTGTTCATACTATTTGTGGTGTTTAATCTACAGTTTGTTACTTGTCAGCAGTAATTAGTTGGATTTTGTTTTCATCCTATTTTCCAATTTGCCTTTTGATTGGAGTGTTTAGTTCATTATTTTTAAAGATAATTTCTGATAAGGTAGGATACATGATGGCAATCTTACTGCCACTTGTTTTCTATATATCTTATGTCTATTTTGTTCTGTAATTTCTATTAATATGTTATTGCCTTCTTTTGTATTCAATTAATGTTTTCCATTTTACAATTTTTTGCTTGTTTTTTATTTATTTTAATCTGTTTTTGAATGTTTTCCCCCAGTGAATGACCTTCATGTTACAATGAACATATTAAATTAAAACAATGTTTAGTTTAGATTGGTACTAATATTAACAGTATACAAAAATTTGCTACAATATAGTTACTTTTCTTCCCTCCCCTTTTTGCTATCATTGTCACACAAATTTCATCTATATGTATTTTGATCCCATCAACAAATTTTTACATTATTACTTCATCCAGTTTAACTGACTCATCCGAGAGGAGAAAAATGTTACTCACAAAAATAGATTGATAATTTTTTATTACATTTACTAATGCTCTTTTTTTTCTTCATATGGAGTCATATTACTGACTAGTACACTTTAATTTCAACCTGACAGACTCCCTTTAGTATTTTATGTAGGTAGGGCAGGTCTGCAGGTCACAAATCGTTTCAATTTTTATGTGACAATGGCTTAATTTCTTCTTTATATTTTAAGAATAGTTTTGCTGGGTAAATATTAGTTGACAGTCCTTTTGCTTTATCACTTTGGATATTTATTCCCACTGCCATCTGGAATCCTTGGTTTATTTTGAGAAGTCAACTGTCAATTTTACTAAGTTTTTTTGCATGTGATGGATCCTGATACAATTTGAATATCTGTCCCCTCTAAAACTCATGTTGAAATTTAATCCCCAATGTGGCAGTATTGAGAAGTGGGAGGGGGCGGCTGGAAGAGGTAATTGGACCACTAGGGCTCTGCCCTTAGGGATGGATTAGTCTATTCATACATTAATGGATTAATGGGTTATCATGAGAGGGCAAGTGGTGGCTTTATAAGAAGAGGAAGAGACCTTGAGCTAGCATGTTAACATGCCCAGGCCCCTGGCCATGTGATACCCTGTGCTGTCTAGTGACTTTGTAGGAAGTCCCCCACCAGCAAGAAATCTCTCCCCATAATTATAAGAAATAAATTCTTTTTCTTTATATATTACCCAGTTTTGGTATTCTATTATAAGCAACAGAAAATAGACTAATACAAGTCTTTTTCTCTTGCTGCTTTCAATAATTACTTTTTGTCATTGGCTTTTATCAATTTGACTACAATGTGCCTAGTTGTGGATTTTTTTGAGTTTATTCTACTTGGACATTTTTTAGCTTCTTTGATATGAACATGTATAGGTTTTTTTTTTTCAAATTTGGGAAGTTTCATGACAATTGTTTCTTCATATACTCTTTCTGTAACTTTCTATCTCTCTCTTCTCCTCTTCTCACACTCCCAGTATGCATATGTTGGTGTGCTTCATGGTGTCCAGAGCTCTCTGAGCCTCTGTTATTTTTACTTCAATCCTTTTTCTTTCTGTTTGTTAGACTGTATAATCTCTGTTGATCCATCTTCAAGTTCACTGATTCATTCTGTTGTCAGTTCAAATTTACTGTTGTGTCCATCTAGCATATACAGTAATCTCTATACAAAGAAAAAATTTTATAAAATTTTCTAATGAATATTTTGTGAATAAAGATACATTTAGCTACAATTTCCCATTTTCCCTATGTATGGAGACTTTTGGTACACCCTGTGTTTTTATTTTAGTTATTATAGTTTTTAAGTTCTTAATTTCTATTTGGTTATTTTTATAGTTTCTATCCCTTTATAGATAGTTTTTTGTAAGATATTGATTGTATACTTATATTTATTATATATTCCAAGTTTTATTTAGTTATTTGAATATCATATAATAGGTGATTTTAAGTCTGTCTAGTAAGTCCAATGTCTTGGCTTTCTCTGAGACAGTTTCTGTTCACTATTTTTAGTTTCATGTGTATGGACCGTATTTCCTCTTTCTTTGTGGGTCTCATAATTTTGGATTAAAACATGGACATTTAAATATTATAACATTTCAAAACTGGTAATCATATTTTTCCCTCTCTCCAGGTTTTTTTTTTGTTGTTGTTGTTATTTGTTGGTTTTGTTGTTGCTGTTTATTTAGTGACTTTCCTTAAATAATTTTATAAAATAATCATTTATCATATACATGCACTGAAGTCTCTGCTTAGATAGCTCAGTGGTCTCAGCTAATATTAATAATTAGATAATAATTTTAAATGGCTTGAACCAATAAGTCTCTGTCCTTTCTTTGGGGTCACTATGGGTGCTGGAGCAAGTGTGCAATGCTCTGCTGTTTACAATTCTGCCTATGCAGAGCATCAATGTCAGTTACAGGTAAAAGATTAGGGCTTTCTCATGTCTGTACTGGGCATTTGCATAGCTCTGTATGTGTACATGGCCTTCTAGATTCCCAGGGATATACTGGAGCTTTTCAATGATCCCATATGGAACCTCATTCTCTAATTTTTACTTTTAATTGTTTTTGTAAGTCTTTTGTTAGCCCCAAATGATATGAACACCTGAGGAACTTGCAATGCTAAACAATTACTAAAGATTTTTTTTTTTTTTTATCACTCAAGGGTTACTAGTGTTCATACTGAGTGAGTTGTGAAACAGTTCAAATAAGAAAATATCCTGAGAATGGAGTTATTAAGGGAGCTGACAGACATGTCAAATAGTACAAATCTGAGAGAACTGGGCTTTTTTTACAGCTCCAAATGCACTCAGCCCCCTCTAGTGCCTTCTAGACTGCTGGTTCTCACGGAGATATTTTTAAGGCTACCATAGAGTTGAGATAAGGGATATGGAAACATATGCTAAAGATTGCATTTCATACCAATATTCTGCTGTGCTTTTTTTTGAAAAAAACTGTTCTTCATATTTTTGCAAGCATTTGGTTAATTTCCAGAGTTATGTAAAGTTAACTTTGTCTTTTTTTTTTTTTTTTTTGGCCAATGTTTGTGTTGTTTTTATGGAGGAGCAGCCTTACAGAATTTAACAATTTTTTTTAATAAATACTTCCCAGATTGATGCCTTTTATTGGTTTCCAGAGTTCTAAAAATGTTTATTCTGACATTTTTTGCCATATTCGTTATTTATTTTAAAAAAGAGAAAATTTTTCTAGGTTCTTACTCTGCTATTTTTGTTGACATTATAGCCTTTTCTTCTTTAAATAATTTTTCTGCCTCTAACCAACTCTTCATAATCTACAATTACACATATGTTAGACTGTTATGTAGTTTCCTATGCATCTCCGAGGCACTGTTCATATTTTTATAGTATTTTTCCTATCTGTGGTTTACATTATTAAATGTAAAAGTGTTTATTGTCATGTGTTCAGGTTCAGTTACTTTTTGTCTGTGCTATCTTATCTATTGTTAAATCCATTGTGTGAGTTTTTCATTTCAAAGATTATATTTTGGGGCTGTAGAAATTCAATTTTGTTTATATAAATATCTTCCTTTTACTTATTATGTTTATGCTTTCTCCTACTTATATTTTATTGAATTGTTTTAATCTATTTTTCTGATGTTTTCACCATGCCTCTTATATCTGTGTCTGTTTATTATTTTTCTTCTGGCCATGGGTATATTTTTCTGCTTCTTAGCATGTCTAGGAACTTTTTCTTGTATGATAGATATTGCTTTTTTATATCATTGAGTTTCTGTATTTTCAAGTCTTCCTAAAAGAGTGTTGATATTTATGTATTTATATCAAGATTTAATTTAGGTAACTTGAAGACCTGCTTGATCCTTCAGAGGCTGGTGTCTAGGCTTTCATATGTAGAGTAAACATTACTCCAGGGCTATTCCATATCTACTTTTAAAGCCGGATCCTTCTGGGGTCCCTAATTCATGCTCTGGGTGTTCAATATAGTGCTCTGCTCATTTGTTTTCCTGATTTTGGGGATCGCAGTCCTGAACTGTTTTTTGCTCACTGTCTAAAAACAGTTGTTTCTTATATTTTGTACATTTTTCTAGGTTTTGTTTCTTTGTTTTGGGGGTTTTTAGTTTTTTTTTTTCTTTTTATAACAAGAAAGGAAGTCCAATAACAGTTAATCTGTTGTAGCAAGTAGAGAATAGAACCGTCTTTGTAAATGACTTATTGTTTATTCCTGAATGCGCACATGTATCTTTATTTGTCCTTGAAATTTGGTAACATTTTCCAGATAGATTCTCATGCTGAATGTTCTGTACCTTTTCTTTCCTGTGATACAGTATATCCTTTTTATCCCTATATTTAGGCCTTTCTCAGCCTTCATGTGTCTTGCTTCATTCTTCAGGAACATCAGTTCTGTGTGAGTTGCATATCTTTTCTCTGGATTTATGATACTGCTTTTAATATTTTAATATCTCTTTCATGTTTTACTTGTATTCAGTGTAAATTCTTCATGATTTTCCATTAATCCATACTATATTTTCAATAATGTTATGTATAATTTTGTTGCTTCTCATATGATTTTATGTCTCTACTGTTTAGTTCTCTCTTTTCCACCTATTTGCAGAGTTCTGTTAGCCTTTATATCCCTCTATCATCTAATCTAAGTTTTTAACCTCTATATATTATTGTAGCTCTTTTTCTTGTCATCCAACTCATGCTATTTGTAATTATTTTTTGAGACTGTGGAGAAATAATTGAGCCTGTTTTGTAATTCCTTGGACAAGTCTTCCTGTGATATGTATTATTCACCGGTCATTTGTTCCTGTTTGATTGCTTCTTTTCATTGAAACTAACATTTTTTCCAATTTCTTTGGATAATTTTAATGTTTACTTATTTAAGATTATTACTCATCTTTTATGGAACTAGTCATATTTTGGAGTAAGGGGAAAAGATAATGATGTGGGCATGCCAATATCTTTGATTTGGGTTTATTTTCTTCAGCAACTTTTCAAAACAAATTCCAGTCTTTCCCCTGTAGCAGCGTGTTTTCTCTTAGTTATTGGCATTCAAGTGGTTGGTCATTCACAGTAAATCTGTTAAGCTCTAGGCTCTCTGTTTTGTGCTGTAGTGATTATTGTTTTCCTTGTATCATTTATTACATTTCACCTGATAGTTCCAGCTGGATAAGCTCATAGATAAACATGTTATATCAGTATGGTTTCTTCTTCAAGTCCTTCTCCCATGCCATTCTGCAGTGTCAGTCTTGGTTTCTGCAGAAGTATTCTCTCCTTCTCATTGTCTTCACATCCCTCTAAATCTAATTACTCAAAAAAGATTGTTGACTAAAACATGACTAAGCATAGCAACAATTATTAATATTTTGGAGAAACTCTGAATACTTCTCAAAGTGTAAAGAGTTATGTACTTTGTCTCTGAATCTTTTCCCTTGTTTTGCTTTATATTTCACAGTGTTTTCTAGGCAGATCTCAAAATTTTTGGATCAGAGTTCGGGTCATTTTTTTGTGATTTGAAGACAGATCTACCCCCTTCCCCCCAAAGAACCCAACACACACACACACACACACACACACACACACACACACACACACATGCACACACTCGGTTCATTCCTGTGCTTTTGGTGAGTTTTGAGAGAGGGGAGTAGAACAGTAAAATACCATTGCTCTTTATTTTTTAACCAAAGATTTTATACCAGTTTTAACAGAATTTTTAGTATAATAATTAGCTTATTAATTAAGGAGAATAAGTTGTTGCCTATTTTGTAGAAGAAAAGGAATATACGTTTGTACTATTCTACTACTAAAACAATAACCAAAAGTCATTTATGTAGAAGTTTCTTCAAGAGCTTGTTTTACCACCAGTAGTTGAAGAATTTTGATAGGAAAAGCAGCCCACCCCCACACAAGAAGGCCTTGTTCAGCTGAAGGAAATTAATTAGTTATCCCATAATCCCTTGCAACTCATGTGACACTCAGACCAGCATAGGCTTGACTGGGAATAATGTAAAAATCATGTAATCTCAGACCCCAGTCCAGATCTACTGAATTGGGTTTTGCATTTTAATGAATCCTCAGGTGATTTTTACACACATTAAAGTATTGAGAAGCACTTCCATTAGCAAAAGTGTTCCCAGATCTTAAAGAAAGCTTTGCATACTGTCTCAAGCCCAGTAGGGATCCGATCTCTGCAGGTCTTTCTAGAACCAGAACATAAGTAACTATGGTCAAGAGCTAGTGGTGTGCTGGTGATTCTCTGAAAAAAAGTCCTGATTCCTATAATTTTCCAATTTCCTTGGTGTGAATACTTTCACTGTGGCAAATCTCAAGCTAACAACATGATGTCATTGAATGCAAAACTGGGAGTAGATTTGCACAGTCTGTTCTTGCATGCCTGTACAAGCTGGCTCTAGCACACTCCTGCTTGGAATCCATTTATTGCTGTTGCCATTGTATAAACACAAGCTCTTACTAAGTTCTATGATATTTGGGGGATTTTTGAATATGATTTTTTTCTTAATTTTTACCTTTGCAAAATAAAATAAAATGCAATATTAAGATAAAATGAAACATACAACTCTTATTTATCTCTTCTTATCTCTGTAACATATACTAGTTATAATATCTTAAAATTTTGTTTTATAAATCAAAGTCTTCATATATCTAGATTTTTGTATTAGTTACATAATATGTCTTATTTTGGTCTTAAAAATAAACAGGTAGTTTTTTGTTTTTCCCAATGCATTTTAATCTTGTATTATTTTATGCAATAATTTGAATAATTTTGTGGAACAGCATGTACATTTTATAAAAAAGTGGTTGACATGGCCAAAGTCACAAAGAAAATACAGAGACAAAAGAAAATGATAAACCACAACTCTAGTTATCCTGCATCCCAGTCAAGGTAGTAGTTTTTGTCAAAGACATTTTATGTGGAGAATGATAGAAAGGGATTGCCAGAAACTGTATTTGACTCTCTTATGGGTCTAAAATTTCTGGGCATTTTGAAACAGATGAAATGGAAAGAAAGGTTATACATTATTGGACTTAATTGAGAAAGATTGGATGACCAAGCTTATCACTGACTTCTCTGCCTTCCTTATTAGCCTAATTGATTCATGAAGATCACTTTTGTATTTTTCTCTTTCACAGTCATCAGCAATTTTGTCCATTATGCAAATGATGAAAGAGACATTCAGAGAGGTTAAATAATTTGTGCACATATACACAGCTAGTAAATTGCAGAGCCAGGTTAAAATCTAGTTGTGTCTGAATCCCGAACCCTCATTTTTCTTTATTGTTTTACACTTTATATGTTTTATTGTCTCTTGTTTCTTGTATGAAGTATGAATTTGTTTTTGTAGGAATATGATAGTATCACTATCCATATTCAGTCTTAAGTATTAGTTAAATAGCAACAGTATGTAATTAGCATTCAGAGTTGTATCAATAAGACTGTTTACATCTTTTTACTTGTAAAAAGTTCTCAGCAAACTACAATTGCAAAAACATTTCACATACAGAAGTGACATATTCCTAGAAACAGAAAGTAGATTAGAAGTCATAAGAGGATGGGGGAAGGGAGAAATGGGAACTTATAGCTTAACGATTATATTGTTTGAGGTGATGAAAAAGTTGTAGAAATAAATAGTGGTAATGATTGCATAACATTGTGGATGTAATTAATGCTACTGGATCATACACTGAAAATAGTTAAAATGGAAAATTTTATCTTCTATATATTTTACCATGATTTTTTTAAAAAAAATCTATTAAAAATAGACATAAGGCCTCAAAAAACAAAACTCACATGTTGACCATGGGCCCTGCATTTGTGAAGAATAATGTTCTTGGGAAATACTCTAAATGACTTGTCTATACCCTAGAGATTCTAAGAGAAAGTTTTTTGTAAACACAGTCAATCATAATTAAAATTTCTATTTTTTTGTGTTATAAAAATTTAATATTTTTGTAGACCATTTATTTACTAAGTAGTTTTTTTAAGGATTAAATAGTTGTAAAATCCTGTTTAAAAGCAACAAGGAAAATATGTGCTATTATGTTTGTCTTTTTTTGTACTCCATTCTAGTTTTATAACAAAAAGTTTATTCAATGGTTACCTATAACATTATTTTTGAATTTTAACAATTATATAGCTTAAATATCAATATTCAAATAGACTTTTTTAAACTACAGAGAAATTATATTAACTTACAATAAGAATTTTAACCACATAGGGGGCCTTTTGACTAATATCAAGCAATTTATTCTTTTTACATGAGAAGCCAGAATGAGTATTATCAAAATGGGAAAAATAATAGATGCTGGTAAGAATGTGGAAAAGAGGGAACTCTTATACACTGTTGGTGGGAATGTAAATTAGTACAGCTATTATGGAAAACTGTATGGAAATTTCTCAAAAAACTGAAAATAGAAGTACCATATGATCCAGCAATCCTGCTACTAGGTATTTTTTCAAAGAAAAGGAAATTAGTATATCAGAGGGATATCTGTACCCTCCTGTTTATTGCAGCATTATTCACAATAGCAAAGATATGGAATCAACCTAAGCACCCATCAACAGATAAATGGATTTTAAAAATATGGTATATATACACAATAGAATACTATTCGGCCATTAAAAATAATGAAATTCTGTCATTTGCAACAATATGGATGGAACAGGAGGTCATTAAGTGAAATAAGCTAGCCTCAGAAAGACAAACGTGTTCTCTGTCATATTTGGGAGGGCTAAAAGAATTGATCTCAGGAAGGTAGAGACTAGAAATAATGGTTCCCAGAGGTGAGAAATGGTGCGTGTGGGTGGGGGGGGATGAGAAAGGTTGGTTAATGACTACAAACATACAGTTAGATAGAAGGAATAAGATCTATGTCCAATAGCAGAGTAGGGCAACTATAGTTAAAACCAATGTCTTTTATATTTCAAAATTCACAATAGTTAAAGAAAGAACTTAAAATGTTCCCAACACACAGAAATGGTGAATACATGAGGTGATGGATACCCAAAAAACTCTGATATGATCATTACACATTCTATGCAAATAACAAAATATTACATGTCCCCAATGATATGTACAAATATTATGTATCAATAAAAAATATATTAAATAACCAAAATTTGGGGTTGGTAAGGTGATCCTAATGAGAAGAGTACTATTGATTAGGCACAGCCTTTCACTTGAAGTTACTTTATAGTTCTTCCCTGAGACCTTAGACTTAGACTTACACAAACACCTTTAAAATCTTCTACATATAGTACATCTTTTCTACCATATGTGGAATTTATTATTCCAATCAGCATAGTATAACATCTGCCTGAAGGCCTCACAGTATTGCTGTGATGATCAAATTAGTTTAGTATGTCATTTTATATGAGGTAGCTGAAAATGAAAGGCTAATGGTAGCAGTAGAGGCAAATGGAGATCTTCTGAAATTAGACATGCCCATTGAGGAGGTATAAATGTACAGGAATTGACCTAGGGTAACAGCCATTTTCTCACTAAAGTAGGAGAAAAGATCATTCACTTGCAGGAGTTAGGGGCCAGAGGTTGCAGAAGGGCCTGGAGGTTTGAGGAGAGTAGAAACATTGGATCATTTCTAGGAATGTAAGTTTCTTGGGTGGGGTTAACACATAAAACATAGGATAAACAGTTAAATTTATATTTAAAGTAAACAATGAATAAAATTTTTATTACATATATATATGCTAAATATTGCATGGGAAATACTTATACTAAAAATTGTTTGTTGTTCATCTGAAATTCATATTTGACTGTCTATTCTGTATTTTCATTTGCTGAATCTGCCAATCCTAACCTTAGGAGACTTGGGATTGTTCGCTTTGCTCCTTCTCTCAGTCATTGTTGTGGAAGAGAACGTTTCAGGTATTAGTTCCTTCCTATATGCCTCAAGACATTGTTGATTGTCATATGGTACTTTAATATTGATAGCATTTTATACTTTATAAAGTAGATTTGCATATATTGCATGATCCTTACAAAGAGTTTCTAAATTAGGCATTATCATCCCCACTTTACAGATAAGAAAACTGAAAATCTGAGTGGTTAAGATGCTTTTCCAAGTTTATATGGCTAGTTAGTGAAATATTAGGAGATTAGAAACAGTTCTTTGATTCTATGTGCAATGTTATTTCAACTATGCCCAAGTTGTCTTTTAGATTGATTAGATCTCAGCATTTTATGCTTTACCAGAAGCAGATTTTCTTTTGTTTTCCATTATCTAAAACTAGTTCCAGCAGGCATTTCTTCTAATCTAGTTGTTTTGCTTGTATGATTGTATTGGAGATTTAGTATTAATGAGATGGCTGTGAGTAAAATATACGGCACGTTGAATGCATTGAATGTGTCATTGTGGTTTCTCTGACCAAATGAATTGGACAAATGTAGTGTTATAAGAATTTATATTTTCTACCCAGTTGGAAACTCAACAATTTATTTGCTCCGCAGTTTTTTTAAATAGCTATTTTTTTTACAAAGTGTCACAAATTAACTGGAAATAACATAATTATCGTACAATATGTTCTTCTAATATCTTCTCTAGATTTGTATGAATGGTCATTGCATGGTAACTTGTAACTACATTTCTCCAGTGCAGCACATTTCAAAGAGAACAATAGCAAGCAGTGTTTAATGGTAATAACACACATCTAGTGACACCATAGAGCAATGGTTCTCAGAGTGTGGCCTCCTACACTAGCAGTATCAGCATCCCCTGGGAACTTGTTATTGAGATGCAAATTCCTAGATCTCTACCTAGACCTACATAACCAGAAACTAGGGGGCAGGGTCTAGCAGTCTGTGTTTAACAAGCCCTTCAAGGAAATTTTGATGGATGACAATAATGTCTGAGAACCATTGCCAGACTAGCATCCTGCTATACCTCCTGAGGGTGAAGAGTGGATACTGGCTTTGAAATGCTGAATTGACACATCGACACACATTTCCATTCCAACAAGATTTTATGGATGGCATTTAATGATAAACTTACCCCTTAGTAACCTTTAATCCTTACTTACCAGAACTTGTCAGCAAGTGGGGGAAGCAACGTTGCCAAAATAATGGAGAGATAGTTATGAAATTCAGTGACCAGAATTAACTGTAAAATGCAACTGTAAGTGTTCATCCTTTGTGAGGGGGGAACACACATTTACTACACTATTGTTACAATGTCAGGTACTATGCTCAGCATTTTGCACACGTCTCATTTATTTCTTATAGCCCTCCTGCCGTAGAGGTATTATGACCATTTTATAGATGACAAAACCAGGCTGTGAAAGATTAAGTATCTTGCTCAAAGTTAGACTGCTGGTCAGTGACTTTTGTTTGGATTATAGTCTAGTTATAGTTTATCACTTTTATGAGTGGCCCTGGCCTCCCCACAGTATGATGAACATTTCCTATTGCTATCTACTTTGGAATTGGTTCTCATCATCATATAACGCAGTTTTATATTAACTGGACAGATATCTTGAAACCACAGAGCGACTATTAAAAAACAAATCTAGAGGATTATACTGAAGCATTTCAGTTTCTCACTTTTGGCCTATACACATACTTTCCAGGGATTCCCTATAATAAAGCAGATACATATATTAATGTTGCAGTATTACAGTTTGCAAGGCGAGTGCACCAATAACTCATATTAAGAAACTTGGTATGTATCAGAGGTAGTATTAGAGATTAGTAGGGAAAGGATGGGTTATTTTATATGCGGTGTTTGAACAATTGGTTACCAGAGACATGAAAGGCAAAACGCTAAAAATATATCTCTACTTCACATCCACCATACATAAAAAAATAAATTCCAAATGGATTAAAACCTAAATGTGAACCACAAAACATTAAACATGTTTAAAATATGCATATGGAAAAGTTGTCAAAATCTTGGGGGTAAAGAGAGTTTCTTTTAAAACGTTTCTTTAAAAGAAAAATGTTGACTACATCAAAATTTAAAACATTCATGTGACAAAAAAAGAAACTGAAAAATGTAAAAGATGAATGACAGATTAGGAGAAGATATTTCTAATATATAAAATGGAGAAAGGATTAGAAACCAAAATATATGAAGACATTCTACAAATGAATTAGGATTATAAGCAATCCAGAATGAAAATAGATAATAAGCAAAATTGGTAATTTATAGCAGAGAAAATTGAATGGCAAATAAATATATGAAAATACACTATACCTATATAGTTATTAGGGGAACATAAATAAAAACGTCAGTGAAATGCCATTTCATAATCTTCAGATTAGCAAAACCTATGAAGCTAAAAAATTTGGCAATAACAAGTATATACTTTTGGTGAGTGTGTAAATTAAGATAGTTGTTTTTCAGAGGACAATTAGGAAACAGCCAGAAAATCAAAATATGTGCATATACTAAAATCCAACAATTCCAATTCTAGATATGATTTCTAGGTATGTATCACGAAGTCATTGTAGCACAGTCTGTGATAAAGATTGGAAATAATTTAAAAGTCCATCAATAGGAAAATGGGAAAAGAAAGTTCAAGATATTCATGAGGTATGATATTATGTAGCATTTAAAAATAATGAGCTGGTCCTAAGGTAGTGAGTTATCTCACTTCATTGTTCACAGTCAGTTATAGATTGAACTCCTTGTTCTGCTACTTTCCATTCCCTTCTTCCCACTACTGCACTTGACTAGTCAAAAAATAAAAAATAAAAACAATGAACTAGATTTATGAACATCAACATGATAGATTTCTAATATCTAATTTTGAGGGAAATAAGTAATTTGTAGGACGATACATAAAGTAGGGATACCATTTGTGTACTTTAAAAAACACATACTAGTAATATATGATATTTATGAAGATCAGCATTATAAGTATAAAAATATGGATTGATAGGTAAGAACACAAGATTCAGGGGTTTCCTCTGGGGAGGAGCTAAGGTAAGAGAATGGCATTGAAGAGGGAATTCTAGGGACAAATTTAATCAGAAAAAGTTAATTATGCTCATATTTTAAAAATATGATACAAGTATGGCAAAATGTTAACATTTGTCACATTGTAGGTAATGGGTACATAGGTCTTTGCTTTAATGGCCTGTACTTCTTGCATTATTGGCCTTTTCTTTTCCAAAATGAAAAAAAAAATGTCCTAATGTCCTGAAGGTCAGAAGAGTATGTAAATTGCATAAGATGGCCAAGGTAAAGAAAAATGTGATTGTGTAAAAGCCAATTCATATGCAATAGAAAGGCTAACTACATTAACCAAACAGTGACGTATTTCAAATGGGTCCAAAGAGATTTTCAAGTCTTTTTCTTAGTGAGACATTATTGTATAATCTCTGCCATGTTGAGAATTTTATTAAAGGCAATTTTTTCACTAACATTGTTATTTTTCATCTGGGGATTCCAAAATCCATGTTGCAGCACTACCGCCTTGGTACTTATAGGTTGATAACTATATGATAGCAGACACTAAGACATACTTTCACCATTTTCTCAGTAGTACCAGATGATATACCCTGCTCAAAAAAATGTGATATGGTTAATTAATGCTTTTTCCCCTTATTTTTAGAATTGATTATTATAATTCACTGTACCCTGGTCTTCTGGGTGGCTAGTGGTATGAGATCCCAGATGGTCTAGGATCCTTCTACTTGAGTTCTTGAGGAGGGCTTTTTATGAGAGTCCTCCCTAGATTTAAGTGAACTGTGCTAAACCTAATCATAATCCATATTTTTCACTAAAGATTTTACAGTTCTAGAATATCAACTCATTCATATAATTCAAGACTTCTCAGGAGGGAAGCCTGTTTGATTGAATGCTGAAAATTAGTAAAGATTACTTGTTTCCTAAGTTGTTTATATATTATTACTTTTAAGCAAAATTTAAATAAACACACACACACACAACTTTCCTAATATATTATCCTGGTACTAATATTTTATGAATCTAATTATTGTCCTTTCCAGACACAACTTTTATGACCTAATAGTTTAGAAATGGTATACATTTGTATTGAATGTCTTCCTCAGTACAATTCTGTTTTATATGTACTAAAAATATTCTGAAGTGAGATCACTTAATGTAGGCATTTAAATATTACATTGTAAAGCACATGTTAAATAATCATCCAATGAGTCAATATTGCTTGTCTTCTATTTTCCACCTCCTCTGTGAGCTGTTTATGAAATCCAGCAGATAGAGGGTTTAGTGACTGTACATCACTAACTTTTCACACAGACTTGTCAGTTCAATTTTTCATCTTTCTATTTTTATCTTTCTTCATCTCAGTGAAATTGCCATAGGCTACTGATCTTGAATCAAATTTATCTGAAATTCAAACATAATGAAAATGGGAATTGATGAATAGAAACTAGTTGCAGCCATCAATTTACATCTTAGGTAAATAAATTCTTCAAGTTATAGAACATCAACACTTATACCTGTGGTAATAGGACCAACAAGATAAATGAATACAGTAGTAAATTGCAACTAATTAGTGTTTATATTGTACCAGTTGATTGTAGTAATTGTTTAAATATCCAATGATATAAATTGTTTCTGTCATCCAATGTCCTATTTTACCTACTGAAGATTTCAGGTAAATGTCATTGACTCATTTCTGTGTTTGTTATGAGGCCAGAATACAAGGTTTATGTCATAAAATAGAAGTTGACTTACAGGCATCAAAATCAGACATATAATTTACTGTATGTTCTTCTTCCTTTTGGTGAATAGAAAGTATGTACATTTCTGAGTAATTCTTCCCTTGGATCCTTGGGTCCCAAGATTAACTCTGAGAGAATCTCCTAAAGGCATTTCTCTAAGTATGTAATTGCTAAAAATAAATAAATAAATAATATTTTCAAATTTAAAAAAAAAGAATAGCATGAGATTGGGTGTAAGGTGACATGGGTGCTAACACTAGGCCTGTCTCTAACTACTGCTGAGACTTTGAACCAGTTTCTTGACCTCTCTGGGCTTCAATTTCTCCATCTGTATGTACATTTGACAGAGTAGACTCACGAGAGATCACAAATTGGCAGAAAGTGGGCCTAATTCAGCCTGCAAGTACATTTTATTTGATGTAGGTATCAGCAGCATTTGTCATAGGTGATCACTTCCTTCTGGAAATACTTTCTTTCCTTAACTTCTAAGTCATCACATTCTTAGTTTTCCCTTGCCTCATTGGCCCTTCTTCTCAGTCTCCTTTGTTTAGAGTGACCCAAGACTTGTCCTTGGATCTCTTATCTGTTTACTTAGTATATGTTCCACTCACCCTCTTGGTGATCTCATCTATGTTTTTAAAACCATATATTTATTTGAAATACCCATATATAAGCACATCTTCCACCTTGATAGGTCCCTGAACTGCATAACCAATTGCTTATTTGATGTCTTCACTTCTATGTCTAATGTATTACTCAAAATTAACATGCCTAAATTTGCATTCTCAATCCCCACCTCTCCCCTACTCTAACCTGCTCTTCAGTCTACCTCCCTCACAGCTTTTAAAGGAAACTCTGTCTTTCCATTGCTAAGACAAATACCTTGGAATCATAATTGATCCTTTTTCTTCTCTCACATCCCACACATAATGATCAGTGAATCTTTTTTTAAAAAACTAGTTCCCAAATGGTAGTACTTTATTTTTAATTATAATTTGTTTTTCCATTGTTCTCAAATAAAACTGTTAAAATAAAAGGGGAAAATACAAATAATCTCTTGGGCATCTAAGCAAAAATGTCAAGGCCATTAAGAGAAAGAAAGTCAGATTTTCATCAGAATTTTCAAGTCAAACTTACATTGAAAAATAAAGGCCATAGAAAAAATATTAGGAACATGGAAGAGCTCAGGGAATGCTATATCTGCATTTTCAGAGCATGTGACCATTACATGGTCTATTTGAAAACCATCCTTTTATTTTAGTTCTATAAGTACATATATGTATTTCATGTTCATTTTGTTAGTGTCTCTCCAGTCATTTTGGTTGTTTGATGCTATTTTTTTTAGCAAATTCCTCAGGAAGAGTTCAAGAAAACAACATTTTATGGAACATGGAGAGGAAATGGGAAAACCATATAAATAATAAGACAAGTTTGCTGATTAGGAATGAAACAACATTCAAATAAGAAGCTAGGATATTGGGAGAGTATGGGAAAGAAAAGGTTATTAGTTCCTTTCAACATTACACACAGTAGGGAAACAATGGGCAACAACTAAAACAGAAAGAGAGAACTAGAGTTTCATATAAAGGCAATCATTAGAATCAAAATGCAAACATTTCTAAAAAAATAATTAAAATCCTAAAAGTAGAGAGAAAATAAACTAGATGACTCTGTTAAAGATTAGTTATATAAAGTACTTTTATACATATAAACATAACTGACATATGACAAAACTGATTCTAAATATACCTATGGCATATATAAATATAAATGAGCTTACTTTATTAAATGAAAAAGATTTTCAGATAGTTTAACATAGTATATCAAATACTATATAATACATAAGTGATAGACTTGAAACACAGAAATTTAGAAAAGTCTCAAAAAGGGGTAGACAAAGATAATACAGTACTAGGCAAACTCAAAAAGAAAAATGGGATTGCAATCTTGATTTATTACAAAAAAAATTCAGATCAACATGCATGCATGCACACACGCACACACACACACACACACACAGAAGAATACTCTCTAGTGCTAAAGGCTATAATGCATAGTGAAGATGTAGTAGCTATTAATATTTATATCCTCAGTAGCATAGCAGCAAGCACAACTCAGAAAATGTAGGGGATGAAAGGAGAAAAAGACAGTAACACTCTCATAATAGGAAACTGTAAGTCTCTTACCAAAAACATATCAAGTGGACAAAACACTTAGTATAAGCTATGTTATCAATAAAGTAGAAAATATACATATACATAGCACTCAGAACCCCATCAGCAGGGAGTATACTTTATTTTCAACTCATTTAGACATTGTTGACAATTGACTATATCTGAAACCAAAGATATAGTCTAATAAATTCAAAAGAATATAAATTATATTAATATGATTCTCTTACCCAGTACAATAAAATTAAATGTTAGAAATTAATAATAAACCAGAAAATAATTAAATCCATCTGGATATTTAAAAACATGTTATTAACTTAAAAAGTATCTCAAAAACAATGTTAAATAATAGTGAAGATAGTGGGCCTCTTATCTTTTTCATGACTTAAGTGAAAAAGCTTCTGTTTCCCCAGTGATAAATAAGATGTTGGATGGATTTGTTTATGTACATGTCTGCATATGTGTGTGTATATATACACAGAGAGAGATATCCTTTACATAGATATATGATGAATCATATATATGTATATATGATATGGCTATCAATTCTATCAATTACTCTTTTATTATCAGTTTTCAAATGAATGGATGTTTTTGTCAAAACCATTTATTTGTCTATGATGATTATATGATGTTTTCATTAGCTCTATTAAAATGATGTGTTATATTAATGTATTTACTAATATTAAATTATATTTGCATTGTATATCTCTGCAAAAATATCTGAGTCTTGTTTTTTTATGCTGGAGAAGCTCTTTTGATACTTTCTCCATTTCCTCTGTGGGAATTTGTTTGTTTAGGCTTTCTGTTCCTACTGAGACCAATTTTGAAAACTTTTATTTTCCTAGAAACATACCCACATAATCTAATTCTTCAAATTATTTGCAGAGGGTTTTGCAAAATAGCCTCTTATGATCTTTATAATGTCCTCTGTTTCAATCCCCTTGTAATTGTTCTCAGATAGAGAATTGGTGTAAATTAGTCAGCCATTACCAGAACTACACCCAGTCGGTGGTATTTTCTAAAGGAACGTGGAAGGGAGTGTATATTGATACAACCTTTTAGGAGGGCAATGTTGAAATTTCTACAGAAATTAACACATGTATACCTTTAAATTTTCTTTTTATTATAGAACATTTTAAACATACACAAAAGTGGATAGAATAATATAAGAAGCCCACATGCAACTATAACGCAGCTTCAACAAATAATTTATGGCCAATTTTGTTTAATCTATAATTCCACTTATTTTTCTGCTCCACATCTTATTTTCAAGGAAGTCCTATAAATTATATAATGTTATCCAAAAATATTTCAGCATATGCCTTTATAGAGATAAGCTCTTTTCTTATTAAACTTTTTATTTTATAATAATTGTAGATTTATAGAATAGTTTAAAAGTAGTGCAGAGAGTTCCCAAATACATCTAACTCAGTTTTCTATATTGTTAACATTTTATATTACCATGGTACACTTGTCAAAACTGAGAAACCAACATTAATACATTATTAATAACCAAACTAGTAACTTTGGATTCAACCAGATTTTCATTATTCTGTTCCAGGATACCACATTACATTCAGTTAACACTAATTTTGTAAGTGTAACTTTAATACTGTTATCATACATTAAAATAATAATTTTTAAATATCATTAAATATACAGTTAGGATCCAAACTTAAAATTTTCTCACAAACAACATTATATTTTTATAGTGTTTATTTGAATAAGGATCAAAATAAGATCAACAAATTGTGGTTGGCTAGTATCTCTCATGTGTCCTTTAATGCATAGGTTTCCCTTCCATCTTCTCTTTTTTATTGCAATGTTATCTATTTTAAAAATTGGGTCATTTGTCCTGCAGAGGTTCCCAAAATCTGGGTAGTGCTGATTACTTCCCTGTAGTGACATTTAACAGATCCCTCTGTCCTACATGTCTATATAGAAGATGTCTGACCCACAATAAAAAATGAACACACATTTGAGGAAAAAAAAAACATTGTCAAAAATCAAGAGAAAACAAAAGACATTAGATCATCAGGGGATCCAGAGAAAAATACAAAGATGTTTCTCACAATTGTCTGCCCTGGGATTGACAGGGACAAGCATTAGTCATGGGTTCTCATCACATATTGTTTGAAGGTTGCCCTGGGGGTGGGTAACAATTCTGAATTTCTGAGTGCTCTTTCTTGTATGACCACATAGGTTCTAACCACTGCCTCAATTCCTGGCTTCAGAGAAGGCTCAAGGCAGAAAACAAAAGATTCACTGTGTGCTTGAAGCAAAACACCATCAAGATGAAGCAAGTTGAAGTCTTCATGACATTTTCACAGCAGTTGTTACTTGAATCACATTAGAAGTTGAAGTGACATAAAAGAAATTTGAGGCACCACATTAAGCATCACATTGGTCCCTATCAAATTAGTCCTCTTCCATGTTGCTGAGCCCTATCTCTAGGAAACATGACAGTAACTTGGTACTGAATTTTCTACCTTAAAGATTCATGTTTCAAGAAGCTGTTCTCATCTGCAGCCTGGATAGAATTCCTCATACCTAACAGAATCTAAATTGTAGACTACTATAGATAAATCCCCTCCCTTCTTCTTCCCACCCTTTCCTTCACCTGCATCTTCTTTTTCCAGTCTCTGGTTCAGCCCTCTTTCAGCTCCACCTTGGTTTACTGTTGTCCTAAAATGTTCTGTTTTCCCTCCTTGGGAAGACATTGTAAAGTTTAAGTTTACAAATGCTGAATTAAGACATGCAGATGGATTCTTGTCACACTTTCCACCATTTACTTAGCAGCATGACCTTGGCCAATTACCTAACCTCTCTGTACCCCAATCTATTTCTCTGTAAGATGGGGATAATGATAGGGTTGTTGTGAGGAAAAAAGTGAGATAATACATGCAAAGTACTCAATGTATATTAGTTTTTGTTATTACTAAAAGTAGTAATAGTGCCAGTAGCAGTAGTGATAGTAACAGTAGTATTGCAAGTGTACTGAAAGAAAAAAGATACTGTATTTAAACCCAATGAACACTTTTCAGTCCTCATTTTAATTGACCTTTCAGTAAAATGTGACAGTTTTACTTTTGAAATACTTGGTATCTATGACTCCTTTAATTTTCTCATTTTATTTTTACTTTTCTGGATGTTGTTTTTTTCTGTCATTCTCCATTCCGGGGTCATCTTTAACTTTCCAAGATTTACATATTAGAGTTCCTTGGAGCTCTGTTCTCCACTCTTCCTAGGTAATCTCACCTAGGAATTTCATTCTTCGAAAAATACCTTTAAATAAATATTTCTGGGCCAGACCTCTTCTCTGAGTTCAAGATCTATATTTTAGATCCTTATTATACATTTCTATTTGGATATCTCACAGAGACGTCAACCTAAACATGTTTAAAATTGAGCCAATTTTTCCATCAAACATAGTCTCTGCAAATGTGATCATCCAGCCACATAAGGCAGAAACCTAAAGGGAATCCTTAATCCATACCTCTCCCACTCACCCCACACATTATCCATCACAGTGTCCTGTCTAGTCAACCTCCAAAATAGCTAGAATTTGACAACTTCTCACCAACTTCACTGCTACCACTGCCATTTCTCACTTGCATGTTTTCAGTAGCTTCCTACTTGGTCTTTATTTATCCATACTTATACGCTCTTTACAATCCAGTCTCACAAAAGTCATATAGTTCATTTCATTGCATTTTGTATCAAATCCACAATTTGCACATTTGCTTATGATTCTCTGCATCATTTGGACCCCCCCTTGCATCTTCAGACTCTTCTCTTGCTCATTTCCCCCATTGTCTCTAGACTCCTTAAATTCCTTAAATGTTCCATGCTTCTTTCTGACTTCTTCACCTTTGCAGATGATTTTTGCTCTGCCTGGAATGTATTATTCACCCTTACCCACATCTGTGTTTCCTTAGCTGTTAAACCTTTAGTTATCAGTTAAATGCTACTTTTTAAGGAAAGCCTTGTTTTGACTTATCCCTCTATTGTGAACTCACATAAAACCTTAAATTAAATTTTCATTATCATCTTCACAATTGAAATACTTTATTTGTATAAATATTTGTTTAATGATTCTACAGCTTGACAAGTAGCAGTTAAGGAATTATAGTTACCATCATTATTATATTCCATTATGAATAGTTCTAGTTGAAGGTCATAGGAAGTTATTAGTAAAGCTTGATTTTGGAAAACAGAGGAAAGTATCATGGAAAAGGAGGGCCGTAGAGATGTTGAAGCAAAGAAAAAATTATAACCGCAGCCTTTGTCAGGTCATATAGATCATCATTAATTTAACTTTGTCTATGGGTATTTATGAAAGCATTTAATAGGTAAACTAGAAGCAGTCATTTTAAACTTTGTTATTATCTGCAAAAGGAAAATATTAGTTTTCTTCTCTGCAAAGTCTTACAGTGTGATGGTTAAAAAGAGCAATGATCAAAATAATTGAACCAATCCTTAGAGAGTGTCCATATGCTAGTATAGACCTCTTTCTACACTCCAAAATAATTATCCTCACAATTTGCTTTGACTTTGATCAAACAACCTTCAAGGCCAGTCATATGAAATGGATCTGATGATTTCACTACCATGTAAAGAAAATCCAGAGTGTATATTTTCTCTTTGTAGATTTGTTCCAAAGCCTTCAAAACTGCCATGGGACTATAGAGAAAAACCTGATCAGATAAGCCCTGCTAAGTCCATAATTGTTCAAAAAAACTCTCCAGCAGTGAACAAGGAAGTTGAGACTAAAGATTGCAAATCCAAGCGCTATAACAATGAAGGGGTTAAGAAAACTCTAATCCACTTCTGTTTTGTTTCATTTTGCTGCTGTTCATTAAGAAATCCTTTCTAGTTCATGAAGAATTTCATTTTTGAAAACATTTATAGATTCAATGTAAACTTAATTCTAAATAAATTTAATATAAACCAAAGATTATTTTCTAACAGTCAAATTAAAAATAAAAACAAAAATACCTATTACAGATTACCGAGCTCAACCTCCATTATGGTTATGTATATCATATCTTTCCTTCTTCTAGTGATTAACATTTCTGCTTCCTGTGTAATGCTAAGGCCCTTACTATGTCCATGCCTTAATGACTCTTCAACACAAAATATCTTGTGAAATTTTGTATTATTTATGTCTGGAACAAGAACACTGATTCCACTACTCTCAGACTTCATTTTAAATTATTCTCCATTTTCACATTTGTTCCTGGAAAGATGGTTTCAATGCAAAACCTGGGAATATATCATTTATTTTTCTTTATTTTGTATTTATGTAAGCATAGAGAACCACTAAAGTGTTCTTTTAAAATGAAAGTTTTATTGAGATATTTATAGATCCATGCACAGTAATAAGAAATAATACAAATAAATCCCTGTACATTTTGCCCAGTTTCCCTCAGTAGTAACATTTTTCAAAACCATAGTACAATAAAACAACCAGGAAATTGACATTGATACAATTGACAGATCTTATTCAGATTTCCTGTTTTACTTGTATCTGTATGTGTATTAAATTTTCTACATTTTCATTACCTCTGTAGATTAGTATATCCATAGCCAAAATACTTAATAGTACCAACCCCACAAGGATCCCTCATTTTTCCCTTCTATGACCAACCCACCATCCCCCTAGTCCCATTTTTAAACCTAATCTCTCATTCCTAATCCTTAAATTGTAGTCCCATATACAAATCTGTATTTCATCATCTCATTTGTAACCTTTTGGGATTGATTTTTATTCATTCAGCATAATTGATTTGAACAATCATCTAGGTTTTGGTATGCGTCAGTAGTATATTCCTTTCTGTTGCTGAGTAGTATTCCCTGTCATAATTGTAGGACTGCTCATTTAATCACTCTTCTGTTGAAAGACATCTGAGATGATTCCAGTTTGGGGCTGTTACAAATAAAGTTGCTATATGTCCATGATTTTGTGTGAATGTAAGTTTTCATTTCTCTGGGGTACATGCCTAAGAGTGTAATTTCTTGGTTGCCTTGTACTTGTGTACTTAGTTTTAAAAGAAACTGCCAAGCTGTTTTTCCAGAGTGGATGTACCATTTTATATTCCCACCTGCAATGTATAAGTGACTCATTTTCTCCATATCCTTGTCAGCATTTGGTATTGTCAGTATTTTTTTTAGCCATTCTGATAAATGTGTCATGATATGTCACTGTAGTTTTAATTTGCAATTTCCTGACAGATAATGATGTTGAGCATATTTTCATGTGCTTATTTACCACCTATATATCTTCTTTGGTGAAGTGTCTGTTGATATATTTTGAGCATTTTATAATTTTTTCCCTTTAATTTTAAGAATTCTTTATATATTCTATATACAAGTACTTTGTTGAATATATACTTTATAAATATTTTCCCCCAGTTTATAGCTTGTATTGTCATCCTATTCAAATTAGATTTCAGAGAAAAAAATGTGTTTTTAAAAAATCTTTGATGAGGTCCAATTTGTTGATTTTTATTTCCTTTTATGGATTGTGCTTTTGATTCAAAACCTATGAACTCTTTGACTTGCCTTAAATCTTAAAGATATTCTCCTAAGTTATTTTTTTCTAAACGTTTTATGGTTTTTCTTGTTACATTTAAGGCTGTGATCCATTGTGAGTTAAATGTGTGAGATATAGGTCAATTATTATTATTATCATTATTATTATTATTTGGTTTATAAGTTTCCAGTTCCTCCAGCACAATTTGTTGAAAGACTGTTATTCCTCAATTGAATCGCCTTTGCAACTTTGTCCTAAATTTGTTGGGCATATTTGTATGGGTCTACTTCTGAGTTCTTTATTTTGTTCCAATGATCAATGTGTCTGTCCCTCTGCCAATACCATACAATCTTGATTATTGTAGCTGTATAATAAGCTTTAATATAAGTTAGACTGATCTTCTCAGTTTATTCTTCCTTCTTGTTTTAGATATTGGAGGGGGGCCTGTACCTTTCCACATTAATTTTAGAATATGCTTATGTATGTCTACAAAGAAGCTTGCTTTTGATTTTGATAGTAATTAATTACATTAAACCTATAAGTAAATTTGGAGAAATTTACTATTATTATAATACTCTTTATCATTACTAGTATGTTGTCTTCCAATCCAGTAAACACAGTGCATCTCTCCATTTATTCAGGTCTTCTTTGATAGCTTTCTTTAACATTTGTAATTTTCAGCATCCAGATGTATATGTTTTGCTAAGTGTCATTGTAAAAGATACCGTCATTTTAGTTTCAATTTCCATATGTTCACTGTTAGTATATAGAGAAATGTTCATGTTTTTATTTGTTGATCTTATATCTTATAATCCTGCTGAACTCATTCTTTATTTTTAGGAGTTTTTTAAAATTTTGTTTTGCTTTCTTTTTTTGTAACTTCTTAGGATTTTCTATGTTGAAAATCATGCCATCAGCAAATCCAGATCATTTCATTTCTTCCTGTCCAATCTGTATGCCTTTAATTTATTTTTCTTGCCTTATTGCAGTGACAAAATCTTTGATTACTATGCTGAGTAAGAGTAGTGACAGTTGACATCATTGCCTTGTTCCCATTTTTAGAGTGAAAGCATATAGTTTCTCACCAGTAAGTCACCATTAATATGATGTTATGTGTAAGTTTTTGTAGATGCTTTTTATCAAGTTGAGATAATTCCCCTCTATTCCTAGCTTGATAAGAGTCTTTACCATGAATGTGTCTTGAACTTTTTAAAAGGTTATTTTGTTCTGTGTAAATTGATAAGATTATAGTATTTTTCTTCTTCTGCTTGTTAATATGGTAGATTAATTAATTGTGGGATATTGTATCAGACTTGCAAAACTAGAATAAATACACTTGGTCATGGTATATAATTATTTTTGTACATTACTGGATTTTATTTTCTAATATTCTGTTAAGGATTTTGAATCTATGTTCATAAGATAGATTGGTCTGTAGTCTTATCTCTTTCTTTGCACTGCATTGGTCTTGTTTTGATAGCAGAGTAGTAATCATTTCATAAAATGAGTTTGCTTTTATAAATATGGGAAATGGTATAATCTGATCTTTGAAATAACATTTTGGAAAACAGTGTGGGGTGGAGGTTGGTGCCTATATCAAAAAGACAGAAAACTTACAAATAGACAATCTAATGAATAGACTCAAAGAGCTGGAGAAGGAAGAACAGACCGACCCCAAACACAGCAGAAGGAGAGAAATTATTAAGATCAAATCAGAACTGAATGAAAAGGACAACAAACAAACCAGAAGGGAGATTAATAAATCAAAAAGTTGGTTTCTTGAAAACATAAACAATATTCACATACCTCTGGCTAGGCTAACGAAGAACAGAAAAGAAAAAACTCTAATTACCTCCATCAGGAATATGAAAGGAGAAATCGTGACCGATGCCACAGAGATACATGATAACATCTATGAATTCTACAAAAATCTTCATGCACACAAATTGGAAAATAAGGAGGAAATGGACAAATTTTTAGAAACACACAGCCTTCCCAGACTCAACCAGGAAGAAATAGAATTCCTGAATACACCAATATCTAGATCTGAAATCGAAACAGCAATAAAAAACCTTCCCCAAAAGAAAAGCCCTGGACCAGATGGGTTCACACCTGAATTTTACCATACCTACAAAGAAGAACTGGTTCCCATCCTACATAAACTATTCTCCAATATCGAGAAGGATGGAATTCTCCCCAACACATTTTACCAAACCAACATAATTTTAATACCAAAACCAGGAAAGGATGCAACAAAAAAAGAAAACTACAGACCAATATTCCTTATGAATAAAGATGCAAAAATTCTCAATAAAATCCTAGCAAATTGAATCCAAGTGCTTATCAAAAAAATCATCCATCATGACCAAGTGGGCTTCATCCCAGAGATGCAGGGATGGTTTAACATATGCAAATCTATAAATGTAATTCACCACATAAATAGAAGCAAAAATAAAGATCATATGATCCTTTCAATACATGCAGAAAAAGCACGTGACAAAATTCAACACCCTTTTATGATAAGAACACTTAACAAAATAGGCATAGACAGGGCTTATCTAAAAATGATACAAGCCATATATGACAAACCCACAGCCAACATCATACTGAATGGGGAAAAATTGAAAGCATTCCCATTTCGAACTGGAACCAGATAAGGCTTCCCACTGTCCCCATTACTTTTCAACATAGCATTGGAAGTCCCTGTGAGAGCTATCAGGCAAGAGACCAGAATCAAGGGAATCCAAATAGGGAAAGAAGAGATCAAACTCTCACTCTTTGCTGATGATATGATGTTATATCTAGAAAACCCCAAGGATTCAACCAAGAGACTCCTGGAATTGATCAATGAATTCAGTAAAGTCTCGGGATACAAAATCAATACACACAAATCAGAGGCATTCATATATGCCAATAACAGTCAAACGGAGAACCAAATTAAGGACTCAATACCCTTCAAAATAGCAGCAAAGAAAATAAAATACTTAGGAATATATTTAACTAAGGAGGTAAAGGACCTCTATAGGGAGAACTATGAAACACTGAGGAAGTAAATCGCAGAACATGTAAATAGGTGGAAAACCATACCATGCTCATGGATCGGAACAATCAACATTGTTAAAATGACTATACTGCCCAAAGTAATCTACAGATTCAATGCAATCCCTATTAAATAACCAACATCATTTTTCACAGATATCGAAAGAATAATTCTACGCTTTGTGTGGAACCAGAGAAGACCCTGTTTAGGAAAAGCAATTTTAAGCAACAAAAACAAAATGGGAGGTATTAATTTACCAGGCTTCAAACTATACTACAAATCTGTGATTATTAAAACTGCTTGGTATTGGCACAAATGCAGGGACACAGACCAGTGGAACAGAACAGAAAATCCAAATATAAAACCATCCTCATATAGCCATCTAATCTTTGACAAAACAGAAAAAAACATACTCTGGGGAAAATATTCCTTATTTAATAAATGGTGCTGGGAAAACTGGATAGCCACATGTAGAAGACTAAAACAGGACCCACAGCTTTCACCTCTCACAAAAATCAAATCATGGTGGCTAATGGTCTTAAATCTTAGGTGGGAAACTATTAGAATTCTAGAAGAAAATGTAGGAAAGACTCTTACAGACATTGGTCTAGGCAAAGAATTTATGAAGAAAACCCCTAAGGCAATCACAGCAACAATGAAAATAAACGAATGGGACCTGATTAAATTAAAAAGCTTCTGCACAGCCAAAGAAACAGTCATGAAAATAAACAGACAGCCTACAGAATGGGAAAAAATTTTCGCATACTACACATCAGATAAAGGACTGATAACAAGAATCTATTTAGAAGTCAGGAAAATCAGCAAGAAAAAAACAACTCTATCAAAAAGTGGGCAAATGACATGAATAGAAATTTTTCAAAAGAAGATATAAAAATGGCTAAGAAACATATGAAAAAATGCTCAAAATCTCTAATCATCAGGGAAATGCAAATCAAAACCAAAATGAGATATCACTTAACTCCAGTGAGAATGGCCTTTATCAAAAAGTCCCAAAACAACACATGTTGGCGTGGATGTGGAGAGACAGGAACACTCATACACTGCTGGTGGGACTTCAAACTAGTGCAATCCCTGTGGAAAGCATTATGGAGATACCTTAAACAGATTAAAGTAGACCTACCATTTGATCCAGCAATCCCTTTGTTGGGCATATACCCAGAAGAACAAAAGTCAGTCTATAAAAAAGACACCTGTACCCGAATGTTTATAGCAGCACAATTCACAATTGCAAAGATGTGGAAACAACCCAAATGCCCATCAATCCATGAATGGATTAGTAAACTGTGGTATATGTATACCATGGAGTATTACTCAGCTATAAGAAATAACGATGATATGACATCTCTTTGGTTCTCCTGGAGAGAATTGGAACCCATTATATTAAATGAATTATCCGAAGAATGGAAAAACAAGCATCACATGTACTCACCAGAAAATTGGTTTCTCTGATCATCACCTAAATGCACGTCGGGGAAGGATATCAATTGGATATCAGACTGAGACGGGGGGTGGGGGAGGGGATGGGTGTATGCCTACATGATGAGTGCGTTGCGCACTGTCTGGGGAATGGTCATGCTTGAAGGTGCTGACTCGGGGAGGTGGGGGTTGGGGGGAGGGGATGGAGGTATGACTACATGGTGAGTGCCAGGTGCACTGTCTGGAGAATAGACACGCTTGAGGCTCTGACTCAGGGGGATGGGCGGGACATGTTCAATGTATATAACCAGAGCTTATGTACCCCCATGATGAGATGAAATTAAAAAAATAAAATAAAAAAAAAGTGGGAGAAATTTTTGGGAGTCTAAATAGAAACCATCAGGTAAAAGGGAGAGGTGATGGCATTACATAAATAGCAGCCATAGAAATTAGGAAGAGAAAACTAGAAGATCTGTGAGATGTATAAACATGGAACATGTATATTTAAAGAAAGGATGGAGAAAAGTAGAACTAATGAAGAACACTAAAATGGAAGAGTTGGTGCCTTAGTTATCTATTGCTATGTAATGTATTACTATAAACTTAGTGGCTTAAAAATACACATTTATTATCTCTCTGTTACTGTGAGCCAGGAATCTGGGCATAGCTTAGCTGGGTCCTCTGACTCACAAGGCTGAAATTAAGATGTCAACTGAAGTTGTAGTCTTTATCTGAGACTCAACTGAGAAAGGATTCACCTCCAAGCTCATGTGGTTCTTGGTGGAATTCAGTTTCCTATAACCTGTTGGACTGAAGGCATCAATTTTTCTTAATGGCAGTTGGCTGGAAGCCACCCAATTCCTTGCCGCATGGCACCCCCCAACATAGCCACTTACCTAATCAAAGCTTGCAAGTAAAAGGATCTCTTAGCAAGATAGGTGGAACAATCTACATATTGTAATCCTAGAAGTGAACTACTTCTTGCTATATTCCTTTAGTCAGAAGTAAGCCACAGGTCTCAACCACACTCAGAAGGAGAATATCACAAAAGGGCATGACTACCTCGAGGCAGGGACAATTAAGGGCCATTCTGGATTCTGTCTACCAGTATCAATTAAGAGGAAAATCAAGAGGGTTTTATTGGTAGACAGGATTGGCTCCATTATTAGATCAGTGAGGTAGAAAAATAAAGCAGTGAAAACAGTTAGAAAATGCCTGAGATGCCTGGAAATATCACATTATCATGACCCCTTTATAGCCACTGGGGAATCAGCCTCAACAAAGTATTTAGTAGGATGGCATGAGACTTGGGAGAGTACATGTATAAATGTCTAGAGCAGGGCCTTACACATAGTAGGTTCTTATATATTAAATACAGAAATGGATGAAAATGAATCAGTGTATAAGCAAATGACTGAAATTATAGATGTCTATAGTTTAGCCAAGAGACAATACTGCTGTTCTTCAGTAAAAATATTTGAGAATCGGGTCTATGGCATATTGCATTAAAAGAAAAGAAAATATTCAAAACAAAGATTTTTATTTTCATAAGAAAACTTTCTTCTGAGAGACAAAGAATAAAATCTAAAGTATTAATAAAAAAAGGATACAAATATACATCCACTTGGAAAGCTCTTCTGAAAGTAGGAATCATATAGTCATAGGGTTGTTAATAATTACTCATTAATTAGAGCTAATGCATTGCAATTTCCTATACAATTTAAAGGAATGAGATGAACATTCCAGGTAGAGATTTCCAAGTAGAGTTTTATTCTTAGCTATAATTCAATGTCTTCTAATATGCTGAGATTTGATTGGTGTTGGTCTGAAGCCATTGGTTAAATTTACTGTAAATTTATTACTACATTTAGACTTTGGGTTAAAAAAAAAAAGAACTTGGAAATATATTCCTCCTAACTTTGTTTCTTCAAGTGTGGGGAGAAAAAAAATTAGCTATCATTAAGATTCTTGTGACTTCTCTCAGTGGCTTAAATATATACTACATAACAGGCATATGAGCCATATCATTGGTTAGGTCTAGTTGCCCCTCATTTAATCAAATCAGCAAATATTTATTTAGTGAGAGTTTGCCATGTGCAATGCACTGTAACAGCTTTGAGTAAATTTTCCATCAATACTCTCCACTCTTCTGGATGGTGTTTAAGTTTGATTTAGGGAAACTTGGCAGGACAAATAAGGCTATATAGAAAGCTTTGAGTGAATTTGCATGTATCTTATAACACTGTTTCCATGACGTACCTCAAAAAGGATTTATAATCTCTAAAAAATCAGAGAAAATAAAGTCCACCACATGATACATGCTATAAAACAGGTATCTAGAGATAATTCATGTTGCTATTACAAGACTACGTAAAGTATACAACCAAACAAGAACAATGGCAAAAGAAAATAGCCTCAATTCAAATGATAATTTTGGAGTGGTAATATTTAGAGAATAACCCCTCTATTCATATTGTCAATATATTACATTTTCTTATCTGCATATATGCACCAGCATTAGCTATGTGTCTGTTAGTATCAGTGAATTATACAGAAATGAAATTCAAGTAATAAAATCATAAACATCTGGATTTTGTAGCACATGGTCTGCTGAGCTTTGAATATGAAATGATCTTAATTTCATTTCCAATAATAAAAGGAAACATGATAGCATGAGGTAATTTATGGTATTGTGCTGCTGAGAAATAGTCTTATTTACTCCATTGTTTACAATCTCCTTTAAGCGCGTATACTGTTCCATGTCTAAATTATTTATGCTTAATATAAGTGGCCATGGTTTAAAGGACTGCCATCATTCTCATCTTCTTAAAAACTACTTTCCTTTTTCACTTTTAATCAGAAATCTCTAGCTTTATTGAGGTTCTTTAGCAGAGTTAAATGCAAAGAAAACTGTTAATCATTTGTTTCCTTAATGAATATTTATCGACTGTTACTCTCTGGCAGGCATTGTAGGCTCTAGGAATATAGCAGTGAACAAAATCAAGTCTCTGCTCTCATGAGATTTACATTCTTCATAGTATTAAATATTTCAGTGGCAAGAAACCCATCTACTCAAATGTTGGTGGCAAAGAATTTGATGAAACATGAAAAATTTCCCATCTATTTTATACCTAACTATTTTGGGAAGACTGTGTTATGTTATTTTATTTTTTTGTTTGTTTTTTGTTTGTTTTGTTTTTTTTACTTCAGCATATTGTGGGGGTACAAAATTTTAGATTACGTATATTGCCTTTGCCCCCTCCCTCCCCTCCAAATCAGAGGTTCAAGTGTGTCCATCCCCTAGACAGTGCACATCACACTCATTATGTATGTATACACCCATCCCCTCCCTCCCCACGTCTGCCCAACACCCGGTTAATGTTATTCCTAAATGTGCTCTTAGGTGATGATCAGTGAAACCAATTTGCTGGTGAGTACATGTGGTGCTTATTTTTCCATTCTTGGGATACTTCACTTAGTAGAATGGGTTCCAGCACTATCCAGGAAAATACAAGAGGTGTTATATCACCATTGTTTCTTATAGCTGAGTAGTACAGTATTTTGTTTTTAATTACCTTTCCAATAGCATATTCATACTTATTCAAATATCTTAACTCAATTTACTCAAGAGGGTAAAATAATCATGTAAATACAGCTCTGGTAAATGAGTGATTTTTATAAGTCTTGTTTGAATGATAGAATTGCATTAAATTTACATAAAAGTCATGAAAGAAGCATTCAAATTCCATTTTTCTTAAACCTGTAAGTTCAAAGTCAGGTAAATACTAGGCTCATCTTTATATCTCCACAAGTCTATACATATTAATAAATGCCAATAATTTTATTTTAAATTAGTCTAACTGAAATCAAAACTTCACTGGTTTTGGCTAAAGGATAGCATAAGTCTTATAAAGTAAACAGTACATGCAGATATGAAGTTAAGAGAATACATTTATATTTTTTGCCAAATATAAAGATAGGGAAATATTTAAGATTAATTTCATAGAAAAAGGCATGATAAAAGTATATATATATTTGTTCTAAAACCCAGTGGCTAAAATAGCCTTAATATTGCCCATTTTTGCATGATATTGTAAGTGACCTCTTTTCCCCATTTCCAACTTTTTGTTACTGTATGGAAGAAAGCAAGTGATTTTCCTATACTTTATATTCTGAAAACTTGCTAGACTCACTTGTTAGTTCTAGTATCTTTTTGGTAGATGCCTTAGGGTTTTCTACATAGACTACCATGTCATCTGTAAATACAGTCAGTTTTATTTCCTTTATCATCTATGTGCCTTTATTAATAAACTTATTTATTTATTTTGCTTTATTACTTTACCTAGGACCTCCAGTTCAATATTAATCATTGAGAGCAAATATTCTTATTTTCTCACCAATATTAAAGAAGAGAACATTCACTTTATATATTGTTATCTTGTTGATTTTTTTTGTGGTTGCCCTTTATCAGGATGAAGTTACCTTCTATTCATAGATTGGTGAGGACTTTATCATGAATAGGGATGATATTTTCAAATGTATTTCTGTATCAGTCAAGATTATTATCTGGCTTTTCTCATTTTTTATGAAGTAAATTACATCAGTATTTGAATATTACACAAACCCTCAATTCATGAATCAAACTCCACTAAACCATAATGCTTTATACTTTTATATAATATATTGCTGGATTAGTTTGCTAAAAATTGCTTTTTGAATATATTTGTGCTGATGTTTACAAAAAAAGTATTGGTTTGTGGTTTACTTTTGATCTGAGGCACTTTTCTGGTTTTAGCACCAGAATAAGAGTAGCTTGAAAAATGAGTTGAAATGTTATTTTCTCTTATTTCCTGTAAGCGATTGGGTAGATTTGGTATTACTTCTTTCTTTAATGTTTGGTCAAATGTACCAATGAGAGCCATATGGATCCTTCATTAGTAGGAAATATATATTAAGGTATTTGTTGCAAGGAATATCAGTAGGATATGTGTATGTTTATGTATATATGTGTGCATTAAGAAATTTATTGCAAAAATTGTTTCATGCAATTGTTGAAGATGGCTAAGGAAATCTGAAATTCATAGGTTAAGTCATCAGGAAAGGCACACTAGAATTCTTCAGCAAAAGCTGAAGCTAATATCAACAGCTAATTTCTTTTTCTTTATGGAATCCTCAGCTCTGCTTTTAAGAAATTTGAATTGATGAAACAGGCCCATATAGATTATCTAGAATAATCTCCCTTGCTTAAAGTCAGCTGTTATGGACTTTAGTCACATCTACAAAATATCTTTACACCAATACCTAGATACTATACAAATAACTGGGGACTATAACCTAGCCATGTTTGCATATCCAGAAGACCATCACAGGCAAGGAGTTTGTTTTGTTGGAAAGTGATTTTTTTTTAAATACAGATTCTATATTTTCAATAAAAGAAAGCTATTCAGATTATCTTTTTTTTTCTTTATTTCAGCTCTCCATGGGGATACAAAAACTCAGGTTACATACATTGTCCATCTCCCGCCCATCCCCCTGAGTCAGAGCCTCAAACGTGTCCATTCTCCAGACAGTGTGCCTGGCACTCACCATGCAGTCATACCTCCATCCCCTCCCCCCACCCCCCACCTCCCCGAGTCAGCACCTTCAAGCATGACCATTCCCCAGACGGTGCGTAATGCACTCATCATGTAGGCATACACCCATCACCTACCCCCACCCCCCATCTCAGTCTGATATCCAATTGGTACCCTTCCCCAATGTGCATTTAGGTGATGATCAGGGAAACCAATTTTCTGTTGAGTACATGTGATGCTTGTTTTTCCATTCTTTGGATACTTCACTTAATATAATGGGTTCCAATTCTCTCCAGGAGAACCAAAGAGATGTTGTATCGCCGTTATTTCTTATAGCTGAGTAATACTCCATGGTATACATATACCAGAGTTTACTAATCCATTCGTGGATTGATGGGCACTTGGGTTGTTTCCACATCTTTGCAATTGTGAATTGTGCTGCTATAAACATCCGGGTACAGGTGTCTTTGTTATAGAATGACTTTTGTTCTTCTGGGTAGATGCCCAATAAAGGGATTGCTGGATCAAATGGTAGGTCTACTTTAATCTGTTTAAGGTATCTCCATAATGCTTTCCATGGGGGTTGCACTAGTTTGCAGTCCCACCAGCAGTGTATGAGTGTTCCTCTCTCTCCGCATGCATGCCAACGTGTGTTGTTTTGGGACTTTTTTTTTATTTCAGCTCATCATGGGGGTACATAAGTTCAGGTCATATACATTGTCCATGTCCCGCCCATCCCCCCGAGTCAGAGTCCTAAGCGCGTCCGTTCTCATTCTCCAGACAGTGTGCCTGGCACTCATCATGTAGTCATACCTCCATCCCCTCCCCCCCACCTCCCCTGGTCTGCACCTTCAAGCATGACCATTCCCCAGAGGGTGTGCAACGCACTCGTCATGTAGGCATACACCCATCCCCTCCCCCCATCCCCCGTCCCAGTCTGATATCCAATTGGTATCCTTCCCTGATGTACATTTAGGTGATGATCAGGGAAACCAGTTTTCTGTTGAGTACATGTGATGCTTGTTTTTCCATTCTTTGGATACTTCACTTAATATAATGGGTTCCAGCTCTCTCCAGGAGAACCAAAGAGATGTCATATCATCGTTATTTCTTATAGCTGAGTAGTACTCCATGGTATACATATACCACAGTTTACTAATCCATTCGTGGATTGATGGGCACTTGGGTTGTTTCCACATCTTTGCGATTGTGAATTGTGCTGCTATAAATATTTGGGTACAGGTGTCTTTGTTAAAGAATGACTTTTGTTCTTCTGGGTATATGCCCAATAATGGGATTGCTGGATCAAATGGTAGGTCTACTTTAATCTGTTTAAGGTATCTCCATATTGCTTTCCATAGGGGTTGCACTAGTTTGCATTCCCACCAGCAGTGTATGAGTGTTCCTGTCTCTCCGCATCCACGCCAACATGTGTTGTTTTGGGATTTTTTGGTAAAGGCCATTCTTACCGGAGTTAAGTGGTATCTCATTGTGGTTTTGATTTGCATTTCCCTGATGATTAGGGATGTTGAGCATTTTTTCATATGTTTGTTAGCCATTCTTATATCTTCTTTTGAAAAATTTCTATTCATGTCATTTGCCCACTTTTTGATAGGGTTGTTTGATTTTTTCTTGCTGATTTTCCTGAGTTCTAAATAGATTCTTGTTATCAGTCTTTTATCTGATGTATAGTATACAAAATTTTTTTCCCATTCTGTAGGCTGTCTGTTTATTCTCGTGATTGTTTCTTTGGCTGTGCAGAAGCTTTTTAATTTAATCAGGTCCCATTCATTTATTTTTGTTGTTGCTGTGATTGCCTTAGGAGTTTTCTTCATAAATTCTTTGCCTAGGCCAATGTGTGTAAGAGTCTTTCCTACATTTTCTTCTAGAATTCTAATCGTTTCCCATTTAAGGTTTAAATCTGTTATCCACCGTGATTTGATTTTTTTGAGAGGTGAAATCTGTGGGTCCTGTTTCAGTCTTCTACATGTGGCTATCCAGTTTTCCCAGCACCCTTTATTGAATAGGGATTCTTGTCCCCAGAGTATGTTTTTGTCTGTTTTGTCAAAGACTAGATGGCTATATGTGGATGGTTGTATATTTGGATTTTCTGTTCTGTTCCACTGGTCTGTGTCCCTGCCCTTGTGCCAATACCAGGCAGTTTTAAGAACCACAGCCTTGTAGTATAGTTTGAAGTCTGGCAAATTAATACCTCCCATTTTGTTTTTATTGCTTAAAATTGCTTTTGCTATACGGGGTCTTCTCTGATTCCATACAAAGTGTATAATTATTTTTTCTAAATCTGTGAATAATGATGTTGGTAATTTAATAGGGATTGCATTGAATCTGTAGATTACTTTGGGTAGTATAGACATTTTAACGATGTTGATTCTTCCAATCCACGAGCACAGTGTGGTTTTCTACCTATTTATGTGTTCTGCAATTTCCTTCCTTAGTGTTTCATAATTTTCTCTATAGAAGTCCTTTACCTCTCTAGTTAAACATATTCCTAGATATTTTATTTTCTTTGTTGCTATTTTGAAGGGTATTGAGTCCTTAATTTGGTTCTCCGATTGAATGTTATTGGCATATATGAATTCCTCTGATTTGTGTGTATTGATTTTGTAACCTGAGACTTTACTGAATTCATTGATCAATTCCAGGAGTCTCTTGGTTGAGTCCTTGGGGTTTTCTAGATATAAAATCATATCATCAGCAAAGAGTGAGAGTTTGACCTCTTCTGTCCCTATTTGGACTCCCTTGATTCTGCTCTCTTGCCTGATAGCTCTCGCAAGGACTTCCAATACTATGTTGAAAATAATGGGGACATTGGGCAGACTTGTCTGGTTCCAGCTCTGAGTGGAAATGCTTTCAATTTTTCCCCGTTCAGTATGATGTTGGCTGTGGGTTTGTCATATATGGCCTGTATCATTTTTAGGTAGGTCCCATTTATGCCTATTTTGTTAAGCGTTCTTATTATAAAAAGGTGTTGAATTTTGTCAAATGCTTTTTCTGCATCTATTGAGAGGATCATATGGTCTTTATTTTTGCTCCTATTTATGTGGTGAATTACATTTATAGATTTGCATATGTTAAACCATCCCTGCATCTCTGGGATGAAGCCTACTTGGTCGTGATGGATTATTTTTTTAATAAGCACTTGGATACGATTTGCTAGGATTTTATTGAGAATTTTTGCATCTATGTTCATGAGAGAAATTGGTCTGTAGTTTTCTTTTTTTGTTGCGTCCTTTCCTGGTTTTGGTATCATAGATTATCTTTTTTTTCTTACTGACCATTGGTAGTTTGTATATGTCAAAAAATTTATTCATATATATTTTATGCATAATATCAAATTTACTGGCATAAAATATTTATAAAATTATTATATTATCTTTTAAGGAAAGGTATATGTTAACCCAGGTACATAAACATATGTATAAATATTTATTTGTGTAATCATCTGTTTCTATATTAAGCTAAACATGAGTTCATACTGATGTCTCCAACTCTAATCCTTTACCATATGGATCATTCTAGCCTTCTCCCCTTGCTGATCCGTAATTCTCACACCAATATTAAGAAAGCTGGCTCCCTCTATGTACTAATCATTGACTTAATTGATCAGTTCCAATATTCATGTATAGCAATATCTGAGTTGCTAATTTGTACCCTGATAAGAAACAACTTTATAAACTAGAGTGCAGTACTTACGTACAGATCTTTTGCCTTTAGTTTATTTCCAAAGTTACTTAAGTTGGAACCTTATTCTCCACCACATCCCTTTAGTGAAGCTGTTCCATGCATCTGTAATACATTTAGATTCCTTTATCACCTCTACATTCCAACCTGGAATTTGCTGACCTCCTGATTGTATTGCCTTTTTTCCTTTGTCAAAGGTCAGTTGACTATTTGTGTGGATCTATTTCTAAGCTCTGTATTCTATTCCTTGGATCTATTTGTCTATCCCACCGTCAATATCATGCTGCCTTAATTAATGTAAAGTCTTGAATTCAGGTCATATGATTACTCCTGCTTTACTTCAGTATATTATTGTTTATAATAGATCTTTTGACTATCCTTATGAAGTTTAGAATCAGCTTGGTGCTATATACAAAATAGTTATCTGGGTTTTAGATTTGGATTGCATTATATATGTACATCAATTTTTAAAGAATTGATATATTCACACTATTAAACATTCCTATCCGTGAACACAGAATATCTCCCAAATTATTTAGATATTCTTTTATTTTTTGATCAGTTTTTTATATTTTTCTGCCTCTAGGTGCTCTGCATACTGTGTTACCTTTATGTATAAGTACTTCACTTTATTTTGGTGCTTATTGTAAATGACATTGTTTTTTTTTCATGGTCATCTTTTTTATTATTATTTCAGCATATTACGGGGGTTCAAATGTTTAGGTTACATATATTGTCTTTGCCCCACCCAAGTGAGAGCTTCAAGTGTGACCATCCCCAATATGGTGAGTACCACACCCACGAGGTGTGAATATATCGATCCCCTCCTCCCCCCTCCCACCTGCATGACACCCGATGGATATTACTACTTTATGTGCACATAAGTGTTGATCAGTTAATACCAATTTGATGGTGAGTATATGTGATGCTTGTTTTTCCATTCTTGTGATACTTCACTTAGTAAAATGGGCTCCAGCTCTATCCAGCATAATACAAGAGGTGCTAGATCACCATTGAATTTTGTGGCTGAATGGAACTCCATGTTAGATATATACCCTATTTTATTAATCCACTCATGGATTGATGGGCACTTGGGTTGTTTCCACATATTTGCAACTCAGAATTGTGCTGCTATAAACATTCTAGTGCAGGTGTCTTTATTATACAATGTCTTTTGTTCCTTTGGGTAGATATCTAATTATGGGATTGCTGGATCAAATGGTAGTTCTACTTGTATCTCTTTGAGGTATCTCCATATTGCTTTCCACAGAGGTTGTACCAGTTTGCAGTCCCACCAGCAGTGTATTAGTGTTCCTATCTCTCCGCATCCATGCCAACATTTATTGTTTTGGGACTTTTTGATAAAGGCCATTCTCACTGGAGATAAGTGATATCTCATTGTGGTTTTGATTTGCATTTCCCTGATGATTAGAGATGTTGAGTATTTTTTCATGTTTGTTTGCGATTAGTCTACCTTCTTTTGAAAAGTTTCTGTTCATGTCCTTTGCCCATTTTTTGATAGGGTTGTGTGATTTTTTTTCTTGCTGATTTTCCTGAGTTGTATATAGATTTGAGTTATCAGCCCTTTATCAGATGTATAGCATGCAAATATTTTCTCCCATTCTGTAGGTTGTCGATTTTTTCTCGTGATAGTTTCCTTGGCTATGCAGAAGCTTTTTAATTTGATCAGGCCTCATTTATTTATTTTTGTTGTTGCTATGATTGCGTTTGGGGTCTTCTTCATAAATTATTTGCCTAGGTCAATGTCTATAAGAGTTTTTCCAACATTTTCTTCTAGAATTCTTATAGTTTCATGCCTTAGGTTTAAGTCTGTTATCCACCATGAGTTGACTTTTCTGAGAAGTGAAAGGTGAGGATCCTATTTAGTCTTCTACATTTTCCCAGCATCATTTATTGAATAAGGATTCTTTTTCCCCATGTATGTTTTTGTCTGCTTTGTCAATGACTGGATGGCTGTATGAGGATGGTTTTACATCTGGGTTCTCAGTTGTGTTCCTTTGGTCTATGTCTCTGTTCTTGTGCCAGTACCATGCAGTTTTAGTTACTGTAGCCTTTTAGTATAGCTTGAAGTCTGGTAAATTGATGCCTCCCAATTTGTTCTTTTTGCTTAAGATTGCTTTGGCTGTACAGTGTCTTCTCTAGTTCCATATGAAGTGTAGAATTATTTTCTCTAGATCTGCTAAAAATGATTTTGGTATTTTAATAGAGATTGCATTGAATCTGTAAATCAGTTTGGGTAGTATAGACATTGTAACAATGTTGATTCTGCCGACCTATGAGCATGGTATGGTTTTCCACCTGTTTATGTCCTCTGCTATTTCCTTCCTCAGTTTTGTAGTTCTCCCTGTAGAGGTCTTTTACCTCCTTTGTTAAATATATTCCTAGATGTTTTATTTTCTTTGTTGCTATTGTGAAGGGTATTGAGTCTTTGATTTGGTTCTTACTTTGATTCTTATTCAACATAGTGCTGGAAGTCTAGCTAGAGCAATCAGACAAGAGAAGGAAATTAAGGGCATCCAATGGTGGCAGAAGAGGTCAAACTATCACTCTTTTCTGATGATATGATCTTATATCTACAAAACCCCAAAGATTCTGCCATGAACTACTGGAATTGATAAGGAAATTCAGGAAAGTCTCAGGTTACAAAATCAATGTACAGAAATCAGTTGCATTCCTATACACCAATGATATTGTTTTTAAATTTCATAGTTTAATTGTTTATTGTTAGTATATAATAAAGCAGCTGATTTTTGTATGTTAATCTTGTATCCTATGGCCTTGCCATACTCTCTTATTAGTCACAAGGTTACTTATTTATTCATTTATTTATGATTATCTACATACATAATCATGCGAGCTTGAATACAAATAATTTTCTTTCTTACTTTCCAATATGTATACATTTATTCATTTTCCTTCGTCTATTGCACTAACTAGGATCTCCAGGATGATGTTGAATAAGAGCGGTGGGAGAGGACATCCTTGCTTTGTTCCTGATCTTAGCGGGATATGATCCAGGAATTTTTTTTTTTTTATCAGAACCATGCCATTATTTGTAGGTTGTATTAGATGTTATCTATTAAATTGAGAATGTTCTTCCTTCCTGGTTTGTGAAGAATTTTTATCATGAATAGGTGTTTGATTTTGTCAATTGCTTTCTCTTTATCAATTGATGTGATTATGTGATTTTTCTTCTAAATCTATTGGTGTGGTAGATGATCCAGTGAGTTCAAATGCCTTCTCTCAGAAGAGAGGAAAAGAAGAGGTATTTGATAGTGGGTGAAGGGGTATACAGAAAAGAGTATGTTTGATACATTGGTAGTCACCGTCTACCATTTAAGAGAGTTCAGGAGAGTTTCATAAAAATAATAAGCATGAGTTAAGGAATAGACTTTATTGGGGAGAAGTAAAGTTTGCATGACCTGAATCAACAAGAAGCAAAAAAGCACAAGTCCTCCATCATTCTATTATCCCACAGAAATAGGGGTCAGTGCCTGAGTGACCTGTTGAACACATAGCATGGGTTATATTAAAATAGAACTCATGGGATTCCTTCTTCTCATAGGCACATGTGAGAATGTAGCCTTGTCAGATGGGATAGAAATAGACTCTTAGGCACAAGGCAGTCTGTTTTTAGGTGCCAGCTTTATATAGGAGTTATATGGGAACTCCAACTATCCAGAGCCAGAAGAACTTGGGATATCTGGAGTGTTACAGTCCTCTTTCCCATGAAGCACTCAACTAGTGTAGTTTAACATACAAAAATCAAATGCTTTATTGCCTTTTAACAATAAACAATTGTCATATGAAATTTAAAAACAATACCATTTACAAAAAGTACCAAAATAAAGTCAAATGCTTAGGCATAAATCTAACACAATATTCAGAGAACTGAGAGGCAGAAAACTATAAAACATTGATAAAAAATCAAAGAACATCTAAATAATTGAAGAGAGATTGTGTTCATGGATAAGAAAATTCAATATAGCTCCCCTCCCTATTTTCTCTTTATTATCCCACAAGATAATTTCTACTCCTTGCCACCTCTTAAAACAGTTTTCACTAAGTTCATCAAAGACCAAAAGATACTGTAATTCTGCTGATAAACCATAAACAAATAACAGGTTTTAGGATCTAGAGTATATTCATGGTATTAGTATTTTATGTATCCAAGTTTATGCCCAATGTTGTATGCTTGGTTAAGGAATAGAGTACCATAAAGATTTGTTTAACTTTTGAAATAAAATTTAACTGATGCCATGACAATTTTAAAATAAATTATCAAAATCATCTGTCTACAATATGTGGTATCTGTAGATAATATAATTGAATACTGCTGAATATGCTAGGTCATGTTTTGTCTGATTGCTCATTCTGCATGTGTCAGTATAGCTTATCTTTACCATTTCCCAATATACTTTTTGGCTCATATACAACAATTAAAGATCCAGCTTAGTGATCCACATTCAGTGAGTTCAGGAAAACCTCCTGACCTAAGGTTGGGTATATAAATACATAAACAGAGAAAGGGACAAGTAATTTAATGTAATAAAGTTTGATATATGTATATTCATTCCCAATGAGAGATCAAATGACCCATTTCAGTCCTCACATTGAGTGGTTGCATACTAATGGTATGATTTAGGAAGCTGCAACATCACAACTGTTTCGTTCTTCAGCTTATATGAAATGAACATTTTTTCATAGCATTTTATTATATAACTGACTGAGGTTGTTCACATTATTCTTTATTCTCATAATATAGCATTGACAATGACTTGTTAACAATAGCATAGATTTAAACATAATGCAAATTATGTTATAAAAGGCTGTTATGTCATAATCCTTTCACTATGATCTCAAAAGGAAGAATTTGTTCTGGCTAAAGACAAATATAAAATATAAAGCTACTTATATTTTCTGTTCCAATTATATTTTTGCAACATGATTTAAATCATTGTGTCCTAAACTTCAGAATCCAGACAACATATTCACAATTTTTCCATATTCATATTTTACTTCCAGTATTATTTACTTCTTATTTCAAGTCATTATTGTTTTTGATTTCTGTTTATGAAATGATATCCCTGAAGCCAAAGGTTTTATTTATTATATTTTCATATATACATTCATTCAAAAAAACATAACAATTATACAACATTTGTCAGCATGGCAATTGAAATAATGTTACAAACCCCCAATAATAAATTAACTACAACTTTGAAAAACAGGTAATGAAAACATTGTCAAATGTAAATATATCCGCTTCTCTCTCTCTCTCTCTCTCTCTCTCTCTCTCTCTCTCTCTCTCTCTCTCACACACACACACACACACACACACACACACACACACAATCACTCCATATGCCCATACATACCTTCTCATACATGCATGCACAAACACACACAGCTACACATATATGCTACATATCTTCATTTGATAATTTTATTTTTCTTTATACATTTCAGTCTGGGTTTTATGTAGGAATTCAGAATTAAGGTAACCACCTTCAATTTAATATGGTGAAAATATGATGCTATTGATGTTAAAGGACTTGATTTATAAATGCTGTTTTTTTTTAAAACAGTAGCAAATGAAAATTAACACACGTTGCAATTACAATCACTAATTTGCAATTTGCTAAAGAATTAGTACTTTTTGCCAGAAGGTGTTAATTTGTAACTAAAATGAAAATTCATGAGATCTTTGAGCTAGCTAGAGTCAGTGTCTTTTATTTCTATCCCAGAAATCTTCCAATGGAATGAGTTTTTATAAAATTATGATATTTAAAGGTTTGGAGAATAACTTCCTGTTTTTGTAATTTCTGAACTGGAGTTTATAATTTCTTACTTTACTACGGAGTCATTATACTGTTTAATCTCCAGGGACAAATCAGGGCCTGATCTCTAATGACAAATGATTTCAGTGGTGGTAGTGGTTTACTAATGATGTTTACTTCCACTTTTACCAGGAATATGCCATAAACTTAAAAGATAAGTTACTTTTAATCATCATATAATGTCATACTAAATGAAAATAGAGTCAATTGGAAGGTAGACACAAAGAGGTTCAAAGCTGTTTGAATCAAAACAAGATCCAGAATAAGAACTAGGTTAAGTTACAGAGCTTGGGATTATGCATCTCATGAATCAAGTGGTCTTGGATTGGTCAGGGGCTGTGAATGCCCAGATGTGGGTATATATATGTATATATAGTATCATATTGTAATTTATACACAATTATATAGCTTATGTTTAAGTGAAGATTTCTGTGAGTTTAGGTAAATGTGAAATTTGTATAATAACAAAAAATTCAAGAAATATTTTTTTCAAAATATCTTACCAGATCTGTTGGAGTCAAAACTTCTTTCAGTCTCTAGACTCTAGAATTCATTCACCATATTTGTTTTTCTATATTTTCTTGTACCAGGTTCAGTATTTCCAGTGAAACACAGGCACCTAGGAGCATGTGTCTTAGATAAAAAATGCAAAAACATGCTCAAAACAACCTTGATCCAGGAAAAGACTCAGAAAACCCAGGTGCTAAGAGGAATATAAGGATATTCCTAGGCCACAAGCTCATATCTGTCTCGTAGATCATTCCTGGTAAGTAAAATGGGCTCCTTTTTACTCCAGAGTCTGAGGAAGAAAAGGAATTTCTACTATCTCCATTCCAACAGTGACTGATTATTTTACCTCTTTTTGCTTTCAGGATTTTGTATGTTTTCACTGCTTACTCTGTCATGCTGGAGTTAAGGTAAGTAACTCAGATGGAGGGCCTCAGATCTTTGAGTGATAAGATTGGGGTTGAGTGATGGTACATATTTTCTGCTTAACTATTGGATCTGGGGACTGCAAACTGTTCATTAATGCTTTATTATTACTATAATGGAAAAGGAGCAAGAAAAGGCATACAAGGATGTTTCTTCCATGAGCAAGAGAACCTAGGACAAAGGCTTAATGGTTCTCAATTCTGCCATGTGAAACCTGTGAAACTTGAGGGGATAGCACTCATGAGGAGGGATAGATGAAGAAAGACAGTTGGGTGGGTGTTGCACAGATAATTTGGACAAATGTCATTCGCCACTCACAGCCTGAAAACATTGAGTGGTTGTTTCAAAAGTACACAAGTGGGTATTTAAGCAAGGCTTCCATGCATAGACATGTTGTGTGTGATACCCGACTCCAAAGAGTGGCAAGCACATGAAATCAAATGTGATTGACACCTTTGTGAGTGGAGTAATGCATGACACTTATGACACAGACAATGGCACTGTGGGTGCATTGGAGATATTATATTTTGTTGCACGCAGAGGGAAGCTTTCCCTAGAATGCAGGTATCCCCACATCCTAACCCCTAGTTCTGGCCTCCCTCAAGGGAACTCTCTTAGGTGCCTAAGAGGCATTCCTAGGAACTGAAGGTCCCTTGAAAAAATTCCCATTTTTTTTTTCTGTGATTGATATTCCTTTTTCCAAGTTGCTTGACGGAAATGGGAACAAAACTTTCAGTGTGGTTACGGTGATTCTCGCTGCCTGTAGGGTATTTTTTTTTCGTTTTGTAGAAACATTTCCCTATGCTAGCCCCTAAACCCTTTAAACTATTTTCCCTATCATTCCCCCCCCACTATTTTCAGAGCTTCTGCTTTAGACCTACCCAAACTCCCTCCTGATTCTAAGTTCTCTACCTTGTTGAAGCTCAGATTTTTTGACTCTCAGATACTGAATCTCCTCCTTTCTTTATAGGCATAAGAAATAATCATTCTTTTGAAAATACCTTTGAATCCACTACAAGTGATCAATTTATTAAAGTTTAGGTATAATGCCTGGAAAATTTTACTGATTGATATAATTTTGTTTTGTTACTCTTTAAAAAGTTATATATCTTTTGTTTTTGTGCAGAGGAAGGAGTTGGCAATAGTAAGCACTATAGGCTTGGGTGCTATCAGTTAGGCTTCAGAGCTGTCTGAGGAGCAAGACACAAATTTTACTTTTGTGTTAGACAAAAGGAGATAAGCTGGTGCCTCTATTCTTTAATTCTGATTAGGAAGTTGAGTTAGAGATAGCTGTTTGTGGTATGTTGTCTGTATAAATAAGTCATGTGTATCATCATATGTCAACTCTTTGTGAAAGTTTACTTACCAAGAAGGGAAAAATTGCTCTCTTGTCTCTTATAGTCATGGCCACTCTACAAATGTCTACTGATCACAGTGGTTTAATTGTGGTTAGATTTTATGTTTGTTCTTTTATTTATTGTCTTTTGTTTTATTTTTTGATATATATTTTAGGGGGCACTAAGTTTTTTTGTACATTTTATATATGAGTTTGGGTGAAAAATGTTTATGTGCTTTCTTTTCTTATTTGAGGATATTATGGGGGTACAAATGTTTTGGTTATATAAATTGCTTTTGTACCATTTGAGTCAAAGTTATAAGTGTGCCCATACCCCAGAGAGCATGCATTGTATCTGTTAGGTGTGAATTTACCCACCCCCTCCTCCCCCTCCCACCTGCTTGATTTCTGATGAATATTATTTCCATATGTGCACCTAAGTGTTGATCAATTAGTTCCAATTTAATGGTGAGTACATATGGTGTTTGTTTTTCCATTCTTATGATACTTCACTTAGAATAATGGTCCATCCATGTTAATATAAGAGGTATTAGTTCATTTTTTATGTCTGAGTAGTACTACATGGTATACCTATACCACATTTTATGAATCCACTCATGTAATGATGGGCACTTGGGTTGTTTACACATCTTTGCAATTGTGAATTGTGCTGCTATAAACATTCAAGTGCAGGTGTCTATTTTATAGAATATCTTTTTTTTTTTCATTTGGGTAAATACTCAGTAGTAGGGTTGCTGGATCAAATGGGAGTTCCACTTGTGTCTCTTTGAGGTATCTCCACGCTACTTTCCATAGAGGTTGTACTAGTTTGCAGTCCCACCAGCAGTGTATGAGTGTTCTTATCTCTCCACATCTACACCAACATTTGTTGTTTTGAGACTTTTTGATAAAAGCCATTCTCACTGGAGTTAGATGATATCTCATTGTGGTTTTGATTTGCATTTCCCTAATGATTAGAGATGTTGAGCAATTTTTCCTATGTTTGTTCGCCATTAGTCTATCTACTTTTAAAAAGTTTCTGTTCATGTCCTTTGCCCACTTTTTGATAGGGTTGTTTGATATTTTTTCTTGCTGATTTTCCTGAGTTCTATATAGATTTGAGTTATCAGCCCTTTATCAGATGTATAGCATGCAAGTATTTTCTCCCTTTTGTAGATTGTCCATTTGCTCTCATGATAGTTTTCTTGGCTATGCAGAAGCTTTTTAATTTGATTAAGTCCCACTTACTTATTTTTGTTGTTGCTGTGATTGCTTTTGGGGTGTTCTTAATAAATTCTTTGCCTAGGCCAATATCTGGAAGAGTTTTTCCAACATTTTCCTCTAAAATTCTTATAGTTTCATGCCTTAGGTTTAAGTCTGTTATCCACCGTGAGTTAATTTTTGTGAGAGGTGAGAGGTGCTGATCTTATTTTAGTCTTGTACGTGTGGCTATTACATTTTCCCAGAACCATTTATTGAATAGGGATTATTTTCTCCAGTGTATGCTTTTGTCTCCTTTATCAAAAATTAGATGGCAATATATTAGGATGGGTTTATATCTGTGTTCTCTGTTCTGATCCATTGGTCTGTGTCTCTATTTTTGTGCCATTACTATGCTATTTTGGTTACTATAGCTTTGTAGTATAGCGTCTGGTAAATTGATACTTCCCAATTTTTTGTTTGTTTGTTTGTTTTTTGCTTAAGATTTCTTTAGCTATATGGGGTGTTGTCTGGTTCCATACAAAGCATCATGAATCAGCACAATCAACATTATTAAAATACCTCTACTGCCCAAAGTGATCTACAAATTCAGTGTAATCCCTATTAAAATATCACTCTCATTTTTTGCAGATCTAGAAAAATAATTGTGTTTTCTTATTTTCCTTTTGACTCATGGGTTATTTTGTTGTTGTTGATTTTTCTGATCTTTAAAGCAGCTGGGTTATAAAATTGCCCCATGCCATAAGGCCCTTCTTGAATTTCAGAGAATGTCAGAGACAGAATTTTGTTCTTGGGACACTGATCCTGAGAAATAAATATATAAAAAAGTAATAAGACTATTCATTTATGGTAGAGTGTTCTATGTTTTGAAAAATGCTTATACATAACCATGGATCATGATACAGAATAATTCTATTACCCCCAAAATATGTCATGCTGCCCTTTGAGTAGTAAATCCCCACCTGAATCTAACCTCTGTCAACCACTGCTCTGTTTTCCGCCTTTATAATTTGTCTTTTCCAGATTGTCATATGAAGGCAATCACGAAATATGCTGTTCTTTGGTCTTGCTCCTTTCCCTTAACAAAATGCAGTCAGAATTCATTCATGTTTTTATGTGAACCAATATTCTTTTTATTGCTAAGCAGTATTATAGTCAAATGTGAAGGAATTATGGATAGTTTCCAGTTGTTGGTGATTATGCATAAAACTGCTGTAAACTTTATATACAGATATATGTGTGAAGACAAGTTTCATTTCACTTGTATAAATAGAATAAGATTTCTAGGTCTGTGAAAAGTGTATGTTTAAACTGGTAAGAAACTTTAAGAAAACTGTTTTTCAGAATGACTTTACTATTTTGTGTTTCTACAAACAATACATAAGAGATCCAATTGCCCAAATTATTACCAATACTTGGTATTGACAAATATTTTTAACCATTCTCTGTGGTTTGTAGATTTATCATATTTTGGTTTAAACTTGCATTCCTTTATTGACTAATAATGTTGAACATCTTTTCGTGTACTTATTTGCCATCCACAGTCTTCTATGATGAAATATCTGCTAATATATATATATTTTCATTTTATTGTGTTTTTTATTTCTTATTGTGGGATTTTTAGTTTATTATATATTATGATTACAATTGCTTTAACAAAAATGTGATTTGTATATATTTTTTCTTAATTTATAGTTTATTTAATTCTCTTAACTGTGTTTTTTACAGAGCAAATATTTTCAATATTGATAGTATGTGGTACCTTACTACAGAGTGATAATCATGCATGAATATGATTGACACCTCTGCAAGTAGGATAACACATGTCATGTATAACATATGTGATGGCACTCTGGGTACATTGAGGGTGTTTGTTTGCATGCAAAGAGATGGTTTCCCTAGAGTGCAAACATGCCATCCCACACACCTTTCCTTTCCCTTTTGCTGATCTATTCCAGAGAACGCTCTTAAGTGAATTCTCAGAGACAAGTCTGGTTAATGGAAAGATTGGGAAAAATTCTCCCATTGAGTATTTTTTTTTTCTGTTCTGGGATTAATATACATTTTTTCAAAGTTGACTGGCCAAAATAGAAACAGACTTTCAGTGTGGATATGTTGCCTCTCTCTGCATGAAGAGTATTATTAATTTTTCAGAACCTTTTCCCTAAACCAAAATCCAAATCTCTTAACCTATTGTCACCCTACAGTTGCTCTTCAAAGCTTCTCCATAGTTCTTCCCCAAATCCTTCCTGCTTTTCAGATCCTTAATCTGTTGAAGCCCAACAACTCTCTTTTCTCTAGTATTGAAACCTTTTAATGGGCCTGAAAAATGCTCATTCTTTTGAAACATTGAATACAATGAAAATCAACAACTTATTAGGTTTAGTGCATCATGCTGAGAAATTTATACTCTTTGATATGATTTTTGTCACATTTTTAAAAAGGTTATATAGCCTTAGTTTTGCTCCTACTTTCCTTTTGGTGTCTCTTCCTAATGCAGTGAGGAAAGAGAAAGCGAGATAGAGATATAGAGAGAAACAAGGACATAGAGATAGAGAGAGACAGAGAGAGGAGACAAGAAGAGAATCAATAGCCTGCTTCTTTTTATTATTGAGTAAGATACTAGTTATAAGTGAAGGACATCTGGGTTGTTTCTAATTGGTTATTATGAATAAAGTTATGATATATATTAATATACAGATTATGTACAAACACAGGTTTCATTTACTTGTGTTAATTACTAGGAGTGGGATTTGTGTTTAATATTATAACTCTAAGTTAAATTTAAGAGAAATTGGAAATAAAGAAAAAAACCTCTTCGAGTATGGTGTTACCATTTTGTACTTCTGTGAAAATGTATCAGTGATCACTGACTCCAGTCCTCATCAGCAGTTGGTATCAGCAGTTTTTGTGAAGACTTTTGTTTTTATTAGTTATTTTAATATGTGTGTAGACATTTGTCACTGTGGTTTCAGCTTACATCTCTTTATTGGCTGAAAATATTTTTCAAATGCTTTGTATACTTTTTTTTTTTTTACCATTCATGTATCTTTGGTGAATTGTCTATTGAGATATTTTCCCCATATTTATTGAGTCTTTGGGATTTTTATGTATTCTGAATGCAATTCCTTTGACAGAAAAATGATTTGCAAATATTTTTTCTTAGTCTGTGGTTTATTTTCCATTCTTTTAATAGTGTCTTGTGCAGAGAAAACATTTTTTTATTTTGATAAAGCGAGATTCACAATTTTTTAATTTTATGGATCGTGCTTTTAATGTCATATCTTACAATGTCTAAGCTTAGATATATGGTTCTTGGTTAACTGTGGTTTTCCTTCAGCACTATAAATATGTCATCCCAGTGTCTTCTGGCATCTATGGTTTCTCATTAAAAGTCAGCTCATAATCTTATTGAGGATCTTTTGTATGCACTGAGTTTCTTTTCTTTTGCAGCTTTCAAAATTCTTTCTTTTTGTCATCAAAAATTAAATATGTACCTCAGTCAGAATTTCTTGTGTTTATGCTACTTATATAGTGTTGTTTCACATTTCTTGGATGTGATGAAAAAAATGTTTTCATGAAATTTGGGTGTTTTCAGCCATTATGTTTTTCAATTTTTCCCCTACTTCTTTCTATTCTCTGCATATGCTACTCCATTATCCACATTTTGGTGTGCATTCTAGTGTTTTTTCTGAGGCACTGATTATTTTTATTCATTGATTTTATTCTCCTCTTTGTATAGCATAATCACTATAAAGCTATTATAAAATTCACTGATTCTTTCTTCTGCTAGTTATTTACCCCCGAGTCCCTCTAGTGAACTTGTCATTTCAGCTATTTTAATTTTATACTCCATCAATTCCTTTTCTTTAATATTGTCTACCTCCTTATTGAAATACTCTTTTGATGAGACATTGTCATTATATGTGTCTTCTCAAAGCAGGGTTCAGTAGTGTTTTGAAAATAGTTATAGTGGATGCTTTATAGCCTTGGTTTATTAAGTATGACATTAGGTCCTTCCACTTGCAGTTTCTGTTATCTGATTTTGTCCTATGTGTTACATTTTCATTTTCTCTGCATGTCTTATAAATAACTTCCAGTTAAAATGTTGATATTTTATTAATATATTATTGAAATTTTAGATATACATCCTGCTTCTAGGGACTGCTATTTTTGCCTGCTTTGTATTTGTTTATTTACTTGGCTAGGTTATTTTAGTAAAGTCTATTTCCTCTTTAGCATGCAAACTTATGTTGTTCTTTGGGGGGCACAGCCTTGAATATGTGCATAGTCACTCTAAGCTCTCAGTGGTTTTAGTAGAGTTCTTTGATTCTTTTGCTGATATTTCTGGTAGGCTGTCTGCCACTATGGTATCATACACAGGTAATAAGCTTCAAAAATTGCAGATGGATTATTTTATAACTTTTGAGAATACCATGGGGGCAAAAAAATGTTTCATATTCTGATCCAAACACTCTGCACTACTTTACACAGGTAGTTTTGGGGGCAAGCCTCTAAAATCTGATCTCCTAACAGGAGGGCTCTTCCTGGCTGCTTCTTTCCTGATTATCTCTTAGAAATTATCCTATGATTTAGATTGTTGTCTTAATGGAGGAACCAGCCTCATCTTAATTACTTAGCATGAAAACCTACATAGTTTTTGAAATCTTCACCATCTTCTGTTACTACTAAGGTCATTTTCTTTTGGAAGAAAAGCTTTAATGCTCTTTTTCTTAAAACTAGCCTCTCCCAATGGGTAAGCCTCTGAGCAACTGCTCCAGAGCTGGGGGCAGGGGCAGTGGCCTGTTCCTAGCACAATGATACCTATGCTTTACAACCACGGTACTGAGTAATGGCAATGGATTCTGTTATTCCACCTTGCCTCTCCTAGAGTAAAAGCTCTGCCTGACAGTTGAGCTGGGTTGAGGAGGATTAGGTATGCAATATCCTCAGCCAGCTACACCTGGTGTAGAGCCTAAACCCTATGATGGGGTTTGGCTGTAGGAGCAATTCTTCTGGTCTCTAGCTGTACATGCATGGTATTCAGCCTCTGAAACATTAAGCTGGGTTTGTAGGGTAAATGAGTGATGCTAGAGGCTTGTTACTCTCACAAGTACATTGTACGTTGTGTATCTATTGACTGGGAGATAGAGGGAGAGGGAACATCCTTTTGTAGTCCACAGTCAACTTAAATTCTCAGTCTCTGGCATCCAGTCACCAAATTTGTGTCCATATATTTTGGTGTGCTAAATTCAGTTTTCCAGTGAAACTTAAGTCACCTTGTAGCATGTGTCTCAGATTGGAAAAATGCAAACACATGCTATAAAGAATCTTTCTCCACAAAGACTCAGAAAACCCAGGAATGAAAGGAATGTAAGCATCATCTCAAGGAGCCTGGCACATTTTCTGTGTTGTAGATCACTCTCGGTAAGTAAAATGGGATTTTTTCATTGCAAAGGTTGATGAAGAAAAAAGTATTTCTCCTCTTTCCGTCGACTATTTTTGTATACTTTACTTCCAGGATCCTGTGTAATTTCTTTACTTATTCTGTGGTCAGGATTTGAGGTAAATCACTCATGTAGACATACATAAATCTTTGGATGATCATCACAGATTGGTGACATGGAGTATAATTTCTGGTTGGCTCTTGGGTCTGGAGAATGCAATCCATTTTTTAATGCTTTATATATAACAATGGGATGAGAAACAGGATAAGTCATGCAACGATATTTCTCCCATGATCAAGAGAGCTCAGCAGGAAGGCTTAATGGTTCTTAGCTCTGAAAACTGCTGTGTGGAAGCTCCAAACCATGAGTGGAAAACATGCAAAAAGAAATGAATGAGGGAAAAATGTGGTGGGTGCTTCAAAGATCCTTTGAACAAATGTAACTGGGCCTATTCACAGACTGAAAACATTTGGGCAGTTATTTGTAAAGTGCATGATTGAGTGTTTAGGCAGTGCTCCCATTCTCAGGCATGCTGTGTGTGGTACCCTGCTCCAGAGAGTAGCAATCATATGTAATTACCTATGATTGAAACCTCTGTGAGTGGAATAACACATGACACATACGACATATGCCGTGGCACTGTGGATGCATTGAATGTGGTTAGTTGCATATTTTCCCTAGAGCACAGATATTCTCCCAGGCACCCTCCTCTGGGCTGGACTAGCTCAGGGAACTTTCTAGTCATATTCCCCAAGACAAGACTTAGGAACTAAAGGTCTTGGACAAAAGCTTTTAATTGAGTTCTTGTGGGATTCATATTCCTCTTTTTAGAGTTTCCTGGATAAAGTAGGAAACAGCCTTTCAGCATGGGTCATGGTGTTCCTTTAAACCTGTGGAACATTTTTCCTTTTTGCATAACCTATACTTTACCCTAAACCCCAAATGTGATAAAATGTTCTCACATATTAGCTCCCCTCACCATTTTCAAGGCATCTCCTTTAGGCCTTCCCAAGTATCCTCTTGAGTGTCAGGCTCCTTCCTATCCTACCATACTGAATCCCAAATGTTTTACTCTCAAGTATTGAAGGTCCTTTTTATTTTATTGGCCTGGAAGATATTCATTCTTTAGGGAAGAAAAAAATATTTTCTCCAATTCTACAGATTATCTCTTCACTCTGTTGATTGTTTCCTGTGCTGTGCAGAGGCTTTTTACTTTGATGTAATTCCATGTCTACATCTACTTTTGTTGCCTGTGCTTTTGAGGTAATATCTAAAAAATCATTGCCCAAAACAATGTCATAGAGTTTTTTCCCTATGTTTTCTTCTAGTAGTTTCATATTTTTGAATCTTATATTTAAGTCATTAATCCATTTTGGGTTGATTTTTATATATGGTGAGAGATGTGACTAATTTCATTCTTTTGCATGTGTACATCCAGTTTTCCCAGCACTATTTATTAAAGACACTGTCCTTTTCCCAATGTATGTTCTTGGCACCTCTGTCAAAAATGAGTTGGCTGTAGATGTGTGGCTTTATTTCTTGGCTGTCTTTTCTGTTTCACTGGTCTATGTGTCTATTATTATGACAGGACCATGCTGTTTTGGTTGCCATAGCTTTGTAGTATATTTTGAAGTCAGGGAATGTGATGTCCAAGAATTATACATTTTATTCAAGATTACTTTGGCTATCCAGGGTAATTTGCATTTCCATATGAATGTTAAGTTTTTTCTCCTATTTCTGTGAAGAATGTCCTTGGTATTTTGATGGGGATTGCATTGAATCTGTAAATTGCTTTAGGCAGTATGGACATTGTAAAATTTATTCTTTTAATTCATGAACAGGGGGTATCTTTCCATTCATTTGCATCTTTTTCAATTTCTTTCATCAGTGTTTCATGATCTCACTTATATGTGGAATCTATTGTGCCTATAATTAGGGAGCCTAAAAGTTGAATGTGATCTCACAGAAGCGGAGAGTAGAATGGGAGTTACCATAGTCTGGGTACTTGAGATGGGTGGGGGGAAGCTGGGGAGATGTTGGTCAAAGAATATATAATTATAGATAGGAGAATAATATCTGTATTTATATCTATAATTGTAGATAGAAGAATTATAGATAGGATAAATAAATTCAAGAGATCTATTGCACAGCATGGTGACTACAGTTAATGATGATATCTTGTATTCTTGAAAAATCTAATGATAGCGGATATTAAGTGTTCTCACTGCAAATATGGTAACTGTGATGTAATACATGTGTTAATTAGCTAGATTAACTATTTCACAATAGATACTTGAAAACATCACATTGTACCTGATAAATAAGTATAAATTTATGTGTAAACTTAAAAAATAAAGAAATAAAAAAGACTAAAGACATTTAGAAGAACTGTTTTCCAGCTTTGACATTTTGTGCTTCCATGAAAAGTATATTACAGTTTCAGTTACTGAAATCCTTATCAGCACTTGGGATCAGCAGTTTAATGGTTTGTTTTTTTTATTAGACATTCTAATAGGTGTAGTTTTGCATTATTGTGGTTTTTAAAAATTTATTTAAATTTATTTTTTAATTTTTTTATTTCAGCATATTACAGGGGTACAAATGTTTAGGTTACTTATATTGCCCTTGCCCCACCCGAGTCAGAGCTTCAAGTGTGTCCATCCTGCACTCATTATGTGTGTATATACCCATCCCCACCACTCCCCTCCCATGTGCCTGACACCTGATGAATGTTACTACTATATGTGGTCATTGTGATTTTAATTTACATCTCTTTATTGTCTGAAAATGTTGGGGATTGCATCATATACTTATCTATCATTCTCATATCTTCTCTGGTGAACTGTGGAGATATTTTTCTCCATTTTTATTGAGTTCAATTTACTATTATTGACTTTAAGGGTTTTTATTATATATGGAATTTAACTCTTCTAACAAAAATTTTATTTGCATATATTTTAGACAATCTGTCTTTTGCTTTTTATTCTTTTTAGTATTGTGCAGTACAGAGCAAAAGTTATTCTTATTTTGATATAGTGTAAATTATAACTTTATTCATTTGGGGATTATGCTTTTAATTCCATTGTCTAAATATTATGCTTTTAATTCCATAGTCTTACATATACAACAAATCTTGGTTGACAGATTTTCTTTCAGCTTTTTATGTCATCCCATTGTCTTCTGGCCTCCACAGTTTCTGATGAAATTTGCTGTTAATTTTATTGAGGATTCCTTTTATGCAATGAATTGCTTTTCTGTTGCAGATTTCAAAATTCTCTCTCTTTACCTTTTTTTTTTTTTTTTGGTGGGAGGGACAGAGTCTCACTCAGTTGCCTGGGCTACAGTGCAGTGGGATCATCATAGTTCATTGCAACCTCCAGTGCCTGTGCTTAAGTGATCCTCCTACCTCAGATTCCTGAGTAGCTGGGACTACAGGCTCATGCCACCATGCCTGGCTAATATTTTTTTTATTTTTTTTTAGAGATGGGGTCTCACTATGTTGCTCAGACTGGTTTCAAACTCCTGGCCCCAAGTGATACTTCTGCCTTAGCCTCTCCAAGTTCTAGGATTATAGACATGAGTCACTGTACCTGGCCTCAAAATTCTTTTATCACCACCAACAGATTGAATATATGTTTGGATCTGTTTTTGTTTATTCGTCTTTGAATTTATTGCATATTTTTGCTGTGTGGATTAGTTATTTTCATATAATTTAGGAAAATTTCAACCATTATTTCTTTGAAGATTTTTCACTTCTTTTCCTTTATTCTCTTCTTCAATACTACCATTATGCATATTTTGTTGTAACTTCTGCTGTTCCACTTTTCTCTGAGGCTATGCTTTTTACTCTCATTCACTTTACTTTCTGTTCTTTGTGAAGTATTATCACCATCAATCTGTTTTCCAGCTATTCGCCCTTTCTTCTGATGGTTCGAATCAGCTGTGGAACACCTCTACTGATTTTTTCTGTTTCAGATATTGTGTTTTTAAACTCCAAAATATTCTATTTACAAAATATTTTCTACCTCTTTTATGATATATGTGTCTGATGGTACATTGTCATCATAACTTCCTTGCTTCTCAAATAATGATTTATTTCTTTGAAAATATTTATGATATTTGATTTAAAGTCTTTATATATTAATATGATGTCTGGGACTTCTCACAGGAAGTTCTGGTTTCTCTTATCTGTTTTCCTCCTATGAAAAGGAAAGGATACATTTTCCTTTTCTTTACATGTCTTAGACTTTTTATCAAAATCTGGACATTTTAGATGATTTATTATAGCAACTCTGGATAATGATCCCCTCTCCCAGAGATTATTTTTTGTTGTTGTCTATTATTTGTTTATTGAATTGGCAATAATATATTAATAACATTTTGTCTGCAGTGTGAATCCTCTTATGTTGCTCCTAGTAGGGCTTAGCCTTCAACATGCACACGGTAATTCTTAGAAGAAAGCAGTGCTAGTAAGATTCTATTTGACTGTTTCTTTGTCAAGCTGTCTGCCTCTGGGTGTATCACACTCAACCTTTACGCTCCTTAATTTTAGGCAATTGTTATTTTATATATAGATATATATTTCAAAATGCCATGGACAGAAATTGCTCCAGAGTTTGATTCAAGTAATTTGGATACTATTGCATAAGTAGATTTTTGAGAAAAGTCTTTGAGGTTTATTTTGATACCAAGATACCAAGAGGGCTCTTATTATTGATTTCATTCCCTTGTTCTCTCTGGTAAACAAGCTGGCCTATGTTTTAGCTTCTTGCTCTCAGGGAGCTATAGCCTCATCTTATTTACTAACCACCAAAATTTACATTGTTTTTAAAAATGCATTAGGCTCGATCTCTCCCACAGTCTATTACAAATAAAGTCATGTTCTTTAGGGAGAGCTTTAGTATTCTCTGTTATTCACGCCAGCCTCTCATACTGTGCAAAATTTTAGAATTACTGATCTGGAGCTGGCATTAAGGACAGTGGCTTGTATCTCTTACAGTGACACTTCTGCTTTATGAGCATAGTGCTTATCAGTGGTAGTAGATCATATTCTTCTCAGATGATGCATCTGCAGTAGAACCTTATTTTATAATAGTAGGCCAGACATTGGAATAGTACCCTTGACCTCTTACCACATACACATGATATTTAGTCTCTGAACCATTAAGCTGGTTGTGTAGGGTGGATGAGAAATGCCAGGGGCTTATAACTTCCATGAATATACTGTAGCATTTATTGGGTCCTAGTGAAAGAGGGAATTCCTTTTAAAGGTCATTAGTCACCTAAAATCCTCAATCCCCAGCTTCTGGCATCCATTCACCATATATTTGTGTACCTATATTTTAATATCCCAAATTCAGTTTTTCTAGGGAGATACATATACCATGTAACATATCTCACAGTGAAAAAATAGAGTAGCATGGTCTAAACAAACTTATTCTAGGAACACACCCTGAAAATCCAGGAGATTAAGGAATATGAGGGCATCCTTAGGTACCAGGTACACTTTTCATCTTGTACATCACTGCTGGTAAGTAAAATGAGCTTTTTACACCCCAGGTACTGAGAAAGAAAAGGGATTTTTGCTTTCTCCATCCCATCACCCACTGATTATTCCCCTGTTCTTTACTTATGGCATCATGTGTGTTTTTCTTTCTTATTCTTTGTCTCAGGATTTAAAGTACATAACTCACTTAGAGGGATTCATATCTTCAGGTGACAAGCATGAGATTGTCAAGAGGAAGGATATTTACTGCTTAATTAAAGGATCTGGGGAATGCAAACTGCTTGTTAATGTTATATATATATATAGCAATGGGAAAAAGAATAGGATACAACGTGCAAGAATACTTCTTCCATGAGTAACAGAACCTAAAAGGAAGGTTTAATATTTCTCAGTTCTCAAAACCGTCGTGTGAAAGCTCCAACATGTGATTACACAGCACGCAGGGAAGTATATATAAAAAAAACAAGAAGAATGGGCGCTACAGAAGTCCTTTGGACAAATGCCAGTGTCCACTCACAGCTTGAAAACAAACATTGCATGGTTGTTTCAAAGGTGAATGTGTGGGTGTTTAGACAAGACTTTGATCCTTAGACATGCTGTGTGTGGTACCCTGCTGCAGAGAGTAGCAATCACATATAATTAAAAATGATTGACATCTCTGCGAATAGAGTAATATATGACACATACCTTAGTGTTTGTGATGCTGGTCCCCATTCTGAGGATGCAGATGGGCCCCCAGCCACTAGTCATCTCATTAGCATACAAAAGACACTCTTGTCACTCCAGAGATTCCAAGGGTTTTAGCTGCTGTGTGCCAGGAACCAGGGGCAGAGAGCAAATACATATTTCTTATTGTATCACAATGTCACAAGTTATATTCATGAAATTTCAGATATTATACTTAATGGACAATTTAAAGATTTTTAAGAGTAGCTTTAATTAAATGGAATATTCACATTGCCTTTGGACCTGGACACCTATGGAAACTGTCCTTCCTCCGTAAGTGTTCAGTTGCATTTTGGGAAATTCATGCTATTATCAATTGCAGGAATTGGAGAACAAGGTTGCACATAAAGTTTTACTTACAGTTTATGGAAAAGAAATGCCCCCTGGGTTGCTGTATTGTGAGGAAAGAAGGAAAAGGGACAGCATATGTGTTAAGTATGGGAACATATCCTGCTCACAACTGAATGGGTCTCCTCTGCCCAGCTAGGTATTGGGCTCAGTTTCAGCTTTTGTGTTTTCTATTCCATTAACCTGTTCTCTCTTCCTCAGTCAGCCCCTGTATGATATATGTAACTACTATAAGCCAAATGGGGTTATCAAAATTAAAGTTCATTTCCAGAATAATTTCTAGAATAGGCAAAATACCCTCAGGGCAAAAGCACCTTCCATCCTTTGTCCTTGATTATCTGTTTTCCTTTCAGTTTTGGCCTTACTGACTTGTCAACTTTTTGATGCTTTTAACATGTTTTAATATATATATTATATATATATATAAATTTATTTATTTCAGCATATTATGGGAGTACAAATGTTTAGGTTACATATATTGCCTTTGCCACACCCCAGAGCTTCAACCATGTCCATGCCCCAGACAGTGCATACCGCACCCAAAGATGTTTGAAAATATATTTTATCTACATTTTGTAGTTGTTCTTAATGAGAAGGTTGGTTTGAATAACCTAGCCCCACCACCATTGGAAACAAGAAGTCCCCTTCCCATTCCTTCCTATTCAGTGGGAGAAAGTTCACTCTCCATTAAGGTACAACTCAAATAAGATCTTCCTGAAGTTTTCCTTTATAGTTAGTCCTCCTCATTTTTAAATCTTCTCCTTAAGCCTTCTCAAATTTCTTCCTGCTTCTCAGATTCCTAACCTTCTGGAAGTCAAACATTTTCTATCTCAGGTATAGAAGACCCTTCTTTTCTCATGTGCTCATAAAGAACATGCTCATTCTTTTGAAGATATGTTGGAATCTACTATAAGTAACTAATATATTAGGAGTTGTACATAATACTCAGAAACTTGTATTCTTTGATATGAAACTTTGAAAACATTTTGTGTCTTTACTTTTACATTTACTTCCCTATGGTGCCCCTTCCTCACTTAGTGAGAAGGGAGGTAGGGAAGGAAGGAGGAAGACAAAAAAGGAGAGCGGGAGACTAGAGTGTTCTCTCTTTCGCTCGCTCTCCTTTAACAGATGGAATATATTGTCTGTCAATCTGGATTTCTTCATGTTCATCTTACTTTGATTTTGTCTTACTTTTTGGATGTACAAATTAACATTTTTCATGAAAGTTGGGGAGGATTTTAGCTAGTGCTTCTTTCAATACTTTTTTCTGCTGCTTCTCTCTTGCCTCTCCTAATGGTATATTAGGCATAAGCATATTTTGGTGTGACTCCTGGTATTCCCCCTTTCTAAGGCTCTGCTCATTTTTTTGCATTAATTTTACTGTCCTTTATAAGGCATTGCCACTATCTTTCTATTTTCAAGTTCATTGATTCTTTTGCTAGTTAAAAATCTAATGTTGAGCCTCCTGCTGATTTTTCATTTCAGTTATTGCACTTTTTAAAAATCCACAATTATTTTTAAAATATTTGTTTACCTCTTTCTTGATATGCACTAGTGATGAGATGTTGTCATCATAATTTTCTTTACTTCTCAGGGATGGCTTTTAGTTCCTTGAAAATATTTCTTATGGATGCTTTAAAATACTTGTTCATTAGTATAACTTCTGAGGCCTCATAGGCAGTTTCTGTCATTTGTTTTTATCCTGTTTAAGGGTTGCATTTTCCTTTTCTTTGAATGTCTTAATTCCCTATTGTAAAATAGACAATTTAGATTATATATTGCTTCAAACATGGGTACTGATTCTCTCTTCCCAGGGATTGATCTTTTGTTGTTGACTGCTTCTTTATTTGTTTGATAACTTGGTGGGATGATATTAGTGAAGTGTCTTTTGTCTGCAGTGTGAAGCCTCTTATGTTATTCCTCAGAGGGCACGGCGTTTTGCATGTACACAGTCACTCTGAGATGACAGTGGTTCAGTAGGGTTCTCTTTGTTTCTTTTCCCAATCTTTCTATCAAGTTGTCTAAATCCATGTATATCATCACCAGCTCTTTGGCTCTCTAATTGCAAGTGGATTGTTCTTTAGTTGTAAAATAATGACATGAGCAAAAATTGCAGTCCAGTGTTTGATGTAAATAATTTGGAGCCCTTTATATAGGTGGTTTTTGAGGCAAATGTTTGACCATTGCTCCAATACTAGGGAGCTCTCATTAGCTGTTTCTTTCCTTCATTTTCTATGGTAAACTAGGTGGCTTATGTTATACCTTGTTGTTTTCAGGAAGCTTCCAGCCTCGCATTATTTACTTGCCACCAAATTTTGTTTTCTAGAGTGACATTAAGCTTGACCTTCTCCACACTCTGTTACAAATAAAGCCATTATCTTTAGGGAATGCTTTAATTCTATCTTATTAAGGCCAACCTCCAGAACTGAAAAAAGCTCCAATTCTGTATTCCTTGGCTAGAAGTAGGAGAAATACCTTGTGTGTGCTATAGAGGTACTTTGAACCAGTGCTGGTGACTATCCACAGCCTGAAAACATTGAGTGGTTTTTCAAAAGTTACACAAGTGGTTGTTTAGGCAGAGCTTTCATCCATAGACATGCTGTGTGTGGTACCTTACTTCAGAGAGTGGCATATAGTTAAATGATTGACACTTATGCAGTGGAATAATGTATGACATGTGGCACATATGTAATTTAACTATGGGTGCACTTGGGAGGTATTTAGTTGCATTCAGAGAGATTTGTTCCCTCGAGTGCAGGTATGCCATGCACGCATCTCACTGACCTTGCTAAACTATCTCACAGAACCTTTTCACATGAATTCTTAGAGGCAAATCTTAGGAACTGAAGTTCCCAGAGAAAAGTCTCTTACTGTTTTTATTTTCTGGGATTCATATCCATTTTTCCAAAGTTGCCTTATTAAAATGGGAACCAGGTTCTCAGTGTGGTTATGTTTTTACTCTCTGCCTGCAGAATATTATTCCTTTTTCAAAACCTATTCCTTTTCCAATGCTCAAGTCAGTTTACCAGTTTTTATCAACACCTATCCTCATTTTCAAGTCCTATCCTTAGGCCTTCCCAAATCTTATGCTTCTCAAATCCCTAATCTGCTGACATCTTTTCTCTCTCATATATAAAAACTCCTTCTTTGTTCATTAGCTGAAGAAAAAAGCATTTGAATCCTTTACCAGCCACCAATTTATAAGGGGTTATGCATAGCACATAGAAACTTATACTTTTTGCTTTATTTTATTTTGTCTTGTTTTGCCATTACTTTTTTAAAAAGTTGTACATCTTTAGTTTTTCTCTTACTTTCTTTATGGTTTCCCTTCCTAACACTGCAATGAAAATGAGAGTAAGAGTGACAGTGAGAAAGAGAGAGAGAATGAGAGAGACTACAAGAGGAGGAGACAGGATAAGAATTATTTGCTTTATTCTTTTTATTACTCAGTAGGGTACAAGTCAGGTGATGGGAAGACTTGTTTTTTAAAAGTTGTTGGAAATTATGAATAAAGCTACTGTATATGGTCACATACATATTTTTGTGTAAACAGGGATTTTATTTTACTTGTGTAACTAGTTAGCAGTACAATTTGTGAATCTTATGCCAAGTGAAATTTTAAATTTAAAATAAAAAGAAAAAAATTTGACCATAACTGATTTAAAATTCTGTGCTACCATGAAAAATATGTCACATTTCTAGTTGCCCATATTCTCACTAGAACCTCGTACTGGCAGTTTTTGTGTTGCTTTGTTTTTATATTGGCCATTCTAATATTTGTGTAGATTTTTGTCATTGTGGTTTTAGCTTGCATCTCTGTATTGACTGTAAATGTTGAACATCTCTTAATATACTTATTTGCTATTCATGCATCTTCTTAAGGATATATTGAGAATTTTCTCCAAATTTTATTGCATTTTTTGATTTATTATTGACATTTAAGAGTTTATATATATTCTGAATACAACTGTTTGACAGAAATGTGATTTGCATATATATCTCAGTATATATTTTGTTTCTTCATTCATTTAACTATTTTGTTCAAAACAAATATTTTCAATTTTGATAAAGTACAATTTATTGATTATTTTGTAAGGTGTGCTTTTAATGCCATATCTAACAGCTGTGAGCCTTAGATATATTGGTCTTATTTTGTTATGTTTTTGTTTCAGCATTCTGAATATGTCCTCCCACTGCTTTCTAGCCTCTATGCTTTCTGATGAAAGTTAGCTGTTAATCTTGTAAGGATCTCTTGCATGCAATGAGTTGCTTTTCTCTTGCAGGTGTCAGGATTCTCTCTTTTCCTTAGGTATCAACAAACTGAATATAATGTCTATTGATCTGGATTTCTTTGTGTTTATCCTAATTGTAATTTGCTGTACTTCTTGGATGTGTAATGTTTTTCATAAAATTCAGGAAGTTTTCATCTCCCAAAACATTTATTTGAATTTTTCGTTTTGGTTCCTTTTCTCTCTCTTTCTGGTGATCCTGTGATGCATATATATATAGATATATATATATACACATATATATATATGTTTTTTTGATGTTTTTGGTGTTTCACCTTTCTTGAGGCTCTGCTCATTTTTCCTCATTCATTTTACTCCCTGTTCTTTATAAGGCACTATCACTATAAATCTATGTTCAATTTCATGTATTCTTTTTTCTGCTAGTTGAAATCTACTGTTGAGACCCTCTATTGATTTTTTCACTTAAGTTATTATGCTTTTAATATCCAGATTTTTCTTTTAAAATTTTTCTACCTCTTTATTGATATAAACTTTAGATGAGACATGGTCATCATAACTTCCTTTACATTTCAAACATGATTTTTGTTTCTTTGAAAAAAAATTAACAGTTGTTTTAAAGTCTTTGTCTGTTAGTATGACTTCTGTTTCCTCTCATGGGCATTTTCTGTCATTTATTTTTTTCCTGTGTAAGGATTACATTATCTTTTATTTGCACATATTATAATTTTCTGTAAAACAGGACATTTTAGATAAACTATTATACTCTAGATAATGATTACTTTTTCCCAGAGACTGAATTTTTATTGTTTTCTATTTTTTATTTGTGTATTGAATTGGATGAAGGTTATTTTATATACACACACATATATATGTATATATTTGCTGTGCATTTTCTTATATTGTTCATCAGAAGGCACAGTGTACGTACATAATTACTCTAAGATGACAGTGATTTTAGTTGCATTCTCTTTCTTTCTTTTCCTTCTCTCTCTGTCAAGCTATCTGCCTAGGTGTGTATGACACACAGGTATTAGGCTTCCTAATTGAAGGGTGATTTTTTTCTATGGTTTTCAAAAATGTGCCTCAAAGTTTGATTGAAATAATTTGCACCACTTTAAACAGGTAGTTTTTGAGGCACGTCATCTTTCAGGTTTGTTCTGATACAAGGAGGGCTCTTATAAGTTGTCACTTTTCCTGGTACTTTCTGGTAAACAAGCTGACCTATAGTTTAGCTTAGCTTGTTACTCTCATATAGATCCAGCTTCATCTTATTTACTTATCCCCGAAATCTACATTGTTTTCTGGAGTATGAGGCCTGAACTTCTCCACACTTTGTTACAAATAAAGTTATATTTTTCAGGAGACCTTTAATGTCCTCTTTTGTTCAAACCAGCCTCTCACACTAGGCAAAAATAAATCTCTGATTCACTTATCTGGAGCTTAGGGTAGGTGCAGTGGCCTGCTTCTCTCATAACACTTCTTCTTTATGTATAGGATGATGATTGATGGTGGTAGATTCTGGTCTTCTCAGCCTGCCTACTCTAGTGTTGAATCTTTGCCTGATAATCATTCAAAAGTGAGGATAATCAGAGATCCAATATTTTCAACCTGCCACAATCACAATAGAGCTTCGGCCCTATGAAAGTGGGCTGAGTATAGCAACAGTAGCCCTGACCTATCACCACATGCACCTGGTATTTAGTCACAGCAACACAAAGTCAGGGATAGGGTAGATGAGAAATGCTGGTGACTTGCTCTTTTCACTAAGATACCATAATCCTCGACTGGAAAAACCCCATACTTTAAGCTACACTCACCTCTTTCTTTAATCCCCTGGCATCCATTTACCATACTGTGTCCCTATATTTTGGTGTCCCAGACTTAGTTTGTTCATGAAAATGAAGACTCATTGTTGCATGTTTCTGAATTGAAAAACTGAAAAAAAAAAAAAAAAGCTTGAAAAGAACTTGCTCAAGGGAAAGACTCAATCCCATAGGTTGAAGGTAATATACAGGAATCCATAAGTGCCAAGAACATTTCTTGCTTTAAAGATAATTCCTAGTAAGTAAAATTGACTTTTTTTTTTCACTCAAGGGTCTAAGGAGAAAAAGGTATTTCTACTCTTTCCATCACACCAACCCTTGATTATCCTCCTGTCCTTTGCTTCTAGAAGAGTGTGTGTTTTCCCTGTTTATTCTGTGGTTTAGGAGCTGAGTTGTGTAACTCAGGTAAAGGGATTCATCCTTCAGGTGACAAGCATGGATTGGTGACTTGAAGTGTATTTTCTGGATAACTATTGTATCTGAGGAATGCAAACTCCTTGTTAATACTTTATAATAATAGGAAAAGAAACATATTTTGTTCTTTTTCTATGTCTGTGAGGCATAACGTGAGGTTCTTTATTTCAAATCTATCTTCTGTTTTTTATGAGATGAGGTCTTGAAATGTTGACCAGGCTGGTCTCAAACTTCTGGCCTCAAGCGATCCTCCCACTTTCAGCCTCCGAAGTTGCTGAGATTATAGGCACATGCTACCATTGCCTGCCTATTACTGAAAACTTCTCTTGTAGAACTGTTTTTGCTGAATCCTATAAGTTTTGGTATGTTGTATATCCATATTTATTTGTTTCAACATATTTTTTTAATTTTTACTTTAGTTTCTTCTCTGATCCATTAGTTTTTCAGGAGCATGTTGTTTAATTTCCATGTGTTTGTGAATTTTCCAAAATTCCTTGTTATTAATTTCTAGTTTCATAGCGTTGTGGTTTGAAAGTATACTTGATATAGTTTGAATCTCCTTAACTTTGTTAAAACTGTTTTGTTGTCTAACATATGCTTTATCCTGGAGAATGTTCCCTGTATCCTTGAGAATAATGTATATTCTGTTGCTGTTTGATGGAAGGTTCTGTATCTGCTAGGTACATTTGGTCTAAAGTGCAGTTTAAATCTGTTGTTTCCTTTCTGATTTTCTGTCCAGACGATCTCTCCATTGTGAAAAGTGGGGTATTGAAGTCCCCTAAAGTTATTGTATTGCTGTCTATCGCTCCTTACATATCTATTAATATATGCTTTATATATTTAGGTGTTCCGGTGTTGGGTGCATATATATTTACAATTGTAATGTCTTCTTGATGAATTGACCTATTTACCATTATATAGTTATCTTCATTGTCTCTTAGGACAGTTTTTCACTCACAGTTTATTTTATTTGAAATAAGTGTAGCTGCTTCTGCTCTTTCTTGGTTTTTGTTTGTATTGAATATTTTTCCATCCCTTGATTTTCACTCTCAGTGTGTTTTTAAGGTTGAAGTGAGTTTCTTGTAGATGGCACACAGTTCAGTCTTCCTCCCCTATTTATTCAGCTACTCTATGTGTTTTGATTAAAGAATTTATTCCACTTACAAAGTAATTTATTATAGTTAAAGACTTAGGGCTACAATTTTGTTAATTTTTTTAAGATTCTTTGTTTCTTTATTTTTTTCTTCCTTTGTGATTAGGTGATTTTCTGTACTGATTTGTTTTGATTTCTTACTTTTTATCTTTTATATACCTACTATAGCTGTTTGCTTTGTGATTAACATGAGGTTTACATAAAACACTTTATAATTATAACAGGATATTTTAAGGTGATAACAACTTAGCTTTGTTCACATAAAAAATTATACTTTTTACTAAATACCCCCCACAATTTACATCCTTTTATTATGTATCACTTAAAAATTATCCTGAATTAAAAAAATGTTCAACATCAAAAAAATTATTTTAGCTGTTATTTTTAATAGATTCATCTTTTAACCTTCATACTAAGGATATAAGTGATTTATACACAACCAGTACAGTATTATAATATTCTGAATTTGACTGTGTAATTACTTTTACAAGTGAGTTTTATAATGAGTGTTACTCATCAGCATCCTTTTCTTGCAGCTTGAAGAACTATCTTCACCATTTCTTATAAGACAGTTATGGTGGTGATAAACTCCCTCAGGGTTTATTTGACTAGGAAAGTCTTTATCTCTCCCTCACTTGTAAAAGATAGGTTTTATGGGGAAAGTATTCTTAGTTGACAGTTTTGTTTTCTACCCGCAGCATTTTGAATATATCATCTTACTTTCTCCTGGCCTATATGGTTTCTGCTGAGAGGTCCACTGCTAACCGTATTGGTATTCCTTTAGATGTGATTTCCTTCTTTTCTTTTGCTGCTTTCAGGATCCTCTTTTTGTCTTTCTAACAGTTTGTTTACATTAATATGTCTTAGAGTAGTCTTACTTGGAATGAATGTCAGTGGAGACCTTTGACCTTTTCTTTGAGTTCACTGATTCTTCTCTGCTTGATCGATCTTATTGTTGATGCTCCGTATTGCATTTTTCATGTGATTTGTTGTATTTTTCAGCTACAGCATATTTGTTTGATGTAAAGAAAAATAATTTCAATCCTTCTGTTAAATTTCCTGTTTTAGTTGCTTATTGTTTTCCTGATGTTTTTAAATGTTTCTCTTTGTTTTCTTAAAGTTTGCTGAACTTCCTTAAAATAATTATTTTAAATTGCCTGGCAGTTTTTATATCTGCATTTCTTTGGGGTCAGATGCTGGGAGATTATTGTATTCTTTTGTAGTGTTATGTCTCCTCATTTTTTGTTTGTTTTTTTCCCTTGGTTCCTTGCATTGATGTCTGCACATTTAAAGAAGTAGGAACTCATTCTAGTCTTTGCAGACTGGCTTTGCCTGGGAGAATCGTTTGCCAGTCTGCTCTTCCAGATATTCTGGGATGGCCATCTGGCATGGTATGCACGTAGGCTTGCTTCTGGAGCCCTTGGGCAGGCTAACCTGGTACGTGAATCAAAAGATGAAAATCTAGCACCTGGTTCTGTAGGGTTGGGCCTAGAGCCTGGATCTACTGGCATGGACCTGTTGATTGGGTCTATGGTGGTGGGCTGGAGCTTGGTTTCACAATGACAGGCCTGGAACCTGTATCCATGGGTTCTAAGGTGGGCTTTATTTTTTTTTAATTATTTTATTTTATTTTATTTTATTTTATTTTATATTTTATTTTATTTTATTTTATTTTATTGTATTTTATTATTTTATTTTATTATTTTATTTTATTTTATTTTATTTTATTTTATTTTATTTTATTTTATTTTATTTTATTTTATTTTATTTTATTTTTGAGACAGAGTCTCGCTCTGTTGCCTGGCTAGAGTGAGTGCCGTGGCATCAGCCTAGCTCACAGCAACCTCAAATTCCTGGGCTTAAGTGATCCTCCTGCCTCAGCCTCCTGAGTAGCTGGGACTACAGGCATGCACCACCATGCCCGGCTAATTTTTTCTATATATATTTTTAGTTGGCCAGATCATTTCTTTCTATTTTTAGTAGAGACGGGGTCTCGCTCTTGCTAAGGCTGGTCTCGAACTCCTGACCTCGAGCGATCCACCCACCTCGGCCTCCCAGAGTGCTAGGATTACAGGCGTGAGCCACCGCGCCCGGCCCAAGGTGGGCTTTAAGCCTGAGTCTATAGTGGCTTCCCAGGCACTGAGATGGGCCTGGTACTGTGGTCCACTGGGACAGGCTGGGAGCTTGAGTCCACAGGGGCTGGCCTGTCACTGGGGTAGGCCTGAAGCCTGAATATGCAGGGGCAGGCCTGAATCCTGGGGTCATGTGGGCTTTTCTGGAGGCTGGGCCTGCAGGGGTGATCCTGGAGCCTCAGTCTGTGGGGTGTTCTGGCACTGGGGCTTACTGGGCTGAGCCTAGACCCTGAATCTGCTGAAGAAGGCATGGACCCTGGGTCTGCTGCATCTTAGGGCTATGGGGATCAGCCTGGAACATGGGGCCAGTCTGGTGCTTGGCCAAATGTAGAGACTGGGTCCACTGGGGCCAGCCTGGAGGCTTGGTGTCTGGTGCTGACCTGGAGGCTACATCAGTAAGTGGTAGCTTAGGTTCTGGGTCTGTAGGTGCTGGTCTTGAACCTGGGTACACAGGGATAGTCTGGGACCTTGGATTAGTGGAGGCCAGCTCAGCATTTAGGTCGACTGGATGGATTTGGACCCTGGATCTGTTGGAGCATGCCTAAATTCTATGTCTCCTAGAGTGTAAGACTGCACAGTTGGTATGGAGTGTGAGTCCTCAGGGGCTTGCCTCATACCAGGCAGGTCTAAATTCTGTGTCTGTCAGTGCCATACTGGTGTTCAAGACCAGGGGGCAAACCTAGTGCTGGGGCAAGCCTGAAGACTAGGGCTCTGTGGGCTGACCTGCTCTGGGCTGGGCTAGAATCTAGGGAGGTTCTGGTACCTGGAGCTGCAGGGGTTGATCTTTAGGATTGATCTATGGACACTGTCCTGATGTTTATGGTTGCAGGGGATGACTTGGTGCTAGGGTTGCTTTAGAAGTTGGGCCACTGGGATTGGCTTGGTGGTGAGGTGAGCCTGGAGACTGCGTGTGCTGGGCAGGCCTGAAACCTGAGGCAGCAGGATCTGTCTTGGTTCTGGAAAAAGTTTGGAATGTTAGTTTGCAGGTCCTTTCCTAGAGTCTGGGACCGTGGGGTTCTGCCCAGTGCTGGGTTTTACTTGTGTGAGTCTGATGTTGGGGTCCCAGGCAATGTTTGGTGCTCATTTTCCTCTCCTTCACCCAAGGGGAGGGTGTTTCTCTTCACACTGTGCTGGCTTGGGTTGGGAAAGGCGTGACATGGATAATGTAAAAGTGTCATCTTATCCTCTTCAATGCATCTTTTCTTATTTCTGTGCTACACCCAGGTGCCACAAGCTCTCATCTAGGTTCCTTAGCTCTTGTCAACTGATTTTTTTGCATGGATAATTGTTAAATCAATGTTTCTGTATTGGGATGAGTGCTGGAAAGTCCTATTTTGCCATTTTGCTCCAACTCCCTCAAGGATTTTTTTTCTGAAAATACATTTGAATCCTCTGTAATTCATTCATGTATTGAGGATTGTGCATAATACCCAGAAAAGTTTATTCTTTGATTTTATTTAGTTACCTTTAAAAATTATGTATATTTTGCTTTTGTGGAGAGTAGGGACTACAGAATGCTAAACACCTTATGCTTGAGTTGACATTAACAACTATCTTAAGATTACATAGCTAGCAAGAGGCAGAGCTCTTATTCGAATGCAAGAAGTCACTCTCTAGTGTCCCTGCTTTAATCAACTCACCAAGCTACTTCAATTCCTTTAATTCTAAATCAAGCACCGGAATGTATTGAACATTTGAGCCAGCTAGAGTTCCTTGTGTGGAGTTTGGATAATGGCCCTGCTCACAAAACAAAGGTTTCTGAAAAAACTCACAAATACTCACACCCAAAGGATGAGAATGATCTGGATTGGAGTGAGCTATAATTATACCGAAGATCTTCAACTTTCATCAGAGGACACTGGGATGTCTGGTTATGTTTTATCTACCAACTTCTCTTAGAATTTTAACCATTGGGTGTGATGTAATTAAATAGGAGAGAAGGTTGAACTTTTTGAATATACATATTGATACTTATATTGGTTTACTGGACTGAATATCTTTGATCATATTCAGGTTTGAAGCTTAGATATGTCCCGATTTTTACATGGTTACATTCTTATGTGGTTTAAAACTAGAATAACATTCTAGTTGTTGGCTGGCATTCAGGCAGTAGCAGTCCTTATCTCAAAAAATAGGAAGCACCCACCTTTCTTTGGCTTATTAGAAAGGGACGCCTGCCTTTAATCTTGCCTCCTTTGATGTTACAGTGGGTGATGGTAGCTATAACTAGGTATAAGTTATTGAAACCACCATAATCTCATTACTTAAGTATTTAATGGTGGATAAAGGAAAATCCACAGTTTTTGTTATGTTTCTTCTTCTGTAAATGTCCCTTCCTCTTCCTGGTGAATTAGAAGAATAAACCAGGTTTATATGCAAATGTAAAGAAGGGTTGAGTGGGGGTGAGTGCGGGAGGCTGATGTCAAATTCTCTACCTACCAGGTCTCTCAGACCTGAAGTGTCTATAGATACTTGATAAATTTCTTGTCTACTCTGTTTTGTCTGCTATTAATAATGATCCTTCTGGGACTAAAGGATAAGGGACTATGACTACAAGTGGGAACCAGCTTGAGGACAAAAATGATTGGGTAATTATAAATATTTTAAATCTTCTATATTTGTGGATGATGAAGGAATTTTTAAAGTTCTATGAGATGCAAGCTTGACTCACTTTTTTAGGGTACTAAGGCAAAATAAGACCCTGAATTCTGGAGGACTTAGGGACATCCAGTTTAAGTGTCCCTGAACTCTTAAATTCTTCTCATGGTGAGTAACTTGGACAGGTATGTATTTTTAAAGATTTCTCAACTTCTCAATCCACAAGCTTTTCCATACCCTGTTGGGTTTTTAAACCAATAGTATTCTTTTTTTCGTCTTGAAATATGCCTCCTTCCTTCCATGTTATCTCAGGGTGTTTGTCCAGGCCAAAAAAAAAAAAAAATGCAAACATGTGGAGACTTGTGGCTCAAAATGGAAAGTTTGGAACAGATTCTATAACCAGACTTCTGAAATAAGGCTGAGAATTCCAGGTGTGAGAAGAGAAATAAGGTATCTCTAGGCTCTAAGCCCATTTTCTCTCTTGGAAATTTATCCAGGTAAGTTTTATATGATATTTTGTTTCCTCTCTGGGAAAAAAAGAAGTAAAGGCATTTCTGCCCTTTACCTGTTGGTGACTTCTGACTCTTTTTTATTTCTCTCCCTTGAGATTCCTGCATGTTTCCTATGCTTCCTTGGTGGTTTGGTCATTAAGGCATGGAACTCCAAACAAGGGTGTATTAATTTTCAATTTATACATAATGAATTACTCCAAAATTAAGCTTAAAACAACACACATTTATCATCCCACTTTCTCCATGAGTCAGGAGTCTATATATAGCTTAGCCAAGTCCTTGGCTCTGGGTCTTACAAGTCTGGGATTTCTGCTCAGGGACTCACAAGCCTGAAATCAAGGTTTCAACCAGTGTTGTGATCTCATCTGGGGCTCAAGGGCCTCTTTCAAAATTAGAAAAAAAAATTATTTCCTTGTAGCTCTAGGACTGAGGTTCCCAGCTCCTAGAGGCCACCTGCCATTCTTGACCATGTCAATCTGTCCACAACATGGCAACTTGCTTCCTCAAGGCTGTTCTCTCTTGTCTCTGGCCTCTATATCTTTGTTTAAAGTTCTTACCTGATTAGGTTAGGTCCACTCAAGATACTCTGCCTTTTTATTGAATCAAATTCAAAATAGTAGTGACCTTAATTACATCTATAACATCCCTTTGGCTGTAACACATAACATAATTATGGCAGTGACATCCTATAAAATCCAAAATTACTGCTCACACTAAGGGGGATGAGATTATGCAGGGCATGTGCATGGGAGGTCATCTTCAGGACCATCTTAGAATTCTGCCTTCCACAATAAGGCTTGTAAGTTTGAGGTGGAATTTGGTATGGAGAAGGATGCAGTGGGTGTGTTAGTAGGTCTTCTGACTTTGATGTAAAACAAATAATATATAAAACAGCACTTCTAATGGCTTGACATTCAATCAATATATTAACACAGATGAGAACATATTTTATCTGAATGAGAGAAGAAAGAATTAAAAATTATTCTCTCTCAGCCTGAAAACCTGCAAATTAAACATGTAGCAGGTGAAGGGATACTAATGCAGAGAGGAATGACAGAGGAAGGGCAATGGGGGGTGGTGTGTTTAACAGATATTTTGCACAATCTCAGGGACCACACATGGGCTGGGACCATCAAGTGACAGTGTGAAAGTAACAAGGCTGGGGAGCAGGGCTGCCACATTTAACCCTGCTTTGTGAAGAGCCCCACTCCAAAGAGTGCCATTCAGGTATACTAAAATATGATTGGCACTCCTTTGAGTGCGGTAATTCATAACATGTACAACAACATGTGGTGGCCCTGGAGGGAGATGATGTGGCTGTCTGCACAGATGCAGTCACTTTGTCCAAATCACTGCCCTAAAGTGCTTCTGGTGAGTCCAGATCTAGGATTTGAGGGCTCCTGGAAAAAGCTCACCAACCAGGTTTCTCAAGGATTCACATACCTTAGTCAGAAAAGGGCCTGCACATTGATTTTGTAACCCGAGACTTTTCTGAATTTGTTTATCCATTCCAGTAGTCTCATGGCAGAATCTCTGGGGTTTTCTAGATATAAGATCATATCGTCAGCAAAGGGAGATAGTGTGGGCTCTTCTGTGCCCATTTGGATGCCCTTGATTTCGTTCTCTTGTCTGATTACTCTGGCTAGGACTTCCAGCACTATGTTGAAGAGAAGCAGTGATAAGGGCCACCTTGTCTGGTTCCAGTTCTAAGTGGCAGTGCTTTCAATTTTTCTCCATTCAGTATGGTGCTGGCTGTGGGTTTGTCATATATGGCTTGTATCATTTTAGGTAAGTCCCGTCTATGCCTATTTTCTTAAGCAATCTTATCATAGAGGGTATTGAATTTTGTCAAATGCTTTTGTTGCATTTATTGAGAGAATCATATGGTCTTTGTTTTTGCTTCTATTTATGTGGTGAATTACATTTATAGATTTGCGTATGTCAAACCATCCCTGCATCTCTAGGATGAAGCCCACTTAGTCATGATGGGTGATTTTTTTTGATAAGCACCTGAATTCTCTTTGCTAGGATTTTGTTGAGAATTTTTCCATCTATATTCATAAGGGATATTGGTCTGTGGTTTTCCGTTTTGTTGCATCCTTTCCTGGTTTTGTTATCAGGATGATATTGGCTTCATAAAATGTGTTGCGGAGGATTCCTTCCTTCTCAATGTTGTGGAATAATTTCTGGAGGATAGGCACCAGTTCTTCTTTGTAGATCTGCTAAAATTTGGGTGTGAAACGATCCAGTCCAGGACTTTTCCTTTCAGGAATGTTTTATTGCTGCTTCAATTTTGGTACTTGATATTGGTCTGTTCAGGAATTCCATTTCTTCCTGATTGAGCCTAAGGATGCTATGTGTTTCTAAGAATTTGTCCATTTCTTCCACATTTTCAAGCTTATGTGCATAGAGGTTTTTATAGTATTCATAGATAAAACTTTGTATATCTCTGGCATCAGTTGTAATTTCTCCTATTTCCTTACAAATGGACCTTATTAGAGTCCTTTCTTTCATGCTTCTCATTAATCTAGCAAGAGGCATATAGATTTTGTTTATTTTTTCAAAGAACCAACTTTTTCTTTTATTAATCTTCTATGTACTTTTTTTATTATCAATTTCATTTAGTTCTGGTTTGACCTTTTTTTATTTCTTTTCTTCTGCTGGGTTTGGGGTTGGTTTGCTCATCCTTTTCCAGTTCTTTGAGGTGATTCATTAGATTGTTGATTTGTGATCTTTCTGTCTTTTGGATGTAAGAATTTTTGGTTATAAATTTTCCTCTCAGGACTGCTTTAGCTGTGTCCCACATGTTTTGATAACTTGTGTCCCCTTTATATTTTAGTTCAAAGAATCTTTTGATTTCCTCCTTAACACAATAATCATTCAGCCAAAACTTGTTTAGTATCCATGACTTCATGTAGGGACATCTGCACTAGAATATTTATATACTAGAATGTTTGCACAATTCACAATTGAAAAGATGTGGAAGCAACCCACGTGTCCATCAGTACATGAGTGGATTAATAAAATGTGGTATATATGTATACCATGGACTTCTACTCAGCCACAAGAAACAATGGTGATCTAGCACCTCTTGTATTATCCTAAATAGATCTGGATCCCATTCTACTAAGTGAAGTATCCCAAGAATGGAAAAACAAGCACCCCATGTACTAACCATCAAATTGGTATTAACTGATCATACTTAAGTGGACATATATTAGTAACATTCATCAAGTCTCGGGCAGGTGGGAGCGGGGAGAAGGGGGTGGGTTCATACACACATAATGGGTGCGGTACTTACCATTTCAGGTATGGACATACTTGAACTTCTGACTTGGGTGGGACAAAGGCAATATATGTAACCTAAACTTTTATATGCCTGTAATATGCTGAAAACAAATTTTAAAAAATGGCCTGAGTACTTTGGAACAAGATTTGGGTTGTATCCATCACTCTCCCTCTCCTTACCCTTTTCCCTCTCATGCAGTAATGCCAATTCTTAGGAACTGAGGAGCTTTGCCTTCTTTAATATCTTCTCTCATCTCACTGTATCAGCAGCAGTTCATACGGTGCCCAGAACTTTTGATTGAGTTTGTCTCCTTGCATATTTTAACTATTTTTTGAGTGTGTTTTGTGTGAAATATAAATATTTATTGAAGTGGTGAGGCGTTTTATTTCTCAGACCTTTGGAACTGAAGAAATACTGCATAGAATTGTCTTTCTCTTCTTAAGGTTTCCTGTCTTAACCCAGATCCCACAACGAGAGACTAGCAGAGAGAGACAAACAGAGAAAGATGATAGATGTCAAGCACTGCAGTCTTTGAGGCCATTGCAGAACCTGATGTCTGTCAGTTTTGCTGTTTATTTCCAAACAGCCACTTGTCTCACTTCACCTAAACCTTGGTAGAATTTTAGGTTTCAGTGAAGAGAATGGAATGTGCTCTAATTTGTCTTTAATATATTTTTAACTGCATCATTTGTGTCTACTGATAAGTATTTGCTACATTCTTTCCTGCATTCTGAGAGTTTACCTGGGAACTGCATCTCACCTGTTTGTAGTATGAGCGAGATTCTTAAAGTGATTCTTTGATGTTTATTCTCAAACTTTGTTTATATTTGGGAGGTTGTGGTTGTGTGCATTTGCAGGCATGTGTGTATGGGGATTGCATATGCATGTACTGCCTTGGAGCTTTTGTTTGGTGTGTGGGAAGGTACATTGTGTTGTTCATTTTTGTGATTTTGGTTTTGGTTTATTGATTTTATTCTCATTTGGCCTTTATGTATTTGTTATTCATTTATAATTTTTTTGTATATTCAGCCTTTTGTGGTTTGTTATTTTGTTTTTATTGTAATACATTTTTTATTCTTATTTCAGCATATTGTGGGGGTACAAAGGTTTAGGTTATGTATATTGCCCTTTCCCCCCCACCCTGCCCGAGTCAGAGCTTCAAACGTGTCCATCCCCTAGATAGTGCGCATCGCACTCATTAAGTATGTATACACCCATCCCCTCCCCCACCCCTATCCCCCCAAGTCAGAACTTCAAGCATGTCCATCCCCTAGACAGTGTGTATCGCACTCATTATGTATGTATACATCCATCCCCTCCCCCCCACATCTGCCTGACACCCGATCAATGTTATTCCTAAATGTGCTCTTAGGTGATGATCAGTGAAAGCAATTTGATAGTGAGTACATGTGGTGCTTATTTTTCCATTCTTGGGATACTTCACTTAGTAGAATGGGTTCCAACTCTTTCCACGAAAATACAAGAGGTGTAATAGATTTTTGTATGTATGAGTTTATCTTTGGACTCTGTATGTTCCTTGCTATTGGTGATTTGAATTTTGTGTGTGGGGTTTAGAATTTGCAATGAGTTTTTTATTTCTTGTTATTGTCATTTTACTTGTTTTGGTTTTGGTTTACTCTGTGTGTGTGTGTGTGACAGAGAGAGAGAGAGAGAGAGAGAGAGAGAGAGAGAGAGAGAGATTATATGAGCAATGATTTATTTTTGTATTTTTTGTTCCATGACATTTTCTTTTTGTGTGTTGAGGATTCTTTTGCTTGTATTTGGACTTGGATTCATTCCTTCTATTGTTTGCTTATCTATGAGTTTTTATTTATGGTTTCTCTTGGCAGTTAGTTTCAGATATCCCTGAAATGTATTGAGCTATTGAAATGAATCCTTTGAGGTTACTGAGAGACAAGATAGGGAAGAGAAGAAGAAATGACACTTCATTTGGGGTGGTTAAAGCAGAGTAATGTTTCTGCTTTTATGGTCACTTTTTTGGCCACTGTTTTCCTGTGAAATTTTTTAAAATGAGCTTTGTGAAAGTATAATTTACATATGATGAAATTTAATATATTTAATTTTATAATTTAATGAGCTTTTAAAAATGTATTTAATAACATAGCCAATATTCAAGTATTTCCATAAGCCCCCCAAATTCCTTCATGTTCATTTGCAGCCAATTGTCTTCCCTCACCTTCGGACCCTAGAAACCACTGATCTGCATTCTGTCACTATTGTTTTACTTTTCCTGTAGTTTCCGATACATGTAGTAACGCAGAATGTAGTCTATGTTTGGCTAGTTCCACTTAGCATAATGCACTTGATATTCATCAAATTGTGTGTGTGCTCGTTTCTATTGTGAGTAGTATTCCATGGTATGGCTGTCTCACAGGGTTGTTTATCTACTGTTCAGTAAAGGATACTTCAGTTGTTTACAATTGGGGGCAATTAAGAATATAACCACTATAAACATTTGAGAACAGCTTTTTGTGCAAACACAAGGTTTGATTTCTCTAGGGTAAACATCTGGGAGTAGGATTGCTGAACCTTACATAAATGTATGTTTAGTGTTATGAGAAGAAGCTGTCAAACATTCAAAGTGGTTGTACCATTTGGCACTATGAAAAGATTTTATATCTCCAGTTGATTCACAACTTACGTTCTGGCTGTGTTTTTGTGGGATTATTTTGGGACTCTTTATTTTGTTCCATTGATCTGTGGGTATATACTTTTCCCAATACCACACTGTCTTGATTACTGTAGCTTTATATAACAGAAAGTTTTAAAATTAATGTTAGTCCTACAAATTTATATCTACTTTTTAAATTGGTTTGACCCTTCTTATTCCTTTGTTTTTCCATATAAATCTTAGAATGTTCTTACCACAAAAAAGGCAAGTATGTGAGATGGTAGATATTTTAAATTGCTTATATATAGTAATAATTTCTTTTTATATGTATATCAAAACCACATATTTATACTTTAAATTTCTACAGTAAAAATAAATACATTTAAGAAGAAAGCTGTTGACTTTACAAAAATTTCTAATTAGATTTTGATTAAAATTGCATTGAATCTATGAATCTTTATGGGAAGATTCTTTTTTTTGTGTGTGTGTGTGGCAGAGTTTCACTCTATCACCTGGGCCAGAGTGCCATGGTGTCAGCCTAGCCCACAGCAACCTCAAACTCCTAGGCTCCAGCAATTCTCCTCCTCAGCCTCCTGAGTAGCTGGGATTACAGGTGCACGCTATCACGCCCAGCTAGTTTTTCAGTTTTTAACAGAGACAGGATCTCTCTCTTGCTCAGGCTGGTCTCGAACTCCTGACCTTAAGCAATCCTCCTTCCTCGGCCTCCCAGAGTGCTAGAATTACAGATGTGAGCCACTGCACCCAGCCAGGGAAGATTTGATATATTCACAATGCTGACTCTTCTAATCCATGAGTACATTGTATTTCCCCACTTATTTATGGCTAAGAATGTAATTTTTGTTTTGGATTAGTGATATTATTTAAACAGTTTTTTAATTACAATTGTTCATTGCTGATATATAATTTTAAGCCTAGCCACTCTTCTCCCACTTCAGTACTGGGCTATCTCAGGGAACTTTCTTAAGGTACAAAACTTTGAGACTTCAAGCGTGTCCATTCCCCAGACAGTGCGCATCGCACTCATCGTGTAGGTAATCTGACTCAGGGGGATGGTGGGGGCATGGGAAATATATATAACCTGAACTTTTGTACTCCCATAATAAGCTGAAATTAAAAAAAAAAAACTTTGAGACTAAGATCCTATAGGAGAAACTTCCCATGTAGGTGATTAAGTGATTTAAATTCCTTTTTCTGAAAGTAGCCTGACCAAATGGGAATAAGACTTGCTAGGAGGACATAGCCATCTTCTCTGTTTTATCACTATTTTTCCTCTCTGTAGAATCCAATTTTCTCCCTCCCTGCCAAACTCTTAACCACTTCTTGCCTGACAATTCCTTTTAGTGTTTTCAAAAATTTTTCTTTCTTGCTCCCTAAATTCTCTCCTGCTTCTCAGTTTCCTCCACTGCTGTGCCAAAACTCTGACTTACTTCACGTTGCACAATATCTTCCAGGTTCGCCCATGTTGTTTCAAATGGTAGGATTTTCTTCTTTATTAAGGCTGAATAACATTCTATTGTATGTATATATCACATTTCTTTTATCCATTCATCTGTTGATGGACATTTGGGTTGTTTTCATATCTTAGCTATTATGAATAATGGTACAATTAATGTGAAAGGACAGATATCTCTTTGAGATCCTAATTTCAATTATTTTGTATATATACTAAATGGGAATTTTGGTTTGTATGATAGTACTATTTTTAATTTTTTGAGGAACTTCCATACTGTTTTCCATAAGGATTGTACCAATTTACATTCCCCCAACAGTGTACAAGGATTATCTTGCCAATACTTATCTTTTTTTAAAAAAAAAATATAATATCCATTCTAACAGGTGTGAGGTCATATCTCACTGTGGTTTTGATTTGCATTCCCTGATGATTAGTGATGTTGAGCATGTTTTCATACACCTGTTGGCTATTTGTGTACCTTCTTTGGAGAAATATCTATTCAGGTCTTCTTCCTATTTTTAAATCAGGTTATTAAGCCAGTCATAGAAGAACAAATACTGCATGATTACACTTATATGAAGTATCTAAAATAGTCAAACACAAAGAAGCAGAGAATAAAATGTTGGTTTCTGGGGACTGGGGAAAGAAAGAAATGGGTATATTATTTATTGGGTATAAAGTTTCAGTTATTCAAGATAGATAAGCTCTAGAGATTTTCTGTACAACATAGGGCCTGTGGTTAACAATATTTTGTTGTGTACTTTATAATGTAAAACAATGCCACCCTCTTATTTAAGTCATGATTCTTTTACAGGTGTTTATATTCAGATCACTTTTGTGACCAAAAAAATCAGTTAAGACGAAAAACTGTTAGTTATTTTAGTCATAAACCTGGTGAAATATAAAATGCAGAACTAATTATGAAACTTGTTCTGTAACTAATAAGCAGCACACACTAATTTCACTGAAATTTTTATTTCCATTATTTCAGGTGGTAACAATTAAAATGGTTCCTGAGAAGCCTATACTGTTCATTCATTTTTTATTCTAAATTCTCTGAATGCTCATTATATTTCACACATATTCTAGGAGGTGCTGAGGAGGGGGAAAATTGAATTAGGTCATGGTCTATATCTTCAATAAACTCTTGAGTTTAGATATGGAATGAGTGGTATATCAATACAGAGGAAAGAATTAACGTCTGAGTAAGAGAAGGCCAGAAAAGTAGGTAAGAATTAATTTGAACTGTGTCTATCTGAGAACGTAGCAGCTCATGGAAATACGAAGAACGAAGGGAAGAAAGCATTCATAATGGTTAATACATGTCAATTGTCAGTGTAAGTCACGTTGCTTAGGTGAGAAAATAAGTGAAAAACAAATTGGAATTATTGCTTGTATTTTTATTCAACCATTTAGAATCGTATAACCGCAATTTTGCAGTTTTTTACCCTGTACAACTTCATGGAATTCTTACCTGTGTATTTATATTATGTCACATTGCTTAGTCTGCCATTTCCTTCACTGAGCTGACAATTCCATCTGTCTATTTATATTGTATGTTGAAAGGATTTGTCTACAATAAGGACCAAATATATTTTTCTAGAATAAGGATAATTAAAGAATCTTCACTATAAGATGACTGTGAGACATTGCACAATGTAAGTGCCTCAGAATTGTCCTTTATTATAATGATGAGAGAGTAGATCTTATGTTGTATTCTTACTACGAAAAAAAACAAAAGCAAACAAACAAAATCAAGGTGACAGGGAAACTTTTGGAGATGATGAATATGTATATTACTTTGATTGTGATGATGGCTTCATGGTGTGTGCATGTGTCCAAACTCATCAAATTGTATATATTAAATATGTGTAGTATTTAAAGTATCAAAGATAACTCTATAAATCTGTTTCTAAAAATTCTATTGAATCTCTGGGTTGAAGCCATTTCCTTCTTCATGGACCTAAAAGCTTTCCATTCCTTTGAATATCCTTTTGGATCTTATATGATACTACCAAATGACCTAAAAGTTAACTTTTTTTTATACTCTTTATTCTTGTCATTTATTCTCTCATATTTATATGTGAAGGGAGGAAGGGCAAGGAGGGACCAATGCTTAGAAAACCTTATAATAATGAAATATTGAGTTAGTTTTTATATCCCACTTTCTGTTTGATGTCCCTTCTTAACCTAGTAGAGAAGGGAAGGCGGTGAGAGGGAGAGTCAGAGGGAGCTGTGAGCTTTCAGTCTTAGAACGCTGATGTCCATTAGCAGGATGGCAGCCTTGTCTGGGAATCAGTTTATACATTTTACCTTCCTGTGTTGGGAAATGGGTGCTTCCTGATGTTCCTCTCCTTTAATCCACACTAGAGGATTGACTCAATAACTTCTTTTTAGGAAAATTTGCTGCCCACCGTACATAGGAATTTAGGTTGATACCAAGAAGAGGGAAAATCTCCTATTTTATTTACTAGTGTTGCTAACATTGTACAATATGTACTTTTTAGAGTGATTTTATTTTGCTTTGTGGTGGTATTATTTTTCTTTATTATTCCCTGTTTTAGTTTTGGTATGTGTTTTTTTTTTTGGGGGGGAGTGTGCTTATATATTTGCGAGTGTTATATATTTGGGATTTTTTTTTGGAGAAGAATTGTTTTGTAAATTGTAGTAAAATATATATAACACAAAATTTACCATTTTAATTTTTAATGATGAAATTCATTTACATCAAGTACATTCACACTATTGTTTAGCCATCACAACTATCCATCTTCATAAAATTTTCATCATCTGAAACTGAAACCCTGTAACCATTAAACAATAACCATCCATTCCCCCCACCTGTATCCCTTGGTAACCTCTATTCTACTCTGTGTCTCTACAAATTTGCTTCTTCTAGGGACCCTATAGAAGGGAAATTATACAGTATTAGTCATTTTGTGACTGGTTTATTTCACTTAGCATAGTGTCTTCAAGGTTAATCCATGTTGTGGCATGTGTCAGAATTTCCTCCCTCTTTAAGGCTGAATAATATTCCCATGTATGGATATACCACATTTGGTTTATCCATTCATCCATTGATGGGTACTTGGTTCACTTCCACCTTTTGGCTATTGTGACTAACACTGCTATGAACATGGGTGCACATATGTCCCTTTGATTTCCTGTTTTCCATTCTTTTGGGTATGTACCCAGAAGTGGTATTTCTGGATCATATGGTAATTATGTTTTTAATTTTTTGAAGAAGCACCATGCTGTTTTCCATAGCAACTACACTGTTTTACATTCCCACCAGCAATGTACAAAAGTTCCAATTTCTCCACTTGTCAACAATTTTTATTATTATTTTTTCTTTGTTTTCTGATAATAACCTTTCTAATGGGTGTGAAGTGGTATCTCATTGTGGCTTTAATTACATTTCTTTAATAGTTAGTGATATTGAGCATGTTTTCATGTATTTTATTAGCTGAAGTTTTTAAATTTTTAATTTTTATTTTTTTGATTTATTGGTATATAGATGTGGGTGAATTTGAGATGTAGACTTGAGTCATTTTAGTCTATTGACAGTGATGGAGGAGCCTGAATGCTGGGGGACTTGGGTTTATCCAGATTAACTGTCCTTCACTTCATTCTCCCTTTCTCTCTCCATAGCAAGTAATTTAGCTAATCATGTATTCTACTCAGTACATCTACGTTCCTCTCTACAGACTTTTGTTAACTTGGCTCACTACCTCTTAAAACATAAGGAGTTTGGAGTATGTGGATCTCTTTCACCTACTTGCTTCCATCCCCTCAGACTCAGTATTTAAAGGGAAAGAAAGACCCCTGGGAGGCCTGTCTCCAGATGAAAACTTTGGGAGAAAATCTTTCAACAAGAACTCAGAAAAGTTGAGAAAATCCAGAGCTGACAAGGAAGAATGGGATATGTCTTGGCTCTAAGCCCATATGCTCTCTTGGAAATGATTCTAGGCAAGGTAAATCATCTGTATCCTCTCTAAGAACGATGCAGAAAATGTGATTTCTGCCTTGTGAATCCCAGAACTACCTAAATTATCACCCCTTCTCACTCGAGTTACCTGCATGTTTACCTGGTTTCTTCTGTTGTTTTGGTGTTAAGTTATAGTACTCTGAACAAGACACTGGGAAGGTTGGGGCACAGAAGAGTGTGGTGGGTATGGTGGGGAGCCTTTAACATTTGTGGAAAGCAAACTATTTTTAATATGCCATTCCTAAGGACTTGAAAATCAACAGGGAAATGTTGATGAGGTTATTTCTCACCTGAGGGGGGGGAAAAATGTCTCAAAACCAGCTAATTAAATATGCAGCAAGTAAGGGGATACTCACTCAAGGATGGTTAGAGAAGGGCAATGGGATGGTAATCACGTACTGGAAATTCTTCATTTAATGAAAATTGCATGTGTGTATTTGGGCAAGGCCACAGCCTTCAGCTGTGTGTAGTACCCTACTTCAGAGGGTGACACCCACATAGACTAAAACATGATTGTCACCTTTTGGAGTAGAATAATGCATATTATGTATGATATATGTGGTGGCCATGGGTGTGAGTGTATATAGCTGCACGCAAGGAGCTGCCTTCCTTCCCTTGAGTCCAAACACCACACTCCCATTGCCAGGCTACCTCAATTTACTCTCATAAGCAGGCCTTGAGAACCAGGTCCTAGGGACAGAGGGCTCCCAAGAAAAATCACCCATGTAGGGTTTTCAGGGATTTGTATGACCTTGTCAGAGGAAGCATGCCCACACAGATAAGAACATTTGTAGTGAGAATGTGGCTTTTCTCTTTGTGCATTTAGAGTTTCCACTGTTACAGAAACCAAATACTCTTTTTGCCCCACAAAATCTTTAACCTGTTCTTTCCTAGCAACATTCCTTATGATTCCCATGCCGTTTCCTTTTCCAAGGGGGCTGTTCAACTGCCCTTCTGCCTCAGATGCTTCTCTCTGCACCCCAAAGCTCTTTACTCTCTAAGGATTAAGACAAGTATTTCCTTAGGGGTTTGGATGTTCTCTCTTACTTGGAAAGAATACATTTTTTTCCAGGATATCTGGATGTTAAGTATATAAGTACACATATATATTTTTAAATATTTATTGAAAGTATATGTATAGCAATCTTTTCTGAATTCACCAAAACCGTAAGGATTGAGAAGATGCCTAGAACATATATTTGGTTAGTGTTTTTTTAACATTTTATTTTTAAAATTGTGTGAAGAGATGAAGTGAGGTAAAGGTACTCATCTCAGACTTCTTGAGAATGATAACATGTTCATTTGTCTTTTCCCTTCCGCTTTCCTTGAGTTGTTCCTTCTTAACCTACAGTCTTTGCAAGGAAAACTTGAGAATCACAGACAAAGGAGGCTGGCACTAGATCCCTGGAGACTATCTACAGGACTGCAGCAGTGATTGGGCAGCAGGTTGTATGCACTACAATGCTGGGAAATGGGGATCAGCGGATGGGGGAAAAATCATCCGGGTGCCCCCTGCTGGATGACCTTTCATAAAGCATGTTGATTGGGCAAGTGGAAGTTTGTGGAATTTTGTTGTCATCTCAGAGCAGTGGCATGTCTCATCCTACTCCAAATCTTGGGGAAAATGTACATTATGATCAAGAGAAAGGGTATTCGTCTATTATATTCCTGACATTACTACATCATTACCTATGTAAAACCAGTGTCTACTGCTCATAGTGTTTGCTCCCCTGTTTTCATGAGCTCTAAAAGTTTCCCTGGGCAGAAAGTCTCACAGTCCCAGATGTGAGCCAGGCAGTGACAGTGGTACCAAAGATGTGGAAACAACCCAAGCTAAGTGCTTATCAATACATGAGTGGATTAATAAAATGTGGTATATGTATACCATGGAGTACTACTCAGCTATAAGAAACAATGGTGATATAGCACCTTTGTATTTTCCTGGATAGAGCTGGAACCCATTCTACTAAGTGAAGTATCCCAAGAATGGAAAAGTAAGCACCACATGTACTCACCAGCAAATTGGTTACACTGATCATCACCTAAGAGCACATTTAGGAATAACATTAATCGGGTGTCAGGCAGATGTGTGTGTGGGGGGGGATGGATGTATACACACATAATGAGTGCGATGTGCACCGTCTAGGGGATGGACACACTTGAACCTCTGATTTGGGGGGAGAGGGGGGTGCAGGGGCAATATACATAACCTAAACTTTTGTACCCCCATAATATGCTGAAATAATAAATAAATAAATAAATAAAAAATACTATTGTAAATTGTTCTCAGATTTGTGTGTTTGTTTTTGAGAAGGTGTGAGAGTTTATTTGTGAGTATGTGTGTGTTGGTGTTCATAAGTTAGTTAGTTGATTAGTTCATGTGCATATCATGTTTGAATTTGGTTTCAGCTTTCAAAATGTTTTTGTTTGGTAATATTGTTTATCTGGAGTTTGATACCTGGTTTTGTTTTCTGTTTGTTCTTTTTGATTTTTTTTTGTGATTTTTTTTTAATAATTAACTTTCACTTTTAGATTCTGTACTTTTTTTTAAATTTGGTTTTTGCTTTTTATAGATTTATTTGTTTTGTTTGCTTTTATTATTTTAAATTCACACATGATAATTTCACATATTTTGGGGACTCAGTACTATATTTTTATTGTTTCTATTTCAGTGTACATGATACTTTTGTTGTTTTCATGCTTGAGATTTTTATTTTTTAGTTAGAATTTATTTTGGTTTGTGTTGTAGCAAATGTTTCATTTCTGTTTTTTGGGGGTATTATTTTTGAATTATTTGTTTTTGGTTCAAGTCTGGATCTTCTTCTTTGTTTTTGATTTGGTTTTTATTTATGTGTATGATTTGATTTGTACCGATAGGTGTTGGGGGAGTTTTAGTTGTGGTTTTCTGTGTGCCTTTCTTGCCTCCTGTTTTGCTATATTTTCTTTCTTTCTTTCTTTTTTTTTTTTTTTTTGCTGTCTTATTTTTGTTAGTTTTTCAGCTTGACTTTGCCTATGTATATATGTGGGTAGCTGGGTGGGTGGATGGGTAGATGTGGGTGTGCATACATGTGTTTCTGTGACTATTTTATTTTGGATGGTGCTTGAGACTTTAAAATGTATTTTGTTATTGTATTCTGTGTATTTTTTGTTCAGTTTGTATTCTTTTATTTGTATGTATGTGTGTGTATCTGTATGTAGATGTGTTTGTATTTTCATTTTCCTTGTGTTTAGGCATATTGAAGTTTATATGATTTTTGTTTGGTCACTGTTACTTTTTCCCCTTCAATATTTGTATGGGGCCCTTTAAGTTTTGAGTATGTGTGTACATTTTATTTGGGGATTGTTTTTTGCAAGTTGTGGTAGTTTGTTTGGGTTTATTTTTTATTTTTTTTATTTCAGCATATTACAGGAGTACAAATGTTTAGGTTACGTGTATTGCCCTTGTCCCACCTGAATCAGAGCTTCAAGTGTGTCCATCCCCCAGACAGTGCACACCGCACCCATTAGGTGTGAATATACCCATCCTCTACTCCCCCCTTCCATCTGCCCAATACCCAGTGAATATTATTACTATATGTGCACTTAAGTGTTGATCAGTTAATACCAATTTGATGGTGAGTACATATGGTGCTTGTTTTTCCATTCTTGTGATACTTCACTTAGTAGAATGGGCTCCAGCTCTATCCAGGATAATACAAGAGGTGCTAGATCACCATTGTTTTTTGTGGCTGAGTAGAACTCCATGGTATACATATACCACATTTTATTAATCCACTCATGTATTGATAGGCACTTGGGTTGTTTCTACATCTTTGCAATTGTGAATTGTGCTGCTATAAACATTCGAGTGCAGATGTCTTTTTATAGAATGTCTTTTGTTCTTTTGGGTAGATGCCCAGTAATGGGATTGCTGGATCAAAGTGGTAATTCTACTTTTAGCTCTTTGAAATATCTCCATATTACTTTCCATAACGGTCATACTAGTTTGCAGTCCCACCAGCCGTGTATGAGTGTTCCTAGAAATTCTATTATTAAAATTATTTCTGCTTATTTATGTGTCGTTTTTTTCTGCAGCATCTCAAAAAGAAGTAGGCTTTTGATTTCACATTCCTGACACCTGAATTCCCACTCTTCTTCCCAAGGAAACCCCTGCTGTTCTTCACTGGCTCTTCCATGGATTGGAGTTTAAGTAAATGACATTGGAAAAGGCATCAGGAAGCTTTCAGTGTAGGATCCTGAAGGGTTGAGGTGTTTGGCTTTTCAACTTAAGGGATTACTTTGAGGGTTGCAAAATAGTTTTAAACGAATCATCCCTAATATCATTAATAATCTGAAAATAAGGAATATAATGCAGGTATGCATTATTATTTCCAAGGAAGAGGAAATGGAAGGAATCTTATTCTTCCTTGCTCCTGAAACCTGGCACATTAAGGATGCAGTAGGTGAAGAGATACTTACAGATGGATGGAAGAGGAAGAGCAATGGGAGGGGTTACACAGACTTTTTGAACAAATATTGGTATCTACTCAAAAGCTTAAGAGTATGAGAGTTAGAATGAAAGCTCCATAAAAGGTATCTTTGAGCAGAGCTGTCACATTCAGACAGTGTATGCAGTGTCCTACTAAAGAAGGTATGATTCACACAAACTAACATATAATATTTTTTTCCATTCTTAGGTGGAGTAACCTACAACACATACATTAATATGTGGTGGTGCTAGGGTGGGAAAGAAGCTTCAAGCATAGAGCTGTCCTCCTTTGAATAAGCTTCCACCTCCTCAACACTGAGCTGTCTCAGATGACTTTCAGAAGCACATCTTGAGGGGCCAGCATGTATATGAGGAAAAGCTTCTCATATACATTCTTCGGGGATTTATATCCCATTATCCTTAAGAGGCCTGAAAAAACTGGAAATAAGAACTTTAACAGAGATGTAGCCCTTTCTGTAGCCTCAGAGATTGTCCTTTCTGAGGAACCTAAATATACCTCCTACACTCAAACCTACTAATTTGTTCTTAGCTTTAAAATTCTCCATTTTCACTGTCTAAATTCTATCCTAATTTAGAATAAATTCAGAAGCTAAATTCAGAAGCCCTTTACTCTCTCAGAGATTTTGAAACTACTTGATTCCTCAAGGCCTACAAGCACTATCTTTAAATATTTATATTACTTTGCATCCTCTCTGTTCACCATATAGGTGAGGGATTAAGGTGATACACAGAAATTTTCATGCAATAGGTATATTTACATTTTTATTCTATTTTTTTTTAAATTTTTGTGTAGACGTATAGCAAAGCGATAAAATCTATGTCTTATAAATTTTGAGAAAAAGGAAAGAATGCATTGGATTTTCTGTGTTGCTTATTTGAGGTGACCCTTATTAACCCAGAGCTCTCATAGAAGAGAAGAAGAAGGAGAGGGAGAGGAAGAGGGAGAGGGAGAGGGAGAACCAACCCCTTATGACCACAGGAAGCACAACCTTGGAAGCAAGTTATAGATATTACATTTCTACATCAGAGTGTGGCATATAATATGTTAATCTGATGCCTCATTCCCTCCTGGGCAAGCTCTCTTAAATCACATCAGGGTGTTTAGTTGTCAACTGATGTTTGTAGATTTTGTTGTCTATCTCTAGATGGCCACATACTTCACTTCATTCAAAGCTGTGAAGAAATCTATGTTGTAGTGAAGAGGAGATAAACTGCTCTACTTTGTCTCCTACCATTTTACAAGGGTCCCACATTTGTTTACTTCTTAGGGTCCACTCCTCTCCTTCCTGCACTTAGCATCTCCCAGTGCAATGAGTGTCATCTTATCCTTGATATGTGCTAGGTTGCCACAAGGACTCCTTTGAAGTTTGTTCTCAGGTTTTGTTTGGAATTATTGGGGTATGAAGTCATTTTTTAGTGTGTGTTTTGGGGTTTATATTCATGTGTTTGAAGATATGCTCTGTTTTTGTATGTTTGCTTCCTTTTTGATTTTCTATTTATGGAATTAATTGTTTTGTTTATATTTATGATCTTGGTTTTCTTTTTCGTATTTTTGTTGTTTTGCTTCTTTGATTTTTTTTCTTTTGGTCTTTGTTTCATACAAGCTTTTGTATATTTGGATGTGTTATATTTTGTATATTATTTCTACTCCTGCTTTGATTAGTATTTTTTTAATGTTTGTTGTTTAGAACGTTCGCTAGTATTTTCATTTTCTATAAAAGTTTTCCTCTGTTTTTTTATTGAAATATAATAATTATAATACTTATGGAATACAGTGAGATGTTTTGATATATATATATTATGTATTGATTAAATCAAGGTATCTAGCATTCCTGTCATCTCAAACATTTGTTTCTTTGTGGTGAGAGCATTTAAAATATTCTCTTCTAGCTATTTTGAAATATACCATATGATATTGTTGACTATAATCACACATCTACACAATAGCACACCAGAAATTATTCTTCCCATCTAACTGTAACCCTGTACCTGTTAACCAATCTCTCCCCATTTTCCTACTCCCTTACCATTCCTAACCTCTGGTAACAGCTATTGTACTTTCTACTTCAGTGAGGTAAGCTTCTTTAGATTCTCCATGCATGACATCATATGGTTTTTGTCTTTAGGTTTGTAATGCACTGTTTTGTGTGGATTGTTTATTGCTTTGTTTCGTTGTTTCCATGTTGATTTGCATCTGTTGCATGTGTTTGTACGTACTACAATGTTTCTTTGAATGTTGATTTGTAAGTTCATGGCTGTTATGGTTGCTACTTCTGCTGCAGGCCTCCATTTCTGACTAAAGGATGCCAAACCAAGGCATACGTGATACTATAAGGAAGATTCAACTTAGGCACAAGATAGTTCTCTTAAGCACTCTTCCAGCTGAGTTCTCTCTGGCCTTCAATATCTATTATTAGATATGATAAGGACTTGAGAGGTTTTTTTCAACCTACTTTTGAAGCATATAGTTTTTCATGTGCCAGCTATATTAAATCAAAAATCAATAGAATAATGCAGATAAGCATTCTAAGTCTGAAAGCAAGGGGCAAAAGGGGTAACACTTACTCTAAGTCCTGAAATCTGTCTCGTTACATGTGCAACAAGTGAAGTGAGAAGCACTCAGGGAAAGAAAGAGGGAAGAGGGGTGGGTTTTAAAAAAGATTTTTACAGCATATTCTGCTGATGACTCATGGACTGAAAATGTTGGGGTGTTGGCTGAAATGGCATTGTGAAGGAGTAGACATGTGGGGAGGATCTTCACCTTTAGCCATGCTGTGTGTAGTGTTCCACTTCAGGAAGTGCCATCCATGTGGCTAGAAATATGATTGGCACTTCTTAGAGTGAAATAATGCACAACAGGTACGACCTCAGTGCTAGCCCTAGGGCAGGGAACATGGTTACCTGTACACAGGTGCCATTTCCTAATTCTCAGAACTCAGTGCTGGTTCAACTCATAGAACCCTTTTAAGAGCCTTCTATGGGGTAAAACTTAGGGAATGGGGTTCCTTGGGATTAGTCTCATCTGTAGGTTCTTCATAGCTTTATATCACTGTTATAAAGGTCAGGCCCACCACCTTCAGCCATGCTGTGGGCAGTGCCCCACTCAGGAAGGCATCATTCACATAGAAGGATATATGAACGGCGCCTTTCTGAGTAGTGTAATGCACAACATGGACAACATTTGTGGTGGAGTTTCAGTCACAGGGCTGCATTCTCTTGAGCCTTGGTACCCAACCTTCAGTGATGGGCAACTTCCAGGTATTCTATGAAGCAACTCTTGAGAGTCCTGATCCAGAATCTGAGGGTCCTTGAGAAAAGTCTCTCATGTAGGTTTTTGTTGTATTTATTGTTTTTTCTCCACAAAAGTACTGTCCATAACTGGAAACAAGATTTGGGGTAGGAACATGATCCTCCTTCTCTTGTAGCTCTTAGTCTTTAATCTCTACATAACCCAAATATACTTCTTGCCTTAAAAATCCCTGAAAAGTTTACACTGATCTGCTTTCCTCACAATATTCAAGCCTTCTTTTTTTAAGTAGCTAAAATACCCTCCTGCCTTTCTCTACTGAAACACAAACTCCTTTAACTCTCTTATGGAGTGAGAGGCTTAGATGCTATCAAATGCCTTTGAAAATTCCTGTGTATCTTGATGATACTGTCATATCAGTAGGGGTTCATATGGTTTACAAACCTTGCTTTCATTTGGACAATTTAATATTTTTTTGCTTATCTTTTTGTTTTAAGTTTTATGTGAATAGATAAACAGATGAGAGTATATACGTATGTATGTGTTTTTACATATGTATCTATATCTGTATCTCAGTCAAGTTTCTTCAGAGAAACTGAAGCAACAGAATATATATATATATTCATATATATGTTCTATATATAGAAATTATGGAAGCCAATTTCTTATAAGATATATATTATGAGGTTACTATAAGGTTTTATAAGGAATTGGTTCACATGATTATGAAGGCTGGAAAGTCCCAAGATCTACAGGGTGAGTCAGTAAGCTAGAGACCTAGAAGATGGTATAGTGGCAGTTAAGCATAAAGGCCAGAGATCCAGGAGAACCAATGATATAGTTCCAGTCTGAAGGCCAGCTGGCTCGAGACCCAGGAAGAGTCAATGTTTTAGTTTCAGAACAAAGCCAGGAAAAAGTAGATGTCCAAATTCAAAGGCAGTCAGACAGGAAGAATTCTTTCTAACTCAGGGGAGGGTCAGCCTTTTTGTTCTCCTTAGGCCTTCAACTGATTGGTTGAAGCCCATCCACATTATGGAGGGCAATCTGTTTTACTCACTCTACTGATTTAAATGTTAATCTCATCCAAAAAGACCTTCACAGAAACACCCAGAATAGTAATTGACCAAAAATTTTGGCATCCCATAGCCCAGTCAAGTTAGCACATAGAATTAATTAATCAACACCCCTTGTCACATTGGCAACCATACACATCTCCTTAAACCATATTTAATCACCAAATGAGGAAAATATCAAGGCTATGATTCCACCTAACATGATACAGCTATTCTTTGTACAACCAAAAATGTACTAACCAATTCACCAAAAGAGGAGATAAATTCCTGGAACAATATTTACTCTTCTCCTTGATAGTCCATAATTTAAATACTATAATTTAAAATCAAAAATAGTTAATTACTATGATATAATGTCAGTACATCTTATGTTATATGATGGGGGATAAGAGAAGACAACAAATATGTACACACACAAATATGCAAATATATTCATAACAAAATTAGGACAAAATACTCATGACAACTACAGTTTTCATTTCTGTAACTGGTAATGTGGTGGTAGCTGGTATTTATAACTTCTTTCCTCCACTACCTATTCTATATTTCTTTTGCCTTCAGCATACATCTCAGCCGGCCGTGGTTCTTTGCCTGGTTGGGTGACCCAAACCTTCATTCTTGAAGGGTCTGGACTATTAGTAGTCCTGCCAGGATTGGGTTGTTGTTGTTGCCCATTGACCTTAATCACAGGGCATGGAATACTAACATACTCTTTTTCACCTCCATTGTGGAATAGTAGTGCAATTTTTACTTGGTAGTTAGGATCACCCACCCGAGGATGCACAGTAACTCCCTTCTCAAACCTCTTGAAAATTAAGAAATATTGTATTGACTTTTCTCTCTCCATTCATGTTTTTAGGGTATCTCTTCTTAAACCATAGCTGCTATGAGAGAGAGAGAGAGAGAGAGAGAGAGACAGACAGACAGGAACATAGACAAGCAGAAAGAGACAGCAACAGAGGCAACAGAGACAGAGAGACAGCAGACTGGAGCAGACTGTGTTGGGAAACGTGGGAGATCTTGATGCTTACTTCCAGGTAAACTTTAAATAACAATCAAACCAATCAAGTGTTGGCAAATGTTGATTGTGGAATTCTAGTTCCATCTCAAAAACAGCCACATGCCCCTTCCCACCTCAAAAATTGGGGCAGGGCAGTGAGCATAAGTTGTAATGAAATAGAAGAAAATTAACTCTACTTTCCTTCCTTATAATAGCATTACCATTCTACCACATATGTCTCCTCTTCACAGTGTCTACTCCCATCTTTCCTGCACTTAGAAGGTTTACTGAATCTCACCTTCCCCTGATATATACTTGCTGGCGACAGTGACTTTTTGACATTTGTTCTAAGCCATTTATTTGTGTCATATGTGTGTGTGTGTGTGTGTGTGTGTGTGTGCATGCTTTGGTGTATGTACCGTATGTTTCTGTGTGCATGAGGCATGTTGTTTGGGGATTTTGTGATGTTGTTTTGGGGATTTGGGGTTTGATCCCTGTTTTATTTTTGTAATTATTTTTGCTATTCCTATCAGTTTGTTGCATGTGTAGTGTTTTGCTTTGTTTGACTTTAGCTTATTTGGCATTTTATGTATTTGAATTAATTTTTAGATGATTTGGCATGCTCTTTGTTATTCGTGTTTTGATTTTTTTTTCATGTGTATTTCTTGGAATTTTGTATTTTCTTTTTTGTTATTTGGGTTTCAGTGTGTTATTTCTGTTTGTTGTATATTTAATTTCATATTGATTTGTGTGTATGTTTTTTGAACTTTGAATTTTGTATTGCTAGAGTCTTTTTAAATGGCTTATCAATTTGGCTCATGGTTCTTTGTATTTTGTTTATGGATTTTTGTTATTTGTTTTAGATTATTGTTTGTTTGGCTGTGTCCATGTTTCTGTGTATATGGTTTCATGGGGCAGTGGGGCTTAGAATTTCCTGCTATTTGCTAGGTTGCTGCAAAGACTACTTTGAAGCTACTGAGGGGTGGTTGAAGCAGAGGAAGAGAAATTGTACTTGTACTGGTGGTTAAAGGAGAGAGTTTTGTGGTGGTATTATTTTTTTCCCTTGAGAACTTTGGAGAAATATATCAAGGGTCCAAAAACTTCAAAGAAGAGAAAGTGGACAAAAGGGAAATTTATATGTGTAAGTGTTTCTGAAAATATTAACTTTGGTAACTTTTCAAGGATTTCAAGAAATTCAAAAGAAGTGATTGGAATATTTAGAATTATTTTGTTTAATGAACTATGTTTCCTTGATCATGACTCAGCTTCAATACTGAGCTGTGTGTTTTCCTGTCTTTTGGGGGTTGTAGGTGTTTAGTAGATGAGTGAGAATGGTATACAGGAACACCTGATAAAATATTCATAATTATTGTCCACTACCAACTTAAAAGAAGTATATGGATACAGTACAAGATGCATCTAATAATTTAGTCTTACTAAACTGAACAGTCAAACCCCAGGACCACATGGTAGTATACATTTGGAAGAAGGGAATTCTGTCCAACTCTGCAAACACAGCTTCATTATATCTAGTTATATCTATACTGTCTACATTAGATGACGAAACTATCTACTGTGTCAATTATTTATATTAGAATTGCTTTGGAAAATGAGGAAGAAGGTCATGTATGTAGAGTTGGGACTAGGAAGAAATAAGACAGAGTCTAAGAGGCCTGTTCATCTTAGGAATTTCTCATGAGATCGTAAGTTTAAGGGCATAGGTTATCATAAGTCTTCCTGTAATGCACAGAAATATTAGGAAATGTGTGGCGTTCCCTATATTTAAGGAAGAGGAGAACTTAATAAACAATTGCAGGTAAGGGAACACATGCAGACTAGAGGAGTAGAGGGTATCCAGATTATGTTTTCCTCGTGCCTATCTTACTTTTTATTTCAAAGGTAAAAAAATATAGCTAGTATGTACCTATTCCAATCCTCTAATATTTCTCTTCACAAGAATGTCCAAAACTTGTTTTATATATTTTTAAATCAAACCCGTCTTTGTTCTGGTATTGTCCTATGCACTTCTTTACAACCTGTCCCAGGTTCAGTTTGTCAAGGGAAGTGCAGGCACCTAGTAGCATGTGTCTCAGAGTGGAAAGATGCAAAACCATAAGCATAACAACCATGCATCCAAGGAAAGCCTCAGAAAACCTAGGAGCTGAGAAGAGGATAAGGGCATCCCTAGACACCAAGAAATGGGTTTTTATTCACTTCAGAGTCTGAGGAGGAAAAGGGATCTCTACTTTCTACATCCCTACACCTACTGATTATTATCCTATTTTTTTGCTTTCAGGATTCTGTGTGTTTTACTGCTATTTATTTGGTGGTTCAAGAATTGAGGTAAGTGACTCAGGTGGAAGTGCTCAGATATTTGGGTAACAAGGCAGGAGTTGATGAGATGAAGTATATCTTCTGCTTAATTACTGGATCTGGAGAACACAAACCCTTTATTAATACTTCATATGTAACAGTGGACAAAGAAACAATGTAAAGCATGCAAATCTATTTCTTCCATGAGCAAGAGAAGCTAAGAGGAAGGTATAATGGTTCTCAGTTCTGAAAATTGCCATGTGAAAACTCCAACATATGAGAGGACAATACTCAGAAGGGGATGAATAAGAAAAGACATGTGGGTGCTACAGGGGTCCTTTGGACAAAACCTGGTGGCTACTCACAGCCTGAAAACATTAAAGGTATGTTAATTTCTTGGGACAACCATAACAAAGTATCACAAACTGGGTGGCTTTTAGCAACAGCAATTCATTGTCTTAATGTTCTAGAGGCTAAACATCTGAAATCAAGGTGTCAGCAGGGCTGCGCTCCTTCTGAAACCTGTAGGGGCATCCTTCCTTGCCTGTTCCTAGCTTTTGGTGCTTTGCTGGCCATCTTTAATGTTCCTTGGATTGTAAAAGCATCACACCAATCCTCCAATGCCTTCACATGGCATTCTGTCTGTGTCCTTGTCTGTGTGTCTTCACCTCCCACAAGGATACCAGTCATATTGGATTAGGGGGTCCATCCTACTCCAGCATGATAAAATCTTAACTAATTATATCTGCAATGACCCTATTTCCAAATAAGGCCACATTCTGAGGTACTGGAGGTTAAAAATTCAATATATCTTTATTTTAGAGGGCACATTCTGATCTGTAACAGAGGAATTCTTTAAAGAATTTTAGTTCTTTATAAGTGCATAAGTGGGTGTTTAGGCAGAACTGCCATCCATAGACATGCTGTGTTCTGTACATTACTCCAGAAGTTGGCAATCATATGTAATTAAATATGATTAACACCCTTGTAAGTGGAGTAATGCATGACATGTACAACATATGTGATGACACTATGTGTACATTGGTGGGATTTTGCTGCATGCAGAGGGATGCTTTCTGTAGAGCCCAGGCACACCTCTCCCTGAGTGCTGGGCTTATATCAGGTTACTATTTTAGATTACCTCAAGAAATTTTTCACAGGATCTATCTGTTCTAGCCTTGTGAGCTGGATTGAATTAGCCTGGGCCTGTTCCCAGGGCCCACGCACTTGTCACACATCACTAAGGTGTTTTTGTTTATTCATTTGTTTTGTTTCTATATATGGTGATGGTCCCTGAGGTTTAATATAATGTGATATGAGAAAACAGATATCACTAAATACAACTGTCATAACATGTACTAAGTCCAGGTTTTTAGACCCACACATAATTTTATTTCATTTATTGATTATCCAATACTATGGGCCAACTTTAAAGTGGAGTCATGTAGCTCCAAGTTTTATGAGAGTTACAACTGCCTGGTAGACAAATAGGGACTGAGCCCAAATAGGAACTGAGAAAACATCTCTCTGCATGCAACAAAATCCCACCAATGTACACATAGTCTCAGAAATTCTTGCTGAGGGAAACTTACTTACCATGCTGTATGCCCCTTACACATAGGGGCTCTGGATATTTCCATTGCTGTGGTTACTGCTACTGCTGTAGTAATTCTAGACTGAAGATATTAATGACCAAGGACATGCTCAGGTAACTGTTGGAGTAAGGATTTGTCAAAATGTAACCCTCAGAGACCCATTAGAATTGTAGTGTTTTCATAGGATGGGCACTTGAATCCTTTCCTTTTGCCATCTCTCCAGGCACAGAGAACACAGGACTCTAGTGACTCTCAAGTCCCGAAGGGAAGATAAAGGTGGAACAGCCTTTCCACAGCATTCCTGCAGGCTGACCCCATGATCTAGACAATACTGGACTTTAGTCTAGAAGTCTCTTCCATCTATATATTTCATCTTCTATTAGGTTTAGTTGGTAAGGGAAAAGGAATACACATTGTGGCCTATGTCTCAAAATGGAAAGGAGAGAACAGATTCTCTCAACAAGACCATTGATGCAAACTGAGAATTGCAGGACTGAGAATAGAAAAAGGATATCAGTATACCATAAGCCTATCTCTTTTGTTGGAAATTATTCAAGGTAAGATAAGTGGGTTGTGTTGTTTTCAGTTGATAGAGGAAGAGATGGAATTTCTGACCTTTTAATTCTGGACTTCACAAAACTTTTCCACTTCCCTCTATTGCTTCCTTCTTATTTTCACTGGCTCTTCCGTAGTTCTGGAGTTTAAAAAAATGGTATTCTGAGCAAAGGTTTGGGAATTTTGAGTTATGATAGATTAAAGAGTCTTTTAATTTGGAGGGAAGGAAATCATATTTAATGCACTGTTCTTAACACTATTTCTATATACAGCTAAACTATTTTTTTAAAAAAATGAAAGGAAAAATGACAACACAATTGGACAAAATTATCAAAGATAGCCATTTAACCTAAACTTTTGTACCCCCATAATAAGCTGAAATAAAGTAAATAAATAAATAATAAAATAAAATAAAATAATTGCTATTCACAAAAAAAAGTCATTTAAGTCTCTGGAAATCGATGAAACTGGATTTAACAAAATTAAAAACATTTATTCAAGAATATCTACTGAATTGCAGTAAAGATAGTGAGAGTTTGTGGCATTTTAGCCAGAGAGTGTTCCCATCACCTACCTCAGCTCTGTAAGGTATACCTAGGAGTGGAATTGCTAGATCATATGGTATTCTATGTTTAATCTTTTGACATTCAGTATGGGTGTACCTTTTCTTGTCTAATTGCCCTAGGTACAACCTCCAATACAATATTGAATAGAAATGATGAAAAGTAGGCAGTTTTGTCTTGTTTCTGATCATAGGGGAAAAGTTTTCAGTCTTCACCTTATGTATGATGTTATTTGTGGATTTTTTACAGATGTCCTTAATCATATTAAGGAAATTCGATTCTATTCTTAGTTCATTGAATGTTTTTATCATGAAAGGGTGTTAGGTTTTGTTAAACATTTTTTCTGCGTGTCTGTTGGGATGACCATGTATTTTTCCTTCATTCCATTAAAATGATGTTTTATATTCCTGGCATAGCCATCCCCCATTCAGTTATCTAGTATTTTTGTTGCAAATTTTTTGAATCTGTATTTGTAAATGATATTGGTGTGTAGTTTTTATTTCTTTGATGCATTTTTATGGCTTTGCTATCAGGGTAATACTGGCCATATAGAATGAGGTAAGAACTGGTCCCTCTTCTATTTTTGGAAGAGTTTATGAAGGACCAATGTTTATTCCTGTATAAGCATTTGGTAGAGTTCACCAGTGAAACTATTTTGTTGAAACTATTTTGTCCTTGGGTTTTCTTTGTGGAAACTTTTTGATTACTAATTTAATCTCTATACCTATCGTAAATCTGCTAAGAAAGATTTTCTATTTCTTCTTGAGTCAGTTTCAGTAGTTTGTGTCTTTCTAGGAATTTGTCCATTTTATCCAGGTTATCTAATTTGTTGGCAAACAATGTTTTATAATATCCCCTTATAATCTTTCTTATTTCTGTAAAGTTGATAGCAATGTCTCCCCTTTCATTAATGATTTTAATAATCTAAATCTTCTTTTGTTTCGTTAATGTTTAGCCAAAATTTGGTCACTTTTGTTGAGCTATTCCAAGAACCAACTGTGTATCATTGATTTTCACTATTGCTTTTCTATTCTACAATTCATTTATTTTCACTCTAATCTTCACTATCTCCTTTCTTCTGCTTGCTTTGAGTTTAGTTATCTATTCCGTTTTTAGTTTCTTATGTTGGAAACTTAAGTTATTGATTTCAGATATTTCTTCTTTTTTATGTATATGTCTACAGCTACATATTTCCCTCTGAGTGCTGCTTTAACTGTATCTCATAAGTACTGGTATGTTGTGTTTTAGTTTCCATTTATTCAAAGTACTTTTAATTTCTTTTATGATTAATTCATTGACTTATTGCTTATCTGGAATATATTATTTAATTTCCATATATTTAAGAATTTTTAAATTTTTCTTCAGTTATTGATTTCTAGTTTCTTTCCACTGTGGCTAGAGAACATACTTTATGTGATTGAAATCCTTTGAAAGATTCTTTTAAATTTATTGAGGTTTGTTTTGGTGTGTAGCATGCAGTTTGTCCTGGAGAATTTTCGATTTTCACTTGAGAATATTGTGTATTCTGTTCTGTTATCTTTTTAATGCCTATGAAATCTAGGGTTATATCTCTTTTTCCATTACTAATATTAGTTATTTGTGTTTTCTGCTGTGTTTTTAATGTAAATTGATAAGAATTTATCATTTTATTAATCTTCTCAGAAAACTTCTGGCTTTGTTGATTTTTTCTGATGTATATCAACTTTCTATTTTGGGATTCATGTCTTTTTCATTTCTTTCCTTCAACATATTTTGAAATTATATTTGCTTTCCTTTTTTCTTGCCTGTTAGAAAAGATAGGTCATTGTTTTTAAATTTTTTTCCTTTTTTATATGTGCACTAAAGCTTCATATTTCCCTTTGCATGTTTCTATACCTTCATCCAACAAGTTTAGATATATATCTTACTCATTATCACTCAGTTTAAAATATTCTTTAATAACCACTGTGATTTTGTCTTTCTTCAATAGGTAATTGACAAATACTTTGCTTGATTTCCCAGCATTTTGAAATTTTTTATTCTTTATGTTATTAACAAATAATTTAATTATATTCTCTCAGGAAATAGAGAATAATTATAAAATATTAGAATCTGTATAATTCCAAATCTTCTAAGTTTATTGAGTGTTGTTTTATGTCTTAGCATATAATCTATTTTAGTAAAATTCCCATATACTCTTAAAAAAGAATATATATTCATATATATAAATATGGATTTATGTTTGTGTGTAGGAGTGACGTGGGTGGGTGTGGATATGTACATTTTTATTAGGTTTCTAAATACAGTTGTATAAATTATTTTGTTTTTAGCAACTGTCTTATTCTAATTATTGATGAAGATGTTTTAAAATCTCTACATATATACGTGGATTTGTCTTTTTCTCCATTTACTTCTTTTATCAAATATCACTTTATTTTGAAACTATCATTTTGCAATATATCTCACTTAAATATATTTGATTTATATATGTCACTCTTTCTTTTAGGTAGCGTTTTCTTGGCATATCTTTCTCCATTGTTTTCATCCATCTGATATTTATTCTTGAATTTATATTATTTATCTCACAAATAACACAGAGTTCTTAAATTTTTATACTGTCTGACAAAATTTACATTTTACCTGAGAAGTTTAGCGCATTTATACATCATGCGATTCCTGATATTGTTGGACTAAAAGTATAATATTATTATCCTTTGCAGAATGTCTAAAACTTGCAGATTTTTGGTATGTGATGGTGATACATAGCTGATCAAGAGCTGGACCTGCCTTCAAGGAACTTGTAGTCATGTCATATTGGAAGAGGCATGTAAATTCAAAAGTAAAGTAAACAGAGGACAGCTTCCTCTCCTTTGGTAGAGATGGAGGTGAGTACCCCATCAATTTTCATGTTGACCAGATCCCAGAACTTAAGAACCCCTAGTTCATCATCTCATGCAGAGCTCACCACTCTGCTAGCATTTAGCTTCTCAGATACTCCAGAATTAGGCTATTATTCACAGAATTTGGAAGAGATCTTTTGCTTTCTGATGTATCTAGGTAAAGGATTTGTGCACAGGGCTAAAAAGCTGCGTCCTATTCTGAGTTGAGGACCTCATAACCTATATTTCTTAGGTTCTAATTATACACAGTCCTGAGCTAGCAATTTTCTCCAGAAGGTAGATTAGTCAGGACTGAGCACTGAACACACGGAAATGGTCAGTGCTTTCCCTAAATTCAGTTTGTGTTTATGTTTTGTAAGCTACATATGATTCATAAACAATATTTGTTCTCAATGTATAAATGATAGTACCAGGTGAGGAACCTGCCTTGCTCTCATTGATCAATTGCACTCACAGTATTCAATTCTCCTTTAATAGAATTGCTCAAATTCTCTCCCTACACAGAAAACCTTTCCATCTGAACCCCAAATCCCTTTACCCTCTCACTCATTTATACCACCTTCCTCCTCAGAGCCTGTAACTTTGCCAGTGCTTAGAAAATCTTCTCTGATGTCACCATATAATTAGAAATTAAGACAGTACCCAGAACTTTTCCTTCATTTGGTCTCCTTACACTTTTTTTTTTTTTTTTTGAAACAAAGTCTCACTCTATTGCCTGGGCTAGAGTGAGTGCCAAGGCATCAGCCTAGCTCACAGCAACCTCAAACTCCTGGGCTCAAGCGATCCTCCTGCCTCAGCCTCCCAAGTAGCTGGGACTATAGGCATGCGCCACCATGCCTGGCTAATTATTTCTATATATATTTTTAGCTGTCCATATAATTTCTTTCTATTTTTAGTAGAGACGGGGGTCTCGTTCTTGCTCAGGCTGGTCTCGAACTCCTGAGCTCAAACAATCCACCCGCCTCAGCCTCCCAGAGTGCTAGGATTACAGGCGTGAGCCACCGCGCCTGGCCCTCCTTACACTTTTAATGTCACCTATTTTTTTACATTATGTGTGAAGGGACAATGTAACAAAAGAAGTATCACTTAAGAACAAACAAATATTGCTATTCTCTTTTTTTTGAAGGAAGATATTTGTTCTTTATTATTAGAATTTTTCTTACCTTAAAATCTTTACTTCATCTAGAATTCACTATGGGATGCTGTTAGTATTTGAATTAATTTTATTTTTCCAAATAAATAAATTTGATTCTCCAATTACTATTTATTGAATCCTTTCAGCACTTAATTTTTTTTTATTTCAGCTTACTATAGGGGTACAAAAATTCAGGTTATATATATTGCCCATGCCCCCCCATCCCTCCGACTCTGAGCTTCAAGCGTGTCCATTCCCCAGACAGTGCGCATCACACTCATCATGTAGGTATACACCCATCCCCTCCCCCCACCCCCCACCTCTGTCTGATACCCGATTGGTGTTATTCCCAAATGTGCACTTAGGTGATGATCACAGAAACCAATTTGCTGGTGAGTACATGTGGTGCTTATTTTTCCATTCTTGGGATACTTCACTTAATAGCATGGGTTCCAACTCTCTCCAGGAGAACAAAAGAGATTCTATATCACCGGTATTTCTTATAGCTGAATAATACTCCATGGTATACATATACAACATTTTACTAATCCATTCATGAATTGATGGGCATTTGGATTGTTTCCACATCTTTGCAATTGTGAATTGTGCTGCTATAAACATTCAGGTACAGGTATCTTTTTTATAGAATGACTTTTGTTCCTCCGGGTAGATGCCCAATAATGGGATTGCTGGATCGAATGGTAGGTCTACTTGAATCTGTTTAAGGTATCTCCATATTGCTTTTCACAGGGGTTGCACTAGTTTACAGCCCCACCAGCAGTATATGAGTGTTCCTGTCTCTCTGCATCCACGCCAACATGTATTGTTTTGGGACTTTTTGATAAAGGCCATTCTCACTGGAGATAAGTGATATCTCATTGTGGTTTTGATTTGCATTTCCCTGATGATTAGAGATGTTGAGCATTTTTTCATATGTTTGTTAACCATTTTTATATCTTTTGAAAAATTTCTATTCATGTCCTTTGCCCACTGTTTGATAGGGTTGTTTGATTTTTTTTCTTACTGATTTTCCTGAGTTCTAAATAGATGCTTGTCCAAGTGGGCTTCATCCCAGAGATGCAGGGATGGTTTGACATACGCAAATCTATAAATGTAATTCACCACATAAATAGAAGCAAAAATAAAGATCATATGATCCTCTCAATAGATGCAGAAAAAGCATTTGACAAAATTCAACACCCTTTTATAAGAACACTTAACAAAATATGCATAGATGGGGCCTATCTAAAAATGATACAAGCCATATATGACAAACCCACAGCCAACATTATACTGAATGGGGAAAAATTGAAAGCATTCCCACTTAGATCAAGAACCAGACAAGGCTGCCCACTGTCCCCATTACTTTTCAACATAGTATTGGAAGTCCTTGCGAGAGCTATCAGGCAAGAGAGCAGAATCAAGGGAGTCCAAATAGGGAAAGAAGAGATCAAACTCTCACTCTTTGCTGATAATATGGTGTTATATCTAGAAAACCCCAAGGATTCAACCAAGAGACTCCTGGAATTGATCAATGAATTCAGTAAAGTGTCGGGATACAAAATCAATACACACAAATCAGAGGCATTCATATGTGCCAATAACAGTCAAATGGAGAACCAAATTAAGGACTCAATACCCTTCAAAATAGCAACAAAGAAAATAAAGTACCTAGTAATATATTTAAATAAGGAGGTAAAAGACCTCTATAGGGAGAACTATGAAACACTGAGGAAGGAAATTGTAGAGCGTATAAATAGGTGGAAAACCATACCATGCTTGTGGATTGGAAGAATCAACATTGTTAAAATGTCTATACTGCCCAAAGTGATCTACAGATTCAATGCAATCCCTACTAAATTACCAACATCATTTTTCACAGATACAGAAAAAATAATTTTATGCTTTGTATGGAACCAGAGAATACCCTGTTTAGCAAAAGCAATTTTAAGCAATAAAAACAAAGTGGGAGATATTAATTTGCCAGACTTCAAACCATTCGCTTTAGTATATAAATATTTCAACTCTATTGAATACAAATAAATACACAATTCTCTTGAATATGAATAAATATTGCAACCGTCTTGATTATGAATAAATATTACATGGGCTTTTTCCCCTAATTTTTCTTTGGTTGTTCCTTATTAACATAGGAATAAGTGAGACCAAGAAGATTTAAGAACCACTCTTTTGGATATGATCATAGAGTGGACCAGTACCTAGAGAGTACATTATAAATTTTACATTCTTCTGCTGGGAAATGGGGTAGAAACTAGTGTCAACTAACTCTGATAGACGTTCCTTTAACGCATTGAATGCCACACTAGAAAAAAACATTTTTTTTCCTTGGGGCCACAGTGTTTTATTAGGAAAATAGAATAAAAACTTCAAAAACAAAATGATCCTTTCTAATTCAATGAAAAATTTGTTGTTTTTATTGTTTTCTCTGAGTGAGTTGTGTGCAACTTGAAAAATAGTTCTCGCAGCTCCCAAGGTGAAGAAACATGTGAGTTACATATGCTTTATGAGGCCCCAGGTTCAAAACTAGCATGAGTTAAATACAACTTACATGGAAGTAAATGTGTTAAACAAGTGGTCCCCAAGCTTTTTGACACCAGGGTCCTGTTTCATGGAAGATGATTTTTCCATGGACCCAGGATGGAGGGGTGGAGGGTGGCAAGTGATGGGGAGCAACTGTAAATACACATGAAGCCTTACTAGCCTGCCTGCTGCTCACCTCCTGCTGTGCAGCCTGGTTCTTAACAGGTCACAGACAGGTACCCATTGGTGGCCCTGGGGGTTGGAGATCACAGCTTTAAACCATTTTATAGTTGAATTCACAACTTGTGTGTGAATTTTTGTGTCCAAATCTACACTATGTATCTTACCCCAACCCTGGCTGTGGGGGGAAATTTAGATTATAATATAGAGAAATTGCTGTTCTTTGTCACCTAACATTGTAGTGAGAAGTGTACTTAACATGCCTACTGCTACCATTATCTTATCTGCTCCTTCCTATGCTCTCAGCATTTCCCATGTACTTGTCTGTGACAGTGCCTACTCTGAGTTTTTCCTAAGTTTTTGTATGTTTGTATGGTAGGGATAGGAATAATTCATGTGTACATTTGATTTGGAATTGTAATGATATGAGTATACTTATGTGGATATTATTGTGGGGTTCGTTTTGATATTTAGTTTATGGCTTTTATTATTTAGTTTTCTTATATTATTGTTGCATATTTAAATTTGTTTTTAATATGCTATTAAACTTGGTTTACTAATATTTTGTTGAGGTTTAGTTTCATATTCTTGAAAATGAGAATATTTTGTACTGGCTTTATTTGCTCCTTATTTTTCTTGGGTGTCCCTTTTCATACTCGGGCCCCTACAGACAGAGATTGAGAAGCAGTTATACATTATATATGCTCATGTTAGAAAATGTAGTATTTCCTCTTCATCTGTATGTTTGCCTTGGCAACTGCTATTTGTTATACTTTTGTCTCCAGAAAAAAAATAGTATATACTCTTTTGTCTAACTTTTTTATAATTATAATTATTTTGCGAGTCATTTAAGTTGTTGCATGTATCAATGATTCAAATATGTTTACAGCTGAGTGGTGTTTCAGTATATGCCATGATTTGTTCATCCATATACCTGTTAATGGACATTTGGGTTGTTTCAAGATCTTGGCTAATATGAATAATGCTACTGTAAACATTGATGTATAAGTTTCTGTGCGGATGTTTGTTTTGGAATGGCAAGATCATATGGGAGATTTATGTTTAACTTTTAAAGAAACTGAAAATCTCTTTCCACATAGTAGTTGTACTATTTTACATTTTTCATATTTCCTGTTCCTCCACATCTTTAACAACACTTAGTATATTTAACCTTTTTAATTTTAGCTATCCTAGTGAGAGTGAAGTGCTATCTCATTAAGATTTTAATTTGTATTTCCCTAATAACTGATTTTTATGAGTTTACTTGCTATTTGAATTTATATTTTTATGTTCTGGCTTGCTATTTGTATGCATTCTTTAGATAACTTTATTTGCAAGAGCAAAAAACTAAAAACAACTGAAATTTCCTTCAATGGGTATGGCACAGCCATTCATTGGAATACTATTCCACAACAAAAAGAAATGTACCACTGATACATACAACGATTGGATTAGTCTCAAAGGTGTATTGCTGAATGAAAGAAACCAGTCTCAAAAGGTTCTATACTTGCATTATGTCATTTATATGACATTATTTAAAACATTACTTATATTAATGGCAAATAGATTAGTCATTGTTAGGGCTTGGGGTAGGGGTAGAGGTAGGAGGAAACTACACAATGACAGAAGGAAAGAATTCACTGTGGTGCAACTGTTCTTTATCTTGATAGTGGTGATGCTTACTCTATATATGAGTTAAAATCCACAGGACTGTGTACATACAAAAAATTTTAATTTTACTGTGAATTAATTTTTAAACCATCTTTTATGACTACAAATATTTTCTGTTGAATATCCTTTGACCACATCCTAGTCTTATTTCGTCAAAATAAATAGTTCCTGGAATGTAATGATGGAAAAAGACTATCTCAAAAATCATACCTCAGATCTTGGTTTCTCTTGTATCTGATTCTCTAATAAAAAGAACTTGGAGTACTTAGAGAAATTGTTAATTCCAGGGCCATAGAAGGGAAAGTATAAGATGAGCCTTGAAAAGTTTGGAGTATCAGAAAATAAGACAAAAAAAATGCCTGTAAATGGTTGAGCACACATATATTCCTCTAGTTTACACATAGATATGTCAAATACATGATAGCATGTGGATATTGATGGACAGAGGAACACTCACCAAAATTCATAGATGAGGATGACAAGCCCAGAACAGTGCTTGAGGGCAGAGAGATTCCACAGCCACATCTAGAGACTATAATAACTTACTTTTAGAGTAATGACCAGTATAAGTTAAAATTACCTTAGTTTATGGGTTCTTGTCCCAGCTGCAGAGAGGTTCTAGAGGATTAAATTCATGAGGTCTGTAACCTTAAATGGGAAAAAAAATTATATATTTATTCCGATGAAAATCTAAATAAAATTAGCATTTCTTGTTTTATGTATGTGGGCAACAAATCTCAGATTCTTTATAGTTACTCTGACACTGAAACCAATAGAAATCAAAGATTTTTTCATATTAAAGTTGTTGAAAATATCTCAATGTGACATTTCTAGCAATTACTTTAATATTATTGATATATTAAATAATATATCATAACTGAACATCCATAATTCAACTGAAAAACCACATTATAATGCAAGAGCCTGTGACTGAGAAGAACTCCATGGTATACGTATACCACATTTCAGTAATCCACTCATATATTCATGGGCGCTTGGGTTGTTTCCACATCTTCACAATTGTGAATTGTGGTGCTATAAACATTCAAGTGCAGATGTCCTTTTTATAGAATGTCTTTTGTTCTTTTGGGTAGATCCCAGTAATGGGATTGCTGGATCAAATGGCAGTTCTACTTGTATCTCTTTAAGGTTTCCCCATATTACTTTCCACAGAGGTTGTACTAGTTTGCAGTCCCACCAGCAGTATGTGAGTGTTCCTATCTCTCCACATCCATGGCAACATTTATTGTTTGGGGACTTTTTGATGAAGGAGATAAGTGATATCTCATTATAGTTTCTAGCACCTCTTATATTATCCTGGATAGAGCTGGAGCCCAATCTACTAAGTAAAGTATGACAAGAATGGAAAAACAAGCACCATATGTACTCACTGTCAGATTGGTAGATCTGATCAACACTTATGTGCACATATAGTAGTAACGTTCATCGGGTATCAGGCAGGTGGAGAGGGTAGGGGGGATGGGTGTATTCACACCTAATGGGTGCATTGCCCACAGTCTGGGTATACATACCCTTGACGATCTGACTCGGGTGGGGCAAAGGCAGTGTACATAACCTAAACATTTGTACCCCTGAAATATGCTGAAATAAAAAATAAATAAACAATTCAAAAAAGTACAAGAACCTGAGTACAAAGAAGTGAAGAACAGTCAGAAGGTACCAGGATGGAGAGGGCAGAAATCTCATTTCTTCTTCAGGCCTTGGAGAGAGAAAAGGCCACATAAATTTAACAAGAGTGATAGTCAAGACGGAAAATGGGCTCAAAGATAAAGGATGCTAGTTTACTCCTCTCAGCTCCAGCTTCATTTTAGCTTATACATTTGATTTGTGTGTGTTATTAGCAATTAAGAACAATTAATTTATTCTTGCTCAGCATAACGATCTGTACGTTAAACAGTCACTCTGGGTAGGTTAGAAAAGGGAGGGATGTGGGGTAGATGTAGCACAGTTCCTTGCCATAAATCTTGGTGCCCATGGAAAGGCAGGAGTCTGTGAAGGCTTGAATGAAAGCTGCATCAATGGGCAGTGTTTGGTCTGGGCTGCCACATTCAGCCATTCAGTGTGCAGTGCCTTTCACAAGAAGGTGTCATTTATGTGAGCTAAATTATGAATGGCACCTTTTTGAGAAGTGTAATGTACAACATGCGGTGCATATGTGGTAGCCCTGGGGATAGATAGGGTTGTAGCTGTAAGCACACACATGCCTCCTTTGGATCCTGTGAACCCACTCTTCAGCGTTGGACTACCTCAAGAACTTTTTGTGTTTTCTAGACTGTACATAAGAACTGTGGACTCCTGGGAAAACACTTCCACTTAGGTTCTTAAAAAATTTATATATTTTTTTGCCAAATGAGGCTTGACTAAAATGGGAAATACATTTTATTGAGGACAGCCTTCCTTCCCTTGTCAGCTGGGAGGTCTTCCCCTAGATTCTCAAATTCTCTAACCTTTTCTCACTTGTGGACTTTCCATCATTTGTAAGACTTCTTTATAGCTCCCCAAAGACTCTCCTGCCTCTCCAATGCCTCCATTGCTGAACCTCAAAGTCCATTTTCCCCTTAAAGACAGAAACATTTTCTTATTGACTGACTCTGAAAACACCTTTCAACCCTTTATGCCACCAATTTATAAGGGGTTAAGAATAGCCCACCCAAGAAGCCTATGTATACTCTTTTATAATTGTTGTTTTTTACTTTTTAAAGTTGTATTTGAAGGAGGGAAGGGCATGATAGAACTGATTTTACCCAGGAAACAGCTTCTAGGCTTCTTTCCCCCTCTCTTGTGGTGACACTTCTTAACTCTTATCCTAACTGAGAGGGAGGGGGAGGGGAAGAGGGAATTGAGAGGAAGGGGAGGTCAGGGAGAGAATGGCAAGCCAAGTGGCAAGCACCAGACTGCTGCTGGAGGCCATCTTCATCATGGAAGCAGTACGTGTGTTTGGGAAGCAGGTTACAAATTTTACATCCTTGTGTTAAGAAATAGGAGATATCTTAATGCTCCCTCACAAATAATCTCCCTTTAAGCACATCAGTGGCTTCATGGGTAATGTGTTTCTGCAGTTTAACTGCTAATTTCAAAACAGCCACATGCCTCATCACACCTTAAAACTTAGTGAAATTTAGATTGTTGATCAAAAGAGTAAAAATAATTTATTTTTCCTTCCTAACAAACATGTCTGACAGTATACAACCTCTATCTCTTGCTGACAGTGTCTACTTCTACACTTCGAGGGATTTCTCAGGCACTGGATCTTAACTACTCATAATATATAGTACATTATGGCCAGACTCACTGGAGTTGTCCCAATAATATTATTTGTGTTGTTTGGGGGAGAATTTAGTTTGTTCAGAGGGGATTTGCTTGATTTGAGTTTGCTCTGGCATTAGTTCTTTTCTTATTTCTTTGAGTATGATGTTTGCCATTTCCGCGTGTGTTCCCATGTGTTGCTTGTCTTGATTTAATTTTGGTGTTTATGCATGTGTTGGTCAGCTAAGGCTCACATAACATAATACCATAGACTGGGTGGCTTAAACAACAGAAATTCATTTTCTGACAGTTCTGGAGGCAGGAAGTACAAGATCAAGGTGCCAGCATGGTCCATTTCTGGTGACAGCTCTCTTCTTGACTTGCAGACACCCATCTTCTCACTGATTTCTCACATGGTATTTCCTTGGTGCATGCACTTGGAGAAAGAAAGAGACACAGAGAGAGACAGAGAGAGAGGGAGAGAGAGGGAGAGAGAGGGAGAGAGAGAGGGAGAGGGGGAGGGAGAGAGAGCCCATGATACAGGCTGCACCCTGATGATTTCATCTAAACCTAATTATCTCCCAAAGGCCCCACCTGAAATATAATCACATTGGGTATTAGGGCTTCAATTTCTGACTTGATTTCTTTCTTTACAAAATAGTTGTTCAGGAGAAGGTTTTTTAGCTTCCATGACTTTGAGTAGGAACGAGAGTTTCTGTTAGGGTTCATTATTACTTTTATTCCACTGTGATCTGAGAAGATGCATGGTATGATTTCTGTTTTTTTAAATTTTTTAAGACATGCTTTATGTCCTAGGATATGATCAATCTTAGAGAATGCCCCATGAGCTGATGAGTAGAATGTATATTCAGTGGATTTCAGGTAGAATGTCCTGTAGATGTCAGTCAAGCCCATTTGTTCTAGCATTCTATTTAAGTCCATTATTTCTTTGCTTATTTTCTGTTTGGAGGATCTGTCCTGTACTGTCAGTGAGGTGTTAAAGTCTCCAGCTAATACAGTATTGTTGTCTATCATTTGGTTCAGATCAAGTAGGGTTTGCTTTATGAATCTGGGTGTGCCTAGGTTGGGTGCATATATATTAAGTATGGTTTTGTCTTCTTGTTGAATTGTGCTTTTCACCAGTATATAGTAACCATCTTTGTCTTTTATTACTTTTGTTGGTTTAAAAACTAAGTTATTGGGAATTAAAACTGCCACACCAGCTTTCTTTTGGCTACCGTTTGCTTGAAATATCGATTTCCGTCCTTTTATTTTCAGTGTAAATGCATCTCTGGAGGTTAGGTGAGTTTCCTGAAGACAGCAGATACTTGGTTTGTGTTTTTTTATCCATTGGGCCAGGCTATGTCTCTTGAGTGGGGAATTCAAGCCACTGACATTTATTGAGAGAAATGATAAGTGGGACAGATTTCTGTTCATCTTGTTGGGTAGAACTTCATTGCTATGTTTTCTCTCTTGAGCCATTGTGGTGGCTGGAATTTTGTCTTTAACTCTTGAGTGGTTTTACATTCGTGGGTCTTTCTTGTGCTGATCCGTGTGTAACTCTCATTTGAGTACTTCTTGGAGGGCTGGTCTTGTCTTGGTGAATTCCCTCGGTCCTTGTTTATCTGAGAATGTCTTAATTTCTCCTTCATATAGAAAACTTAGCTTAGCTGGGTACAAGATTCTAGGCTGGGCATTATTCTGTTTCAGAAGAATGAGAATGGGGCCCCAACTTCTTGCTTGTAAGGTTTCAGTTGAGAAGTCTGGCGTAATTCTAATGGGTCTTCCTTTGTATGTTACTTGTTTCTTTCTCCCTGCAGCTCGAAGAAGGGTCTCTTTAGTGGATATTTTGGTCAGTCTGATGACTACATGGCGTGGTGTTTTCCTATTTGCTATGAATCTCCCAGGAGTTCTTTGAGCCTCTCAATGTCAGATACAATCGCACTGTGCCATGAGATAATGAGCTGCACTTTTCACTTTTCATATCTATTGGAGAGTTGGCAGCCTTCCCCTCCACCACATTTTCAACTACCTTCCAGTATGTTTGGGGAAATAAGCACTGGGACACATTCCCATAGTAATGTAAATTGACACAACATTTTGGAGAGCAATTTGAAAATACTTTTGCAGTGTACTAAAAATTTATACATGACCATTCATGTGTGAAACTTTCTCTGAGCTCTCAAGACTTCTCAGTGGCAGCAATTGCAGGGGGTATATATTAAGCTCACCCATTCCAAGTAACTCAATGTTGCCCAAGGTTTAAAAACTATTTAAGGTAAGCCCAGATTCTTTATGGCTAAATGGTCAAACTTTTCAAGTTTATTCCACTTCTTATTCTTTCCCTTTCCACGATGGGATCTGGACACAGGAAAAATTTATATAGCATTATGGAAGCAGAGGAGGGGTATCTGCGTTAAAAGTTATCTTGCTTTGTGAGCATCTATTGACCTTTGGTTAAGATACAGCTCATCTCTCCTGATTTTGGGGACATGATCCTGCCTCTATTCTTTCTGCATCAGCTGCTGAAGTGTCTACAATTAATATGACACACAGTGTTTCCTCTTGGTAGAGAAATGTACAGAGATTTTTAGAAGGACAATCAGCCAATTTTCTTTGCTGTATATGCTTCCTATCTTGCTTCTTTTTGGTTTGGCTGATCCTCTAAGACTCATCAGTATCTTTCTAGACTTTAGCTTTGGGATATCCACCTTAGAGCCTTTGCCATCTTGAACCCAAGGAACCCTACTTTCTTAATTCTGACATACTTTCTGCTCTGTCCACAGGGTCTCATGGAAACCTCTGGAGCTCTCTCATGTCTGGTGAAAATTATAGAAAAATGAGGGAGGAAACCTTGAGATCTTCTCTTTTATCAAATATAACATATCATCAGTCCTACTCTACTATAGCCACCTCACTTTTGTTTTGGGAAGCTGTGAAGCTATTTTTTCCAGAGCTCTATGGGGAAAAAGATTTTTAAAAACTATGCTTTTAGCTTCCACTTTTCTTTTTTAAAATTATTATTAATACTACTTTGTCCCTCTCTATTCATTCTGTCACCCTTACTTAAACCCAAGACCATGGGTTCAGGGATGCAAAACCTGAACACTATTTTTTTTTTTGAGAGTAACATAATCAGATTTTTTTTAATATAGTAAAGGTTTCCCAGAGGTGGTGTCACAATGAATCAAAGGGATTTGAAAATATAAAATTTTTGAAATAAGTCTATAGAAACAATCCACATTATTAAATCTCTGTACTAGGGATTAAATATACTGGCATAAAAGAGATAATGCTATTGAAGAACATTCTCCACATGGACACTTTATCTAGCCTTATAAAGCTTATAATGTTTTTAGATTTGTACCCAAATGTTCCTTTTCTTGGACATTAAAAGAACGTCTTGAAAATAAGCTAAAATTTATCTTCATACTATGGAGACATACTAGGAGGGGGCAGCTTTGATTTTCTCACAATTTTCTTGATTTAACAATATTTAACACTATTTTAATGATATATATGGTATCTTCAACACAGTCTCATCCTCTTTGGCTCTTTTCATGTTCATCTTAGCACTGGAAAGTTTTTTTCCCATTTCCTTAAATCATAGCTTCTTTCCTCTCTAAACTGTAGATTATAGTAATGTTTTGTGCTCAGATACAAGGTTTGTTCTTCATAAGCAAAGTTTTCAAATTTTGAAAACCTCATTCTTTTTTAAAAACATCATGGTTAAAGGAATATTGTCTTCATTTTCATACCAGAAAATCAAATTTTTAACATAAAGCTGAGTGATGGCTTCTTTTCTCAAGATGGTGTCCAATGTCCACCAGATGAAATGAATTCAATTGAGTCAGCAGGTGGGGAACAAATCTACTCTACTTTCAGAAAATGCAAAATGTGAGAGGTAATATTTTAAAACAATATTATCAAAATTGCATTAACTAAAATTTGACTATTTATTTACATTATTTGCTTCAGTGTTCCCACAAAAGTATCTATATAGGTGTGTAAAAAGTACATATACAAAGATCTTTATTATAGCATTGTGATAGTATTGGAAACAACTCAAAAAGCCATCAAGTGGTGATTAAGTAACATGTTATAACCATGTAATGCAATAATATACAGTTATTATAAAGAATGAATCAGATATATATGCAGTCACAGGTAAAAATATGAAACGAGTGCTAATTTAAAAATCAATTTGCATAAAATGTGTATAATATGCATCAAACTGTCTCTGGGGGTAGTATTATCAGGGATTTTCAGTTTCCCTTTTATATATTTTTATAACATTTGAATTTTTAATTCAGAAAAAATATAGATACAGAGAAGTAGCAGAATATTTCAAACCAACAGGCAGTATTTCACTGCTAAAATACTAGCGGTATTCTTATTAAGCACAGAAAGAAAAGTATAAGGCTTATTATAGCTATTATATAATATTCAGAATGCATCAGACGATGTGATAAGAAACACAGAAAATTAGAAGGTAGAATTATTAGAAAGTTGTAAAATAAATTATCAGTACTTAGAAATGTTATGTTTGCTTATAATTCTACATACTAGGAGGGGGCAGCTTTGATTTTCTCACAATTTTCTTGATTTAACAATATTTAACACTATTTTAATGATATATATGGTATCTTCAACACAGTCTCATCCTCTTTGGCTCTTTTCATGTTCATCTTAGCACTGGAAAGTTTTTTTCCCATTTCCTTAAATCATAGCTTCTTTCCTCTCTAAACTGTAGATTATAGTAATGTTTTGTGCTCAGATACAAGGTTTGTTCTTCATAAGCAAAGTTTTCAAATTTAATAAACACACTGTTATAACTGAAAAGAGAGTTCGATAAAGTGGTTAGTTATGAAACCAGAATATAAAAATCAATAGCTACCCTGTAAAAAAGCAATAGGCAATTACAAAATAAGTAAGCCACTCAAATGTCAACAGAATATACAAACTACCAAGGAATAAAATTAAGAGAAAATGTAAAAGTTTTAGAACAGACATAATATTTTATAGAGAAATATGAATACATGAACATAAAAACATAAAATATTCCGTGTTAACAAATAGGAATTTGTTCAGTTGAAAAGGTATCAATTAAAACATTGATGACCATTTGAATTGTTTTCAAATTAATTTAAGATGAAAAATACTTCTAAATAATATCAGAGTGATGTATATGAACATATGAAAAATAAATCAACATCAAGAGTAGTAAGTCAGTAATTCTTCAGTATGGTAAATAAGGTCTTTATGGATTTGGTCCTATCTAAATCAATCCAACTCCTTTCCTCTAGCACAATGCTGTTCTTTACAAAATAATAACAATTTATCCACAGTTATGGAGGGCCTAGTATACATCAGGAACATAAATAATAACATTAAGTTCTGTGGGAGGCTAGTTCTATGATAAGCACTTTACATGCATTATCTCACTTGATCTAGACAAAAATCCTGTAACATGGAAAATGTTAATTATCTTTATTTTTGAGATTAGGAAACAAATGATATCCAAATATATACTACTAGAAAGTGGAAGTTAGAACTTAAAGTCATCTGTGTCTAATTTTGAAGCTTCAAGTATTAACCACTATTTATACTTTTTTAAATAGCAAAAAAAAATATGGTCTTCAATATTCATATATTTCATAAAATTATAGTACTACCACATATAACTGATATTATATAACCTCTAAAATATTGTTTGTGAAAATATGTAACTTGTGTGAAAATTCTTATAATGTTGAGTGATCAAAATAAGGGGAAGAACTCTATATTATAGAAAACCTTTGCTACACATGTCTAGAAGTAAATATACCAAAAGTCAACAAATTTCCAAGATTTTTCCTATGACCATGAATTAATTTAAAAAAATGATATTCACTATTAACATATGAATTACAGAAAAAACATTCCCAATTAGCAATCTCATTTAAGAAAAAAAAATCTATAAAATCCCACTGTAGAATATTTTCTAAAATATAGGATGCCAGAATTCTTCCACACATGAAGTACTACATAATATAGGAATTGTATCCTGCTGTAGAAAACTAAAAATCCAGAAAACATATATGAAACAATAATTTTAAGATATTTCTCATCAGAGAGTGCAGGACTGTGATCTTGGGAAAGAGAAAACAAAGGAGAACCCCAATTAGAACAGCCTAAAGGCATGTTCAACATCTCAGTACACAGAGAGGGAAATCAAGCAGAGTCTTGTGGCCTTGCTGAGTTCAGGAGACAGTGAAGAAATAGATACTATCCAAATTGAATGATGGAAGAAAAGAAAACTGAAAAAAATATGAGCAGAGCATCAAAGACCAATGGAACGATATCAACTGGAGTTAAAGCAAATGAGGGGAGGCAGAAAAACATTTGAAGAAATAATGGTTGAATCCAGGATCTCACTATGGATCCTTAAGACATCAAAAGTATGATAAGGAATATTTTTTGAACAACCTTTACCAATAAATTGGACAATATAGATGAAAGTTTGATATGATAGTTTGAAAGATACAAACTATCAAAGCTCACTTAAGAAGAAATAAATTCTCTGAATAGTCCCTGTACTTATTATAAATGCTTATTTTCTACTTTAAAACCTAGACCCAATGCAAAATCAACATCCAGATAATTTCACAGCTGAATTTTTAAAATATTCTATATTTAATATTTATTCATGGTTGAGAAGACAATATTGTTAAGAATCAAATTGATCTTTATATGTAATACAATTCCATTCAAAGTTCTAGCAAAATTTAATTTAGATATTAACAAACTATTTCCAAAATATATAGAGAGATGTAAATGACCTTATTGCAAATCTTACCTCATGGTATGTGCAAAAATTAATTTAACATGGATCACATACACTCAATTTAAAAACTAAAACACTCATAATCTATCAGAACAAAAAAGGATGAATTGTACTTTATCAATTAGAAACTTTTTCTCTCCAAAAACTGTCAATATAACAAAAAAGACTATGAGAAAATGCTTGTGAAATATATATCTAATGAAACACTTGCATTCAGAATATATAAAGAATTTTCAAAACTCATCAAGACGAAGACAAGCACCCAAACTTGTAAACATAGGCAAATAATTTTAATAGAAACTCCATAAAAGAAGATATAGGATTGACTATTAATTACATGAAAAGATGCTCAGTATCATTAGTCATTGAGGGAAATGTAATTTAAAACCACAGTGAGGCTGGGCGCAGTGGCTCATGCCTATAACCCTAGCACACTGGGAGGCCAAGGTGGGAGGATCGCTTGAACTCAGGAGTTTAAGACCAGTCTGAGCAAGAGCAAGACCTAGTAGCTACTAAAAATAGAAAAAAAAAAAATTAGCCGGGCATAGTTGTGCACACCTGTAGTCCCAGCTACTCGGGAGGCTGAGGCAGGAGGATGGCTTGAGCCCAGGAGTTTGAGGCTGCAGTGAGCTATAATGATGCCACTGCACTCTACCAGTCTACTGGGGGCAACTGAGTGACATTCTGTCTCAAAATAAAAAACAAAAAATAAAAAACACCACAATGAGAGAAAAATACACACATTAGAATTCTTAAAATAAAAAAGCTAAAGTATACCATGTATTTTTGAGGCTGAAATGTGACTCAAATTTTCATATATTTTTGGTGGGAATACAGAACTACTTGAAAGTTTCTTATTAAATTAACACAATTGTGATACGAAAATATCATTTAAGAAAAATAAAACTGTATGTCTACACAAAGACTTGATCACAGCAGGTTTATTCATAAAGCCTCAAATCCAAAACAACCTAAATGTCCATCAAATGTGAATAGATAAACAAACTGAAATATTCCCATAATGGAGTCTTTCTCTCTCCCTCTCTCTATCTCTCTTTTTCTTCTCTCTCACCTACATTGCGGAGGGTGGAAGTACAGGAGAGAATTCTTCACAGCATGCAGAAATTACCACAAATAGCAAGACTGAGAGCATTGGGGACTTTGAAGAGTCACTACTGATATCTATTATTAATAATAATCAAGCATTGCCATTTTATTTTTGTAAATACAGAAATCATTTAGATCACAATTAATGAAATTTTGCTACATTTAAAATTAATATTAATTGTAATAGCTGAAATAGTGACAGACTTTGTCGGACATCAAAATGAACACAATAAAAAAAAAAAACAACAACACTCTTCTTATCTCTCCAGTCAGAATCTCTGCTGTGAAGAGCGTGGATAGAGCTGGAACCCATTCTACTAAGTGAAGTATCATAAGACTGGACAAATAAGCACCAAATGTCCTCATCATCAAATTGGTATTAACTGATCAACACTTAAGTGTACATATAGTAATAACATTCATCGGGTATCAGGCAGGTGGGAGGGAGGAGGAGAGGATGGATATATTCATACCTAATGGATGTGATTTGCACCGTCTGGGGGATGGACACGCAGGTAGCTCTGACTTGGTGGGGCAAAGGTAATATATGTAACCTAGACCTGTGGAACATGACTGAGAATCCAGAGATGAAACCATCCACATATGATAATCTAATCTTTGACAAAATAGACAAAAATTTACACTGGGGTAAAGAATCTCTTTTCAATAAATGATTCTGGGAAAACTGGGTAACTACATGTAGAAGATTGAAACTCGATCTCCTTTTTTCACATCTTACAAAAATCAATTCACGACGGATAACAGACTTAAAACTAAGCCATGAAACCTTAAGAATCCTAGAAGAAAATGTAGGGAAATGTCCTTTAGACATCGGCCTAGGCAAAGAATTTAAGAAGAAAACCTCCAAAGCAATCACAGCAGCTACAAAAGTAAATAAATGGGACCTGATCAAATTAAAAAGCTTTTGCACAGCCAAGAAAACTATCATTAGAGAGAATAGACAGCTTACAGAATGGGAGAAAATATTTGCTATCTACACATCTGATAAAAGGTGTATGTCAAGAATCTATCTGGACTCAAAAAAATAAACAAGAAAAAATGAAACTACCCCATCAATAAATGGGCAAAGGACATGAACAGAAACTTTTCAAAAGAAGACAGAATAATGGCCAGCAAACATATTAAGAAATGCTCAACATCTCTAATCATTAGGGAAATGCAAATCAAAACCACAATGAGACATCACCTAACTCCAGTGAGATTGGCCTTTATCAAAAAATCCCAAAGCAATAAATGCTAGCAACGATGTGGAGATGGGAACACTCTTACACTGCTGGTGGGACTGCAAATTAGTACAACCTCTGTGGAAAATAATTTCGAAATACCTCAAAGAGCTAAAAATAGAAATATCATTCGATCCAGTAATAGCACTATTAGGCATCTACCTAAAGGAACAAAAGACATTCTATAATAAAGACATCTGCACTTGAATGTTTATGGCAGCACAATTCACTATTGCAAGGATGTGGAAACAACCCCAGTGCCCGTCAATTCATGAGTGGATTATTAAAATTTGGTATATGTATACAATAGAATATTACTCAATCATAAGAAACGACAGTGATCTAGCACCTCTTATATTTTCCTGGATTGAGCTTGAGCCCATTATCCGCAGTGTGGTATCACAAGATCGGAAGAATAGCCTCGACATGTACTCGCCATCAGATTGGCACTAACTGATCAACACTATGGTGCTCACACCGTAGTAGTATTCTCAAGGGATTAGGGAGTTGGGGGGGGGGGGTAAATTCACAACTAATGGACCCGGACACTGTAAGCATAGTAGAGGGGAAGGGGATGCCTCCAAAACTCGCTTGGGTGAGGCAAAGACATAAAATGTAACCAGAAGATATTTGTACTTCTGTGTTTATTGCAGCATTATTCACAATGGTGAAAATGTGAGATCAGCTTAAGTGTTTATCAAGGGATGAATGGATAAAGAAGATGTAGTATATGTACACAGTGGAATAATATTTAGCCATGAAAAAGAAGGAAATTTTGTCATTTGCAGAAACATGGACAGAACTGGAGGACACTATTTTAAGTGAAATAAACCAGGCACAGGAAGACAAATATTACATTTTCACACTCATATATGGAACCTAAAAAAAACTGATCTCATGAAGGTAGTGAATAGAATGGTAGCTACTAGAAGTTGGGAAGGGTGGTGGGAAGGGGTAATGAAGAGGTGTTGGTTAAGGGGTGATACTGTTAAGTAGAAGGAAAAAGTTCTAGTGTTCAATAGTGCAATAGGGCAACTACAGTTAACAATAATTTATTATATTTCAAAATAGCTAGAAGTTTTCAAATGTTCCCAACATAAAGCAATGATAAATGTTTCAGATGAATCATGTCCCAATTACCCTGATTTGATCATTATATGCTATATGCTTGTATCAAATTATAACATGAATATGTACTATTATCAATAAAAAATTAAAAAAAAACAAATACAAAAATAAATATCTAGCTGAATCCAGAAAAAATAAATAAATAAATCGTGCATCAAAAAAAAAAAAGACACTTGTACTAGAATGTCTATAGCAGCACAATTCACAATTGCAAAGATGTGGAAACAACCCAAGTGCCCATCAATACATGAGTGGATTAATAAAATCTGCTATATGTGTTCCATGGAGTACTACTCAGCCTTAAAAAATGGTGAATACCTCTTGTATTATCCTGGATGGAGCTGGAGCCCATTCTTCTAAGTTAAGTATCACAAGAATGGAAAAATAAACACCACATGTACTCCCCACAAAATTGAAACTAATCAATCAACACTTATGTGCACATATGGAAATAACACTCACTGGAAATCAAGCAGGTGGTGGGGAGGAAGTGATGGGTAAATTCACACCTACCAGGTACAATGCACACTATCTGGGTTAGGGACACACTTATAACTTTGACTCAAGCGGTACAAAAGCAATTTATGTAAACAAAGCATTTGTACCCCCATAATATTCAGAGATAAAATTTTAATAAAAAGATTTTCTCTTTATCATTAGTGTCCTAAAATTTCTTGATTATGCCTGATAATTTCAGTAATTTTCCTCCCTTTTACTAGGCATTTGTTGATGCCTTTCAATCCAGCAACTCATATCTTTCAGTTATAGGAAATATTGTATTGTATCTTTGATAATTGCCATCCTTTTTTATTCTGTTTTTTTTTTTTTTAGATTGTCAACATAAACACAGAGACAAAGTCAGAAGAGCATTCTACAACAAGAATTCTTAAGTGACCCCTAGAAGATCCATGGATCAACTGCAGATGAATTTTTATACCCATGAAATTATATACAAAATACTGTATTTATGTAAATATATTCCC